>NW_026970309.1:0-322797 GCF_028390025.1 Pseudophryne corroboree
TTTTCCAATGCGCAGCTCTTTGCAAAAGAGAGATATTGGCAAGGAAAAGCTGTCTTGTACCATTGCATTTTTCTCCCAAACGAAGGACACTAGAAAGAACATTTTAAAGCCTGCTGTTAGGCCATCATCTACACGACATAGCCCTGAATTTTCCAATGCGCAGCTCTTTGCAAAAGAGAGATATTGGCAAGGAAAAGCTGTCTTGTACCTTTGCATTTTTCTCCCAAACGAAGGACACTAGAAAGAAAATTTTAAAGCCTCCTGTTAGGCCATCATCTACACGACATAGCCCTGAATTTTCCAATGCGCAGCTCTTTGCAAAAGAGAGATATTGGCAAGGAAAAGCTGTCTTGTACCATTGCATTTTTCTCCCAAACGAAGGACACTAGAAAGAAAATGTTAAAGCCTCCTGTTAGGCCATCATCTACACGACATAGCCCTGAATTTTCCAATGCGCAGCTCTTTGCAAAAGAGAGATATTGGCAAGGAAAAGCTGTCTTGTACCTTTGCATTTTTCTCCCAAACGAAGGTCACTAGAAAGAAAATTTTAAAGCCCCCTGTTAGGCCATCATCTACACGACATAGCCCTGAATTTTCCAATGCGCAGCTCTTTGCAAAAGAGAGATACTGGCAAGGAAAAGCTGTCTTGTACCATTGCATTTTTCTCCCAAACGAAGGACACTAGAAAGAAAATGTTAAAGCCTCCTGTTAGGCCATCATCTACACGACATAGCCCTGAATTTTCCAATGCGCAGCTCTTTGCAAAAGAGAGATATTGGCAAGGAAAAGCTGTCTTGTACCTTTGCATTTTTCTCCCAAACGAAGGTCACTAGAAAGAAAATTTTAAAGCCTCCTGTTAGGCCATCATCTACACGACATAGCCCTGAATTTTCCAATGCGTAGCTCTTTGCAAAAGAGAGATATTGGCAAGGAAAAGCTGTCTTGTACCTTTGCATTTTTCTCCCAAACGAAGGACACTAGAAAGAAAATTTTAAAGCCTCCTGTTAGGCCATCATCTACACGACATAGCCCTGAATTTTCCAATGCGCAGCTCTTTGCAAAAGAGAGATATTGGCAAGGAAAAGCTGTCTTGTACCATTGCATTTTTCTCCCAAACGAAGGACACTAGAAAGAACATTTTAAAGCCTCCTGTTAGGCCATCATCTACACGACATAGCCCTGAATTTTCCAATGCGCAGCTCTTTGCAAAAGAGAGATTATTGGCAAGGAAAAGCTGTCTTGTACCATTGCATTTTTCTCCCAAACGAAGGACACTAGAAAGAACATTTTAAAGCCTCCTGTTAGGCCATCATCTACACGACATAGCCCTGAATTTTCCAATGCGCAGCTCTTTGCAAAAGAGAGATATTGGCAAGGAAAAGCTGTCTTGTACCTTTGCATTTTTCTCCCAAACGAAGGACACTAGAAAGAAAATTTTAAAGCCTCCTGTTAGGCCATCATCTACACGACATAGCCCTGAATTTTCCAATGCGCAGCTCTTTGCAAAAGAGAGATATTGGCAAGGAAAAGCTGTCTTGTACCATTGCATTTTTCTCCCAAACGAAGGACACTAGAAAGAAAATTTTAAAGCCTCCTGTTAGGCCATCATCTACACGACATAGCCCTGAATTTTCCAATGCGCAGCTCTTTGCAAAAGAGAGATATTGGCAAGGAAAAGCTGTCTTGTACCTTTGCATTTTTCTCCCAAACGAAGGTCACTAGAAAGAAAATTTTAAAGCCTCCTGTTAGGCCATCATCTACACGACATAGCCCTGAATTTTCCAATGCGTAGCTCTTTGCAAAAGAGAGATATTGGCAAGGAAAAGCTGTCTTGTACCATTGCATTTTTCTCCCAAACGAAGGACACTAGAAAGAACATTTTAAAGCCTGCTGTTAGGCCATCATCTACACGACATAGCCCTGAATTTTCCAATGCGTAGCTCTTTGCAAAAGAGAGATATTGGCAAGGAAAAGCTGTCTTGTACCATTGCATTTTTCTCCCAAACGAAGGACACTAGAAAGAAAATTTTAAAGCCTCCTGTTAGGCCATCATCTACACGACATAGCCCTGAATTTTCCAATGCGCAGCTCTTTGCAAAAGAGAGATATTGGCAAGGAAAAGCTGTCTTGTACCATTGCATTTTTCTCCCAAACGAAGGACACTAGAAAGAAAATGTTAAAGCCTCCTGTTAGGCCATCATCTACACGACATAGCCCTGAATTTTCCAATGCGCAGCTCTTTGCAAAAAGAGAGATATTGGCAAGGAAAAGCTGTCTTTTACCTTTGCATTTTTCTCCCAAACGAAGGTCACTAGAAAGAAAATTTTAAAGCCTCCTGTTAGGCCATCATCTACACGACATAGCCCTGAATTTTCCAATGCGTAGCTCTTTGCAAAGAGAGATATTGGCAAGGAAAAGCTGTCTTGTACCATTGCATTTTTCTCCCAAACGAAGGACACTAGAAAGAAAATTTTAAAGCCTCCTGTTAGGCCATCATCTACACGACATAGCCCTGAATTTTCCAATGCGCAGCTCTTTGCAAAAGAGAGATATTGGCAAGGAAAAGCTGTCTTGTACCTTTGCATTTTTCTCCCAAACGAAGGTCACTAGAAAGAAAATTTTAAAGCCTCCTGTTAGGCCATCATCTACACGACATAGCCCTGAATTTTCCAATGCGTAGCTCTTTGCAAAAGAGAGATATTTGCAAGGAAAAGCTGTCTTGTACCTTTGCATTTTTCTCCCAAACGAAGAACACTAGAAAGAAAATTTTAAAGCCTCCTGTTAGGCCATCATCTACACGACATAGCCCTGAATTTTCCAATGCGCAGCTCTTTGCAAAAGAGAGATATTGGCAAGGAAAAGCTGTCTTGTACCTTTGCATTTTTCTCCCAAACGAAGGTCACTAGAAAGAAAATTTTAAAGCCTCCTGTTAGGCCATCATCTACACGACATAGCCCTGAATTTTCCAATGCGTAGCTCTTTGCAAAAGAGAGATATTTGCAAGGAAAAGCTGTCTTGTACCTTTGCATTTTTCTCCCAAACGAAGGACACTAGAAAGAAAATTTTAAAGCCTCCTGTTAGGCCATCATCTACACGACATAGCCCTGAATTTTCCAATGCGCAGCTCTTTGCAAAGAGAGATATTGGCAAGGAAAAGCTGTCTTGTACCATTGCATTTTTCTCCCAAACGAAGGACACTAGAAAGAAAATTTTAAAGCCTCCTGTTAGGCCATCATCTACACGACATAGCCCTGAATTTTCCAATGCGCAGCTCTTTGCAAAAGAGAGATATTGGCAAGGAAAAGCTGTCTTGTACCATTGCATTTTTCTCCCAAACGAAGGACACTAGAAAGAAAATGTTAAAGCCTCCTGTTAGGCCATCATCTACACGACATAGCCCTGAATTTTCCAATGCGCAGCTCTTTGCAAAAGAGAGATATTGGCAAGGAAAAGCTGTCTTGTACCTTTGCATTTTTCTCCCAAACGAAGGTCACTAGAAAGAAAATTTTAAAGCCCCCTGTTAGGCCATCATCTACACGACATAGCCCTGAATTTTCCAATGCGCAGCTCTTTGCAAAAGAGAGATATTGGCAAGGAAAAGCTGTCTTGTACCATTGCATTTTTCTCCCAAACGAAGGACACTAGAAAGAAAATGTTAAAGACTCCTGTTAGGCCATCATCTACACGACATAGCCCTGAATTTTCCAATGCGCAGCTCTTTGCAAAAGAGAGATATTGGCAAGGAAAAGCTGTCTTGTACCTTTGCATTTTTCTCCCAAACGAAGGTCACTAGAAAGAAAATTTTAAAGCCTCCTGTTAGGCCATCATCTACACGACATAGCCCTGAATTTTCCAATGCGTAGCTCTTTGCAAAAGAGAGATATTGGCAAGGATAAGCTGTCTTGTACCATTGCATTTTTCTCCCAAACGAAGGACACTAGAAAGAAAATTTTAAAGCCTCCTGTTAGGCCATCATCTACACGACATAGCCCTGAATTTTCCAATGCGCAGTTCTTTGCAAAAGAGAGATATTGGCAAGGAAAAGCTGTCTTGTACCTTTGCATTTTTCTCCCAAACGAAGGAAACTAGAAAGAAAATTTTAAAGCCTCCTGTTAGGCCGTCATCTACACGACATAGCCCTGAATTTTCCAATGCGCAGCTCTTTGCAAAAGAGAGATATTGGCAAGGAAAAGCTGTCTTGTACCATTGCATTTTTCTCCCAAACGAAGGACACTAGAAAGAAAATGTTAAAGCCTCCTGTTAGGCCATCATCTACACGACATAGCCCTGAATTTTCCAATGCGTAGCTCTTTGCAAAAGAGAGATATTGGCAAGGAAAAGCTGTCTTGTACCTTTGCATTTTTCTCCCAAACGAAGGACGCTAGAAAGAAAATTTTAAAGCCTCCTGTTAGGCCATCATCTACACGACATAGCCCTGAATTTTCCAATGCGCAGCTCTTTGCAAAAGAGAGATATTGGCAAGGAAAAGCTGTCTTGTACCTTTGCATTTTTCTCCCAAACGAAGGTCACTAGAAAGAAAATTTTAAAGCCTCCTGTTAGGCCATCATCTACACGACATAGACCTGAATTTTCCAATGCGTAGCTCTTTGCAAAAGAGAGATATTGGCAAGGAAAAGCTGTCTTGTACCATTGCATTTTTCTCCCAAACGAAGGACACTAGAAAGAAAATTTTAAAGCCTCCTGTTAGGCCATCATCTACACGACATAGCCCTGAATTTTCCAATGCGCAGCTCTTTGCAAAAGAGAGATATTGGCAAGGAAAAGCTGTCTTGTACCATTGCATTTTTCTCCCAAACGAAGGACACTAGAAAGAAAATTTTAAAGCCTCCTGTTAGGCCATCATCTACACGACATAGCCCTGAATTTTCCAATGCGCAGCTCTTTGCAAAAGAGAGATATTGGCAAGGAAAAGCTGTCTTGTACCATTGCATTTTTCTCCCAAACGAAGGACACTAGAAAGAAAATGTTAAAGCCTCCTGTTAGGCCATCATCTACACGACATAGCCCTGAATTTTCCAATGCGCAGCTCTTTGCAAAAGAGAGATATTGGCAAGGAAAAGCTGTCTTGTACCTTTGCATTTTTCTCCCAAACCAAGGTCACTAGAAAGAAAATTTTAAAGCCCCCTGTTAGGCCATCATCGACACGACATAGCCCTGAATTTTCCAATGCGCAGCTCTTTGCAAAAGAGAGATATTGGCAAGGAAAAGCTGTCTTGTACCATTGCATTTTTCTCCCAAACGAAGGACACTAGAAAGAAAATGTTAAAGACTCCTGTTAGGCCATCATCTACACGACATAGCCCTGAATTTTCCAATGCGCAGCTCTTTGCAAAAGAGAGATATTGGCAAGGAAAAGCTGTCTTGTACCATTGCATTTTTCTCCCAAACGAAGGACACTAGAAAGAAAATGTTAAAGCCTCCTGTTAGGCCATCATCTACACGACATAGCCCTGAATTTTCCAATGCGTAGCTCTTTGCAAAAGAGAGATATTGGCAAGGAAAAGCTGTCTTGTACCTTTGCATTTTTCTCCCAAACGAAGGACGCTAGAAAGAAAATTTTAAAGCCTCCTGTTAGGCCATCATCTACACGACATAGCCCTGAATTTTCCAATGCGCAGCTCTTTGCAAAAGAGAGATATTGGCAAGGAAAAGCTGTCTTGTACCTTTGCATTTTTCTCCCAAACGAAGGTCACTAGAAAGAAAATTTTAAAGCCTCCTGTTAGGCCATCATCTACACGACATAGACCTGAATTTTCCAATGCGTAGCTCTTTGCAAAAGAGAGATATTGGCAAGGAAAAGCTGTCTTGTACCATTGCATTTTTCTCCCAAACGAAGGACACTAGAAAGAAAATTTTAAAGCCTCCTGTTAGGCCATCATCTACACGACATAGCCCTGAATTTTCCAATGCGCAGCTCTTTGCAAAAGAGAGATATTGGCAAGGAAAAGCTGTCTTGTACCATTGCATTTTTCTCCCAAACGAAGGACACTAGAAAGAAAATTTTAAAGCCTCCTGTTAGGCCATCATCTACACGACATAGCCCTGAATTTTCCAATGCGCAGCTCTTTGCAAAAGAGAGATATTGGCAAGGAAAAGCTGTCTTGTACCATTGCATTTTTCTCCCAAACGAAGGACACTAGAAAGAAAATGTTAAAGCCTCCTGTTAGGCCATCATCTACACGACATAGCCCTGAATTTTCCAATGCGCAGCTCTTTGCAAAAGAGAGATATTGGCAAGGAAAAGCTGTCTTGTACCTTTGCATTTTTCTCCCAAACCAAGGTCACTAGAAAGAAAATTTTAAAGCCCCCTGTTAGGCCATCATCGACACGACATAGCCCTGAATTTTCCAATGCGCAGCTCTTTGCAAAAGAGAGATATTGGCAAGGAAAAGCTGTCTTGTACCATTGCATTTTTCTCCCAAACGAAGGACACTAGAAAGAAAATGTTAAAGACTCCTGTTAGGCCATCATCTACACGACATAGCCCTGAATTTTCCAATGCGTAGCTCTTTGCAAAAGAGAGATATTGGCAAGGAAAAGCTGTCTTGTACCATTGCATTTTTCTCCCAAACGAAGGACACTAGAAAGAAATTTTTAAAGCCTCCTGTTAGGCCATCATCTACACGACATAGCCCTGAATTTTCCAATGCGCAGTTCTTTGCAAAAGAGAGATATTGGCAAGGAAAAGCTGTCTTGTACCTTTGCATTTTTCTCCCAAACGAAGGAAACTAGAAAGAAAATTTTAAAGCCTCCTGTTAGGCCGTCATCTACACGACATAGCCCTGAATTTTCCAATGCGCAGCTCTTTGCAAAAGAGAGATATTGGCAAGGAAAAGCTGTCTTGTACCATTGCATTTTTCTCCCAAACGAAGGACACTAGAAAGAAAATGTTAAAGCCTCCTGTTAGGCCATCATCTACACGACATAGCCCTGAATTTTCCAATGCGTAGCTCTTTGCAAAAGAGAGATATTGGCAAGGAAAAGCTGTCTTGTACCTTTGCATTTTTCTCCCAAACGAAGGACGCTAGAAAGAAAATTTTAAAGCATCCTGTTAGGCCATCATCTACACGACATAGCCCTGAATTTTCCAATGCGCAGCTCTTTGCAAAAGAGAGATATTGGCAAGGAAAAGCTGTCTTGTACCTTTGCATTTTTCTCCCAAACGAAGGTCACTAGAAAGAAAATTTTAAAGCCTCCTGTTAGGCCATCATCTACACGACATAGCCCTGAATTTTCCAATGCGTAGCTCTTTGCAAAAGAGAGATATTGGCAGTGAAAAGCTGTCTTGTACCTTTGCATTTTTCTCCCAAACGAAGGACACTAGAAAGAAAATTTTAAAGCCTCCTGTTAGGCCATCATCTACACGACATAGCCCTGAATTTTCCAATGCGCAGCTCTTTGCAAAAGAGAGATATTGGCAAGGAAAAGCTGTCTTGTACCATTGCATTTTTCTCCCAAACGAAGGACACTAGAAAGAACATTTTAAAGCCTGCTGTTAGGCCATCATCTACACGACATAGCCCTGAATTTTCCAATGCGCAGCTCTTTGCAAAAGAGAGATATTGGCAAGGAAAAGCTGTCTTGTACCTTTGCATTTTTCTCCCAAACGAAGGTCACTAGAAAGAAAATTTTAAAGCCTCCTGTTAGGCCATCATCTACACGACATAGCCCTGAATTTTCCAATGCGTAGCTCTTTGCAAAAGAGAGATATTTGCAAGGAAAAGCTGTCTTGTACCTTTGCATTTTTCTCCCAAACGAAGAACACTAGAAAGAAAATTTTAAAGCCTCCTGTTAGGCCATCATCTACACGACATAGCCCTGAATTTTCCAATGCGCAGCTCTTTGCAAAAGAGAGATATTGGCAAGGAAAAGCTGTCTTGTACCTTTGCATTTTTCTCCCAAACGAAGGACACTAGAAAGAAAATTTTAAAGCCTCCTGTTAGGCCATCATCTACACGACATAGCCCTGAATTTTCCAATGCGCAGCTCTTTGCAAAAGAGAGATATTGGCAAGGAAAAGCTGTCTTGTACCATTGCATTTTTCTCCCAAACGAAGGACACTAGAAAGAAAATTTTAAAGCCTCCTGTTAGGCCATCATCTACACGACATAGCCCTGAATTTTCCAATGCGCAGCTCTTTGCAAAAGAGAGATATTGGCAAGGAAAAGCTGTCTTGTACCATTGCATTTTTCTCCCAAACGAAGGACACTAGAAAGAAAATGTTAAAGCCTCCTGTTAGGCCATCATCTACACGACATAGCCCTGAATTTTCCAATGCGCAGCTCTTTGCAAAAGAGAGATATTGGCAAGGAAAAGCTGTCTTGTACCTTTGCATTTTTCTCCCAAACGAAGGTCACTAGAAAGAAAATTTTAAAGCCCCCTGTTAGGCCATCATCTACACGACATAGCCCTGAATTTTCCAATGCGCAGCTCTTTGCAAAAGAGAGATATTGGCAAGGAAAAGCTGTCTTGTACCATTGCATTTTTCTCCCAAACGAAGGACACTAGAAAGAAAATGTTAAAGCCTCCTGTTAGGCCATCATCTACACGACATAGCCCTGAATTTTCCAATGCGCAGCTCTTTGCAAAAGAGAGATATTGGCAAGGAAAAGCTGTCTTGTACCTTTGCATTTTTCTCCCAAACGAAGGTCACTAGAAAGAAAATTTTAAAGCCTCCTGTTAGGCCATCATCTACACGACATAGCCCTGAATTTTCCAATGCGTAGCTCTTTGCAAAAGAGAGATATTGGCAAGGAAAAGCTGTCTTGTACCTTTGCATTTTTCTCCCAAACGAAGGACACTAGAAAGAAAATTTTAAAGCCTCCTGTTAGGCCATCATCTACACGACAAAGCCCTGAATTTTCCAATGCGCAGCTCTTTGCAAAAGAGAGATATTGGCAAGGAAAAGCTGTCTTGTACCATTGCATTTTTCTCCCAAACGAAGGACACTAGAAAGAACATTTTAAAGCCTCCTGTTAGGCCATCATCTACACGACATAGCCCTGAATTTTCCAATGCGCAGCTCTTTGCAAAAGAGAGATATTGGCAAGGAAAAGCTGTCTTGTACCTTTTCATTTTTCTCCCAAACGAAGGACACTAGAAAGAAAATTTTAAAGCCTCCTGTTAGGCCATCATCTACACGACATAGCCCTGAATTTTCCAATGCGCAGCTCTTTGCAAAAGAGAGATATTGGCAAGGAAAAGCTGTCTTGTACCTTTGCATTTTTCTCCCAAACGAAGGTCACTAGAAAGAAAATTTTAAAGCCTCCTGTTAGGCCATCATCTACACGACATAGCCCTGAATTTTCCAATGCGTAGCTCTTTGCAAAAGAGAGATATTGGCAAGGAAAAGCTGTCTTGTACCATTGCATTTTTCTCCCAAACGAAGGACACTAGAAAGAACATTTTAAAGCCTGCTGTTAGGCCATCATCTACACGACATAGCCCTGAATTTTCCAATGCGTAGCTCTTTGCAAAAGAGAGATATTGGCAAGGAAAAGCTGTCTTGTACCATTGCATTTTTCTCCCAAACGAAGGACACTAGAAAGAAAATTTTAAAGCCTCCTGTTAGGCCATCATCTACACGACATAGCCCTGAATTTTCCAATGCGCAGCTCTTTGCAAAAGAGAGATATTGGCAAGGAAAAGCTGTCTTGTACCATTGCATTTTTCTCCCAAACGAAGGACACTAGAAAGAAAATGTTAAAGCCTCCTGTTAGGCCATCATCTACACGACATAGCCCTGAATTTTCCAATGCGCAGCTCTTTGCAAAAGAGAGATATTGGCAAGGAAAAGCTTTCTTGTACCATTGCATTTTTCTCCCAAACGAAGGACACTAGAAAGAAAATGTTAAAGCCTCCTGTTAGGCCATCATCTACACGACATAGCCCTGAATTTTCTAATGCGCAGCACTTTGCAAAAGAGAGATATTGGCAAGGAAAAGCTGTCTTTTACCTTTGCATTTTTCTCCCAAACGAAGGTCACTAGAAAGAAAATTTTAAAGCCTCCTGTTAGGCCATCATCTACACGACATAGCCCTGAATTTTCCAATGCGTAGCTCTTTGCAAAAGAGAGATATTGGCAAGGAAAAGCTGTCTTGTACCATTGCATTTTTCTCCCAAACGAAGGACACTAGAAAGAAAATTTTAAAGCCTCCTGTTAGGCCATCATCTACACGACATAGCCCTGAATTTTCCAATGCGCAGTTCTTTGCAAAAGAGAGATATTGGCAAGGAAAAGCTGTCTTGTACCTTTGCATTTTTCTCCCAAACGAAGGAAACTAGAAAGAAAATTTTAAAGCCTCCTGTTAGGCCGTCATCTACACGACATAGCCCTGAATTTTCCAATGCGCAGCTCTTTGCAAAAGAGAGATATTGACAAGGAAAAGCTGTCTTGTACCATTGCATTTTTCTCCCAAACGAAGGACACTAGAAAGAAAATTTTAAAGCCTCCTGTTAGGCCATCATCTACACGACATAGCCCTGAATTTTCCAATGCGTAGCTCTTTGCAAAAGAGAGATATTGGCAAGGAAAAGCTGTCTTGTACCTTTTCATTTTTCTCCCAAACGAAGGACGCTAGAAAGAAAATTTTAAAGCCTCCTGTTAGGCCATCATCTACACGACATAGCCCTGAATTTTCCAATGCGCAGCTCTTTGCAAAAGAGAGATATTGGCAAGGAAAAGCTGTCTTGTACCTTTGCATTTTTCTCCCAAACGAAGGTCACTAGAAAGAAAATTTTAAAGCCTCCTGTTAGGCCATCATCTACACGACATAGCCCTGAATTTTCCAATGCGTAGCTCTTTGCAAAAGAGAGATATTGGCAAGGAAAAGCTGTCTTGTACCTTTGCATTTTTCTCCCAAACGAAGGACACTAGAAAGAAAATTTTAAAGCCTCCTGTTAGGCCATCATCTACACGACATAGCCCTGAATTTTCCAATGCGCAGCTCTTTGCAAAAGAGAGATATTGGCAAGGAAAAGCTGTCTTGTACCATTGCATTTTTCTCCCAAACGAAGGACACTAGAAAGAACATTTTAAAGCCTGCTGTTAGGCCATCATCTACACGACATAGCCCTGAATTTTCCAATGCGCAGCTCTTTGCAAAAGAGAGATATTGGCAAGGAAAAGCTGTCTTGTACCTTTGCATTTTTCTCCCAAACGAAGGTCACTAGAAAGAAAATTTTAAAGCCCCGTTAGGCCATCATCTACACGACATAACCCTGAATTTTCCAATGCGCAGCTCTTTGCAAAAGAGAGATATTGGCAAGGAAAAGCTGTCTTGTACCATTGCATTTTTCTCCCAAACGAAGGACACTAGAAAGAAAATTTTAAAGCCTCCTGTTAGGCCATCATCTACACGACATAGCCCTGAATTTTCCAATGCGTAGCTCTTTGCAAAAGAGAGATATTGGCAAGGAAAAGCTGTCTTGTACCATTGCATTTTTCTCCCAAACGAAGGACACTAGAAAGAAAATTTTAAAGCCTCCTGTTAGGCCATCATCTACACGACATAGCCCTGAATTTTCCAATGCGCAGCTCTTTGCAAAAGAGAGATATTGGCAAGGAAAAGCTGTCTTGTACCATTGCATTTTTCTCCCAAACGAAGGACACTAGAAAGAAAATTTTAAAGCCTCCTGTTAGGCCATCATCTACACGACATAGCCCTGAATTTTCCAATGCGCAGCTCTTTGCAAAAGAGAGATATTGGCAAGGAAAAGCTGTCTTGTACCATTGCATTTTTCTCCCAAACGAAGGACACTAGAAAGAAAATTTTAAAGCCTCCTGTTAAGCCATCATCTACACGACATAGCCCTGAATTTTCCAATGCGTAGCTCTTTGCAAAAGAGAGATATTGGCAAGGAAAAGCTGTCTTGTACCTTTGCATTTTTCTCCCAAACGAAGGACGCTAGAAAGAAAATTTTAAAGCCTCCTGTTAGGCCATCATCTACACGACATAGCCCTGAATTTTCCAATGCGCAGCTCTTTGCAAAAGAGAGATATTGGCAAGGAAAAGCTGTCTTGTACCTTTGCATTTTTCTCCCAAACGAAGGTCACTAGAAAGAAAATTTTAAAGCCTCCTGTTAGGCCATCATCTACACGACATAGCCCTGAATTTTCCAATGCGTAGCTCTTTGCAAAAGAGAGATATTGGCAAGGAAAAGCTGTCTTGTACCTTTGCATTTTTCTCCCAAACGAAGGACACTAGAAAGAAAATTTTAAAGCCTCCTGTTAGGCCATCATCTACATGACATAGCCCTGAATTTTCCAATGCGCAGCTCTTTGCAAAAGAGAGATATTGGCAAGGAAAAGCTGTCTTGTACCATTGCATTTTTCTCCCAAACGAAGGACACTAGAAAGAACATTTTAAAGCCTGCTGTTAGGCCATCATCTACACGACATAGCCCTGAATTTTCCAATGCGCAGCTCTTTGCAAAAGAGAGATATTGGCAAGGAAAAGCTGTCTTGTACCATTGCATTTTTCTCCCAAACGAAGGACACTAGAAAGAAAATTTTAAAGCCTCCTGTTAGGCCATCATCTACACGACATAGCCCTGAATTTTCCAATGCGCAGCTCTTTGCAAAAGAGAGATATTGGCAAGGAAAAGCTGTCTTGTACCATTGCATTTTTCTCCCAAACGAAGGACGCTAGAAAGAAAATTTTAAAGCCTCCTGTTAGGCCATCATCTACACGACATAGCCCTGAATTTTCCAATGCGCAGCTCTTTGCAAAAGAGAGATATTGGCAAGGAAAAGCTGTCTTGTACCTTTGCATTTTTCTCCCAAACGAAGGTCACTAGAAAGAACATTTTAAAGCCCCCTGTTAGGCCATCATCTACACGACATAGCCCTGAATTTTCCAATGCGCAGCTCTTTGCAAAAGAGAGATATTGGCAAGGAAAAGCTGTCTTGTACCATTGCATTTTTCTCCCAAACGAAGGACACTAGAAAGAAAATGTTAAAGCCTCCTGTTAGGCCATCATCTACACGACATAGCCCTGAATTTTCCAATGCGCAGCTCTTTGCAAAAGAGAGATATTGGCAAGGAAAAGCTGTCTTGTACCTTTGCATTTTTCTCCCAAACGAAGGTCACTAGAAAGAAAATTTTAAAGCCCCCTGTTAGGCCATCATCTACACGACATAGCCCTGAATTTTCCAATGCGCAGCTCTTTGCAAAAGAGAGATATTGGCAAGGAAAAGCTGTCTTGTACCATTGCATTTTTCTCCCAAACGAAGGACACTAGAAAGAAAATGTTAAAGCCTCCTGTTAGGCCATCATCTACACGACATAGCCCTGAATTTTCCAATGCGCAGCTCTTTGCAAAAGAGAGATATTGGCAAGGAAAAGCTGTCTTGTACCTTTGCATTTTTCTCCCAAACGAAGGTCACTAGAAAGAAAATTTTAAAGCCTCCTGTTAGGCCATCATCTACACGACATAGCCCTGAATTTTCCAATGCGTAGCTCTTTGCAAAAGAGAGATATTGGCAAGGAAAAGCTGTCTTGTACCATTGCATTTTTCTCCCAAACGAAGGACACTAGAAAGAACATTTTAAAGCCTGCTGTTAGGCCATCATCTACACGACATAGCCCTGAATTTTCCAATGCGCAGCTCTTTGCAAAAGAGAAATATTGGCAAGGAAAAGCTGTCTTGTACCTTTGCATTTTTCTCCCAAACGAAGGTCACTAGAAAGAAAATTTTAAAGCCTCCTGTTAGGCCATCATCTACACGACATAGCCCTGAATTTTCCAATGCGTAGCTCTTTGCAAAAGAGAGATATTTGCAAGGAAAAGCTGTCTTGTACCTTTGCATTTTTCTCCCAAACGAAGGACACTAGAAAGAAAATTTTAAAGCCTCCTGTTAGGCCATCATCTACACGACATAGCCCTGAATTTTCCAATGCGCAGCTCTTTGCAAAAGAGAGATATTGGCAAGGAAAAGCTGTCTTGTACCTTTGCATTTTTCTCCCAAACGAAGGAAACTAGAAAGAAAATTTTAAAGCCTCCTGTTAGGCCATCATCTACACGACATAGCCCTGAATTTTCCAATGCGCAGCTCTTTGCAAAAGAGAGATATTGGCAAGGAAAAGCTGTCTTGTACCATTGCATTTTTCTCCCAAACGAAGGACACTAGAAAGAAAATTTTAAAGCCTCCTGTTAGGCCATCATCTACACGACATAGCCCTGAATTTTCCAATGCGTAGCTCTTTGCAAAAGAGAGATATTGGCAAGGAAAAGCTGTCTTGTACCTTTGCATTTTTCTCCCAAACGAAGGACGCTAGAAAGAAAATTTTAAAGCCTCCTGTTAGGCCATCATCTACACGACATAGCCCTGAATTTTCCAATGCGTAGCTCTTTGCAAAAGAGAGATATTGGCAAGGAAAAGCTGTCTTGTACCTTTGCATTTTTCTCCCAAACGAAGGACGCTAGAAAGAAAATTTTAAAGCCTCCTGTTAGGCCATCATCTACACGACATTGCCCTGAATTTTCCAATGCGTAGCTCTTTGCAAAAGAGAGATATTGGCAAGGAAAAGCTGTCTTGTACCTTTGCATTTTTCTCCCAAACGAAGGACACTAGAAAGAAAATTTTAAAGCCTCCTGTTAGGCCATCATCTACACGACATAGCCCTGAATTTTCCAATGCGCAGCTCTTTGCAAAAGAGAGATATTGGCAAGGAAAAGCTGTCTTGTACCATTGCATTTTTCTCCCAAACGAAGGACACTAGAAAGAACATTTTAAAGCCTCCTGTTAGGCCATCATCTACACGACATAGCCCTGAATTTTCCAATGCGCAGCTCTTTGCAAAAGAGAGATATTGGCAAGGAAAAGCTGTCTTGTACCTTTGCATTTTTCTCCCAAACGAAGGTCACTAGAAAGAAAGTTTTAAAGCCTCCTGTTAGGCCATCATCTACACGACATAGCCCTGAATTTTCCAATGCGTAGCTCTTTGCAAAAGAGAGATATTTGCAAGGAAAAGCTGTCTTGTACCTTTGCATTTTTCTCCCAAACGAAGGACACTAGAAAGAAAATTTTAAAGCCTCCTGTTAGGCCATCATCTACACGACATAGCCCTGAATTTTCCAATGCGCAGCTCTTTGCAAAAGAGAGATATTGGCAAGGAAAAGCTGTCTTGTACCATTGCATTTTTCTCCCAAACGAAGGACACTAGAAAGAAAATTTTAAAGCCTCCTGTTAGGCCATCATCTACACGACATAGCCCTGAATTTTCCAATGCGCAGCTCTTTGCAAAAGAGAGATATTGGCAAGGAAAAGCTGTCTTGTACCATTGCATTTTTCTCCCAAACGAAGGACACTAGAAAGAAAATGTTAAAGCCTCCTGTTAGGCCATCATCTACACGACATAGCCCTGAATTTTCCAATGCGCAGCTCTTTGCAAAAGAGAGATATTGGCAAGTAAAAAAACTGTCTTGTACCATTGCATTTTTCTCCCAAACGAAGGACACTAGAAAGAAAATGTTAAAGCCTCCTGTTAGGCCATCATCTACACGACATAGCCCTGAATTTTCCAATGCGCAGCTCTTTGCAAAAGAGAGATATTGGCAAGGAAAAGCTGTCTTGTACCTTTGCATTTTTCTCCCAAACGAAGGACACTAGAAAGAAAATTTTAAAGCCTCCTGTTAGGCCATCATCTACACGACATAGCCCTGAATTTTCCAATGCGTAGCTCTTTGCAAAAGAGAGATATTGGCAAGGAAAAGCTGTCTTGTACCTTTGCATTTTTCTCCCAAACGAAGAAAACTAGAAAGAAAATTTTAAAGCCTCCTGTTAGGCCATCATCTACACGACATAGCCCTGAATTTTCCAATGCGTAGCTCTTTGCAAAAGAGAGATATTGGCAAGGAAAAGCTGTCTTGTACCTTTGCATTTTTCTCCCAAACGAAGGACGCTAGAAAGAAAATTTTAAAGCCTCCTATTAGGCCATCATCTACACGACATAGCCCTGAATTTTCCAATGCGCAGCTCTTTGCAAAAGAGAGATATTGGCAAGGAAAAGCTGTCTTGTACCTTTGCATTTTTCTCCCAAACGAAGGAAACTAGAAAGAAAATTTTAAAGCCTCCTGTTAGGCCATCATCTACACGACATAGCCCTGAATTTTCCAATGCGCAGCTCTTTGCAAAAGAGAGATATTGGCAAGGAAAAGCTGTCTTGTACCATTGCATTTTTCTCCCAAACGAAGGACACTAGAAAGAAAATTTTAAAGCCTCCTGTTAGGCCATCATCTACACGACATAGCCCTGAATTTTCCAATGCGTAGCTCTTTGCAAAAGAGAGATATTGGCAAGGAAAAGCTGTCTTGTACCTTTGCATTTTTCTCCCAAACGAAGGACGCTAGAAAGAAAATTTTAAAGCCTCCTGTTAGGCCATCATCTACACGACATAGCCCTGAATTTTCCAATGCGCAGCTCTTTGCAAAAGAGAGATATTGGCAAGGAAAAGCTGTCTTGTACCATTGCATTTTTCTCCCAAACGAAGGACACTAGAAAGAAAATTTTAAAGCCTCCTGTTAGGCCATCATCTACACGACATAGCCCTGAATTTTCCAATGCGCAGCTCTTTGCAAAAGAGAGATATTGGCAAGGAAAAGCTGTCTTGTACCATTGCATTTTTCTCCCAAACGAAGGACACTAGAAAGAAAATGTTAAAGCCTCCTGTTAGGCCATCATCTACACGACATAGCCCTGAATTTTCCAATGCGCAGCTCTTTGCAAAAGAGAGATATTGGCAAGGAAAAGCTGTCTTGTACCATTGCATTTTTCTCCCAAACGAAGGACACTAGAAAGAAAATGTTAAAGCCTCCTGTTAGGCCATCATCTACACGACATAGCCCTGAATTTTCCAATGCGCAGCTCTTTGCAAAAGAGAGATATTGGCAAGGAAAAGCTGTCTTGTACCTTTGCATTTTTCTCCCAAACGAAGGACACTAGAAAGAAAATTTTAAAGCCTCCTGTTAGGCCATCATCTACACGACATAGCCCTGAATTTTCCAATGCGTAGCTCTTTGCAAAAGAGAGATATTGGCAAGGAAAAGCTGTCTTGTACCTTTGCATTTTTCTCCCAAACGAAGAAAACTAGAAAGAAAATTTTAAAGCCTCCTGTTAGGCCATCATCTACACGACATAGCCCTGAATTTTCCAATGCGTAGCTCTTTGCAAAAGAGAGATATTGGCAAGGAAAAGCTGTCTTGTACCTTTGCATTTTTCTCCCAAACGAAGGACGCTAGAAAGAAAATTTTAAAGCCTCCTATTAGGCCATCATCTACACGACATAGCCCTGAATTTTCCAATGCGCAGCTCTTTGCAAAAGAGAGATATTGGCAAGGAAAAGCTGTCTTGTACCTTTGCATTTTTCTCCCAAACGAAGGAAACTAGAAAGAAAATTTTAAAGCCTCCTGTTAGGCCATCATCTACACGACATAGCCCTGAATTTTCCAATGCGCAGCTCTTTGCAAAAGAGAGATATTGGCAAGGAAAAGCTGTCTTGTACCATTGCATTTTTCTCCCAAACGAAGGACACTAGAAAGAAAATTTTAAAGCCTCCTGTTAGGCCATCATCTACACGACATAGCCCTGAATTTTCCAATGCGTAGCTCTTTGCAAAAGAGAGATATTGGCAAGGAAAAGCTGTCTTGTACCTTTGCATTTTTCTCCCAAACGAAGGACGCTAGAAAGAAAATTTTAAAGCCTCCTGTTAGGCCATCATCTACACGACATAGCCCTGAATTTTCCAATGCGCAGCTCTTTGCAAAAGAGAGATATTGGCAAGGAAAAGCTGTCTTGTACCATTGCATTTTTCTCCCAAACGAAGGACACTAGAAAGAAATTTTTAAAGCCTCCTGTTAGGCCATCATCTACACGACATAGCCCTGAATTTTCCAATGCGCAGCTCTTTGCAAAAGAGAGATATTGGCAAGGAAAAGCTGTCTTGTACCATTGCATTTTTCTCCCAAACGAAGGACACTAGAAAGAAAATGTTAAAGCCTCCTGTTAGGCCATCATCTACACGACATAGCCCTGAATTTTCCAATGCGCAGCTCTTTGCAAAAGAGAGATATTGGCAAGGAAAAGCTGTCTTGTACCTTTGCATTTTTCTCCCAAACGAAGGTCACTAGAAAGAAAATTTTAAAGCCTCCTGTTAGGCCATCATCTACACGACATAGCCCTGAATTTTCCAATGCGCAGCTCTTTGCAAAAGAGAGATATTGGCAAGGAAAAGCTGTCTTGTACCATTGCATTTTTCTCCCAAACGAAGGACACTAGAAAGAACATTTTAAAGCCTCCTGTTAGGCCATCATCTACACGACATAGCCCTGAATTTTCCAATGCGCAGCTCTTTGCAAAAGAGAGATATTGGCAAGGAAAAGCTGTCTTGTACTTTTGCATTTTTCTCCCAAACGAAGGTCACTAGAAAGAAAATTTTAAAGCCTCCTGTTAGGCCATCATCTACACGACATAGCCCTGAATTTTCCAATGCGTAGCTCTTTGCAAAAGAGAGATATTTGCAAGGAAAAGCTGTCTTGTACCTTTGCATTTTTCTCCCAAACGAAGGACACTAGAAAGAAAATGTTAAAGCCTCCTGTTAGGCCATCATCTACACGACATAGCCCTGAATTTTCCAATGCGCAGCTCTTTGCAAAAGAGAGATATTGGCAAGGAAAAGCTGTCTTGTACCTTTGCATTTTTCTCCCAAACGAAGGTCACTAGAAAGAAAATTTTAAAGCCTCCTGTTAGGCCATCATCTACACGACATAGCCCTGAATTTTCCAATGCGTAGCTCTTTGCAAAAGAGAGATATTGGCAAGGAAAAGCTGTCTTGTACCTTTGCATTTTTCTCCCAAACGAAGGACACTAGAAAGAAAATTTTAAAGCCTCCTGTTAGGCCATCATCTACACGACATAGCCCTGAATTTTCCAATGCGCAGCTCTTTGCAAAAGAGAGATATTGGCAAGGAAAAGCTGTCTTGTACCTTTGCATTTTTCTCCCAAACGAAGGAAACTAGAAAGAAAATTTTAAAGCCTCCTGTTAGGCCGTCATCTACACGACATAGCCCTGAATTTTCCAATGCGCAGCTCTTTGCAAAAGAGAGATATTGGCAAGGAAAAGCTGTCTTGTACCATTGCATTTTTCTCCCAAACGAAGGACACTAGAAAGAAAATTTTCAAGCCTCCTGTTAAGCCATCATCTACACGACATAGCCCTGAATTTTCCAATGCGTAGCTCTTTGCAAAAGAGAGATATTGGCAAGGAAAAGCTGTCTTGTACCTTTGCATTTTTCTCCCAAACGAAGGACGCTAGAAAGAAAATTTTAAAGCCTCCTGTTGGCCATCATCTACACGACATAGCCCTGAATTTTCCAATGCGCAGCTCTTTGCAAAAGAGAGATATTGGCAAGGAAAAGCTGTCTTGTACCTTTGCATTTTTCTCCCAAACGAAGGTCACTAGAAAGAAAATTTTAAAGCCTCCTGTTAGGCCATCATCTACACGACATAGCCCTGAATTTTCCAATGCGTAGCTCTTTGCAAAAGAGAGATATTGGCAAGGAAAAGCTGTCTTGTACCTTTGCATTTTTCTCCCAAACGAAGGACACTAGAAAGAAAATTTTAAAGCCTCCTGTTAGGCCATCATCTACATGACATAGCCCTGAATTTTCCAATGCGCAGCTCTTTGCAAAAGAGAGATATTGGCAAGGAAAAGCTGTCTTGTACCATTGCATTTTTCTCCCAAACGAAGGACACTAGAAAGAACATTTTAAAGCCTGCTGTTAGGCCATCATCTACACGACATAGCCCTGAATTTTCCAATGCGCAGCTCTTTGCAAAAGAGAGATATTGGCAAGGAAAAGCTGTCTTGTACCATTGCATTTTTCTCCCAAACGAAGGACACTAGAAAGAAAATTTTAAAGCCTCCTGTTAGGCCATCATCTACACGACATAGCCCTGAATTTTCCAATGCGCAGCTCTTTGCAAAAGAGAGATATTGGCAAGGAAAAGCTGTCTTGTACCTTTGCATTTTTCTCCCAAACGAAGGTCACTAGAAAGAACATTTTAAAGCCCCCTGTTAGGCCATCATCTACACGACATAGCCCTGAATTTTCCAATGCGCAGCTCTTTGCAAAAGAGAGATATTGGCAAGGAAAAGCTGTCTTGTACCATTGCATTTTTCTCCCAAACGAAGGACACTAGAAAGAAAATGTTAAAGCCTCCTGTTAGGCCATCATCTACACGACATAGCCCTGAATTTTCCAATGCGCAGCTCTTTGCAAAAGAGAGATATTGGCAAGGAAATGCTGTCTTGTACCTTTGCATTTTTCTCCCAAACGAAGGTCACTAGAAAGAAAATTTTAAAGCCCCCTGTTAGGCCATCATCTACACGACATAGCCCTGAATTTTCCAATGCGCAGCTCTTTGCAAAAGAGAGATATTGGCAAGGAAAAGCTGTCTTGTACCATTGCATTTTTCTCCCAAACGAAGGACACTAGAAAGAAAATGTTAAAGCCTCCTGTTAGGCCATCATCTACACGACATAGCCCTGAATTTTCCAATGCGCAGCTCTTTGCAAAAGAGAGATATTGGCAAGGAAAAGCTGTCTTGTACCTTTGCATTTTTCTCCCAAACGAAGGTCACTAGAAAGAAAATTTTAAAGCCTCCTGTTAGGCCATCATCTACACGACATAGCCCTGAATTTTCCAATGCGTAGCTCTTTGCAAAAGAGAGATATTGGCAAGGAAAAGCTGTCTTGTACCATTGCATTTTTCTCCCAAACGAAGGACACTAGAAAGAACATTTTAAAGCCTCCTGTTAGGCCATCATCTACACGACATAGCCCTGAATTTTCCAATGCGCAGCTCTTTGCAAAAGAGAGATATTGGCAAGGAAAAGCTGTCTTGTACCATTGCATTTTTCTCCCAAACGAAGGACACTAGAAAGAAAATGTTAAAGCCTCCTGTTAGGCCATCATCTACACGACATAGCCCTGAATTTTCCAATGCGCAGCTCTTTGCAAAAGAGAGATATTGGCAAGGAAATGCTGTCTTGTACCTTTGCATTTTTCTCCCAAACGAAGGACACTAGAAAGAAAATTTTAAAGCCTCCTGTTAGGCCATCATCTACACGACATAGCCCTGAATTTTCCAATGCGCAGCTCTTTGCAAAAGAGAGATATTGGCAAGGAAAAGCTGTCTTGTACCATTGCATTTTTCTCCCAAACGAAGGACACTAGAAAGAACATTTTAAAGCCTCCTGTTAGGCCATCATCTACACGACATAGCCCTGAATTTTCCAATGCGCAGCTCTTTGCAAAAGAGAGATATTGGCAAGGAAAAGCTGTCTTGTACCTTTGCATTTTTCTCCCAAACGAAGAAAACTAGAAAGAAAATTTTAAAGCCTCCTGTTAGGCCATCATCTACACGACATAGCCCTGAATTTTCCAATGCGCAGCTCTTTGCAAAAGAGAGATATTGGCAAGGAAAAGCTGTCTTGTACCATTGCATTTTTCTCCCAAACGAAGGACACTAGAAAGAAAATTTTAAAGCCTCCTGTTAGGCCATCATCTACACGACATAGCCCTGAATTTTCCAATGCGTAGCTCTTTGCAAAAGAGAGATATTGGCAAGGAAAAGCTGTCTTGTACCTTTGCATTTTTCTCCCAAACGAAGGACGCTAGAAAGAAAATTTTAAAGCCTCCTGTTAGGCCATCATCTACACGACATAGCCCTGAATTTTCCAATGCGCAGCTCTTTGCAAAAGAGAGATATTGGCAAGGAAAAGCTGTCTTGTACCATTGCATTTTTCTCCCAAACGAAGGACACTAGAAAGAAAATTTTAAAGCCTCCTGTTAGGCCATCATCTACACGACATAGCCCTGAATTTTCCAATGCGCAGCTCTTTGCAAAAGAGAGATATTGGCAAGGAAAAGCTGTCTTGTACCATTGCATTTTTCTTCCAAACGAAGGACACTAGAAAGAAAATGTTAAAGCCTCCTGTTAGGCCATCATCTACACGACATAGCCCTGAATTTTCCAATGCGCAGCTCTTTGCAAAAGAGAGATATTGGCAAGGAAAAGCTGTCTTGTACCTTTGCATTTTTCTCCCAAACGAAGGACACTAGAAAGAAAAATTTAAAGCCTCCTGTTAGGCCATCATCTACACGACATAGCCCTGAATTTTCCAATGCGCAGCTCTTTGCAAAAGAGAGATATTGGCAAGGAAAAGCTGTCTTGTACCATTGCATTTTTCTCCCAAACGAAGGACACTAGAAAGAACATTTTAAAGCCTCCTGTTAGGCCATCATCTACACGACATAGCCCTGAATTTTCCAATGCGCAGCTCTTTGCAAAAGAGAGATATTGGCAAGGAAAAGCTGTCTTGTACTTTTGCATTTTTCTCCCAAACGAAGGTCACTAGAAAGAAAATTTTAAAGCCTCCTGTTAGGCCATCATCTACACGACATAGCCCTGAATTTTCCAATGCGTAGCTCTTTGCAAAAGAGAGATATTTGCAAGGAAAAGCTGTCTTGTACCTTTGCATTTTTCTCCCAAACGAAGGACACTAGAAAGAAAATGTTAAAGCCTCCTGTTAGGCCATCATCTACACGACATAGCCCTGAATTTTCCAATGCGCAGCTCTTTGCAAAAGAGAGATATTGGCAAGGAAAAGCTGTCTTGTACCTTTGCATTTTTCTCCCAAACGAAGGTCACTAGAAAGAAAATTTTAAAGCCTCCTGTTAGGCCATCATCTACACGACATAGCCCTGAATTTTCCAATGCGTAGCTCTTTGCAAAAGAGAGATATTGGCAAGGAAAAGCTGTCTTGTACCTTTGCATTTTTCTCCCAAACGAAGGACACTAGAAAGAAAATTTTAAAGCCTCCTGTTAGGCCATCATCTACACGACATAGCCCTGAATTTTCCAATGCGCAGCTCTTTGCAAAAGAGAGATATTGGCAAGGAAAAGCTGTCTTGTACCTTTGCATTTTTCTCCCAAACGAAGGAAACTAGAAAGAAAATTTTAAAGCCTCCTGTTAGGCCGTCATCTACACGACATAGCCCTGAATTTTCCAATGCGCAGCTCTTTGCAAAAGAGAGATATTGGCAAGGAAAAGCTGTCTTGTACCATTGCATTTTTCTCCCAAACGAAGGACACTAGAAAGAAAATTTTAAAGCCTCCTGTTAAGCCATCATCTACACGACATAGCCCTGAATTTTCCAATGCGTAGCTCTTTGCAAAAGAGAGATATTGGCAAGGAAAAGCTGTCTTGTACCTTTGCATTTTTCTCCCAAACGAAGGACGCTAGAAAGAAAATTTTAAAGCCTCCTGTTGGCCATCATCTACACGACATAGCCCTGAATTTTCCAATGCGCAGCTCTTTGCAAAAGAGAGATATTGGCAAGGAAAAGCTGTCTTGTACCATTGCATTTTTCTCCCAAACGAAGGACACTAGAAAGAAAATTTTAAAGCCTCCTGTTAGGCCATCATCTACACGACATAGCCCTGAATTTTCCAATGCGCAGCTCTTTGCAAAAGAGAGATATTGGCAAGGAAAAGCTGTCTTGTACCATTGCATTTTTCTCCCAAACGAAGGACGCTAGAAAGAAAATTTTAAAGCCTCCTGTTAGGCCATCATCTACACGACATAGCCCTGAATTTTCCAATGCGCAGCTCTTTGCAAAAGAGAGATATTGGCAAGGAAAAGCTGTCTTGTACCTTTGCATTTTTCTCCCAAACGAAGGTCACTAGAAAGAACATTTTAAAGCCCCCTGTTAGGCCATCATCTACACGACATAGCCCTGAATTTTCCAATGCGCAGCTCTTTGCAAAAGAGAGATATTGGCAAGGAAAAGCTGTCTTGTACCATTGCATTTTTCTCCCAAACGAAGGACACTAGAAAGAAAATGTTAAAGCCTCCTGTTAGGCCATCATCTACACGACATAGCCCTGAATTTTCCAATGCGTAGCTCTTTGCAAAAGAGAGATATTTGCAAGGAAAAGCTGTCTTGTACCTTTGCATTTTTCTCCCAAACGAAGGACACTAGAAAGAAAATTTTAAAGCCTCCTGTTAGGCCATCATCTACACGACATAGCCCTGAATTTTCCAATGCGCAGCTCTTTGCAAAAGAGAGATATTGGCAAGGAAAAGCTGTCTTGTACCATTGCATTTTTCTCCCAAACGAAGGACACTAGAAAGAAAATTTTAAAGCCTCCTGTTAGGCCATCATCTACACGACATAGCCCTGAATTTTCCAATGCGCAGCTCTTTGCAAAAGAGAGATATTGGCAAGGAAAAGCTGTCTTGTACCATTGCATTTTTCTCCCAAACGAAGGACACTAGAAAGAAAATGTTAAAGCCTCCTGTTAGGCCATCATCTACACGACATAGCCCTGAATTTTCCAATGCGCAGCTCTTTGCAAAAGAGAGATATTGGCAAGTAAAAAAACTGTCTTGTACCATTGCATTTTTCTCCCAAACGAAGGACACTAGAAAGAAAATGTTAAAGCCTCCTGTTAGGCCATCATCTACACGACATAGCCCTGAATTTTCCAATGCGCAGCTCTTTGCAAAAGAGAGATATTGGCAAGGAAAAGCTGTCTTGTACCTTTGCATTTTTCTCCCAAACGAAGGACACTAGAAAGAAAATTTTAAAGCCTCCTGTTAGGCCATCATCTACACGACATAGCCCTGAATTTTCCAATGCGTAGCTCTTTGCAAAAGAGAGATATTGGCAAGGAAAAGCTGTCTTGTACCTGTGCATTTTTCTCCCAAACGAAGAAAACTAGAAAGAAAATTTTAAAGCCTCCTGTTAGGCCATCATCTACACGACATAGCCCTGAATTTTCCAATGCGTAGCTCTTTGCAAAAGAGAGATATTGGCAAGGAAAAGCTGTCTTGTACCTTTGCATTTTTCTCCCAAACGAAGGACGCTAGAAAGAAAATTTTAAAGCCTCCTATTAGGCCATCATCTACACGACATAGCCCTGAATTTTCCAATGCGCAGCTCTTTGCAAAAGAGAGATATTGGCAAGGAAAAGCTGTCTTGTACCTTTGCATTTTTCTCCCAAACGAAGGAAACTAGAAAGAAAATTTTAAAGCCTCCTGTTAGGCCATCATCTACACGACATAGCCCTGAATTTTCCAATGCGCAGCTCTTTGCAAAAGAGAGATATTGGCAAGGAAAAGCTGTCTTGTACCATTGCATTTTTCTCCCAAACGAAGGACACTAGAAAGAAAATTTTAAAGCCTCCTGTTAGGCCATCATCTACACGACATAGCCCTGAATTTTCCAATGCGTAGCTCTTTGCAAAAGAGAGATATTGGCAAGGAAAAGCTGTCTTGTACCTTTGCATTTTTCTCCCAAACGAAGGACGCTAGAAAGAAAATTTTAAAGCCTCCTGTTAGGCCATCATCTACACGACATAGCCCTGAATTTTCCAATGCGCAGCTCTTTGCAAAAGAGAGATATTGGCAAGGAAAAGCTGTCTTGTACCATTGCATTTTTCTCCCAAACGAAGGACACTAGAAAGAAAATTTTAAAGCCTCCTGTTAGGCCATCATCTACACGACATAGCCCTGAATTTTCCAATGCGCAGCTCTTTGCAAAAGAGAGATATTGGCAAGGAAAAGCTGTCTTGTACCATTGCATTTTTCTCCCAAACGAAGGACACTAGAAAGAAAATGTTAAAGCCTCCTGTTAGGCCATCATCTACACGACATAGCCCTGAATTTTCCAATGCGCAGCTCTTTGCAAAAGAGAGATATTGGCAAGGAAAAGCTGTCTTGTACCATTGCATTTTTCTCCCAAACGAAGGACACTAGAAAGAAAATGTTAAAGCCTCCTGTTAGGCCATCATCTACACGACATAGCCCTGAATTTTCCAATGCGCAGCTCTTTGCAAAAGAGAGATATTGGCAAGGAAAAGCTGTCTTGTACCTTTGCATTTTTCTCCCAAACGAAGGACACTAGAAAGAAAATTTTAAAGCCTCCTGTTAGGCCATCATCTACACGACATAGCCCTGAATTTTCCAATGCGTAGCTCTTTGCAAAAGAGAGATATTGGCAAGGAAAAGCTGTCTTGTACCTTTGCATTTTTCTCCCAAACGAAGAAAACTAGAAAGAAAATTTTAAAGCCTCCTGTTAGGCCATCATCTACACGACATAGCCCTGAATTTTCCAATGCGTAGCTCTTTGCAAAAGAGAGATATTGGCAAGGAAAAGCTGTCTTGTACCTTTGCATTTTTCTCCCAAACGAAGGACGCTAGAAAGAAAATTTTAAAGCCTCCTATTAGGCCATCATCTACACGACATAGCCCTGAATTTTCCAATGCGCAGCTCTTTGCAAAAGAGAGATATTGGCAAGGAAAAGCTGTCTTGTACCTTTGCATTTTTCTCCCAAACGAAGGAAACTAGAAAGAAAATTTTAAAGCCTCCTGTTAGGCCATCATCTACACGACATAGCCCTGAATTTTCCAATGCGCAGCTCTTTGCAAAAGAGAGATATTGGCAAGGAAAAGCTGTCTTGTACCATTGCATTTTTCTCCCAAACGAAGGACACTAGAAAGAAAATTTTAAAGCCTCCTGTTAGGCCATCATCTACACGACATAGCCCTGAATTTTCCAATGCGTAGCTCTTTGCAAAAGAGAGATATTGGCAAGGAAAAGCTGTCTTGTACCTTTGCATTTTTCTCCCAAACGAAGGACGCTAGAAAGAAAATTTTAAAGCCTCCTGTTAGGCCATCATCTACACGACATAGCCCTGAATTTTCCAATGCGCAGCTCTTTGCAAAAGAGAGATATTGGCAAGGAAAAGCTGTCTTGTACCATTGCATTTTTCTCCCAAACGAAGGACACTAGAAAGAAATTTTTAAAGCCTCCTGTTAGGCCATCATCTACACGACATAGCCCTGAATTTTCCAATGCGCAGCTCTTTGCAAAAGAGAGATATTGGCAAGGAAAAGCTGTCTTGTACCATTGCATTTTTCTCCCAAACGAAGGACACTAGAAAGAAAATGTTAAAGCCTCCTGTTAGGCCATCATCTACACGACATAGCCCTGAATTTTCCAATGCGCAGCTCTTTGCAAAAGAGAGATATTGGCAAGGAAAAGCTGTCTTGTACCTTTGCATTTTTCTCCCAAACGAAGGTCACTAGAAAGAAAATTTTAAAGCCTCCTGTTAGGCCATCATCTACACGACATAGCCCTGAATTTTCCAATGCGCAGCTCTTTGCAAAAGAGAGATATTGGCAAGGAAAAGCTGTCTTGTACCATTGCATTTTTCTCCCAAACGAAGGACACTAGAAAGAACATTTTAAAGCCTCCTGTTAGGCCATCATCTACACGACATAGCCCTGAATTTTCCAATGCGCAGCTCTTTGCAAAAGAGAGATATTGGCAAGGAAAAGCTGTCTTGTACTTTTGCATTTTTCTCCCAAACGAAGGTCACTAGAAAGAAAATTTTAAAGCCTCCTGTTAGGCCATCATCTACACGACATAGCCCTGAATTTTCCAATGCGTAGCTCTTTGCAAAAGAGAGATATTTGCAAGGAAAAGCTGTCTTGTACCTTTGCATTTTTCTCCCAAACGAAGGACACTAGAAAGAAAATGTTAAAGCCTCCTGTTAGGCCATCATCTACACGACATAGCCCTGAATTTTCCAATGCGCAGCTCTTTGCAAAAGAGAGATATTGGCAAGGAAAAGCTGTCTTGTACCTTTGCATTTTTCTCCCAAACGAAGGTCACTAGAAAGAAAATTTTAAAGCCTCCTGTTAGGCCATCATCTACACGACATAGCCCTGAATTTTCCAATGCGTAGCTCTTTGCAAAAGAGAGATATTGGCAAGGAAAAGCTGTCTTGTACCTTTGCATTTTTCTCCCAAACGAAGGACACTAGAAAGAAAATTTTAAAGCCTCCTGTTAGGCCATCATCTACACGACATAGCCCTGAATTTTCCAATGCGCAGCTCTTTGCAAAAGAGAGATATTGGCAAGGAAAAGCTGTCTTGTACCTTTGCATTTTTCTCCCAAACGAAGGAAACTAGAAAGAAAATTTTAAAGCCTCCTGTTAGGCCGTCATCTACACGACATAGCCCTGAATTTTCCAATGCGCAGCTCTTTGCAAAAGAGAGATATTGGCAAGGAAAAGCTGTCTTGTACCATTGCATTTTTCTCCCAAACGAAGGACACTAGAAAGAAAATTTTAAAGCCTCCTGTTAAGCCATCATCTACACGACATAGCCCTGAATTTTCCAATGCGTAGCTCTTTGCAAAAGAGAGATATTGGCAAGGAAAAGCTGTCTTGTACCTTTGCATTTTTCTCCCAAACGAAGGACGCTAGAAAGAAAATTTTAAAGCCTCCTGTTGGCCATCATCTACACGACATAGCCCTGAATTTTCCAATGCGCAGCTCTTTGCAAAAGAGAGATATTGGCAAGGAAAAGCTGTCTTGTACCTTTGCATTTTTCTCCCAAACGAAGGTCACTAGAAAGAAAATTTTAAAGCCTCCTGTTAGGCCATCATCTACACGACATAGCCCTGAATTTTCCAATGCGTAGCTCTTTGCAAAAGAGAGATATTGGCAAGGAAAAGCTGTCTTGTACCTTTGCATTTTTCTCCCAAACGAAGGACACTAGAAAGAAAATTTTAAAGCCTCCTGTTAGGCCATCATCTACATGACATAGCCCTGAATTTTCCAATGCGCAGCTCTTTGCAAAAGAGAGATATTGGCAAGGAAAAGCTGTCTTGTACCATTGCATTTTTCTCCCAAACGAAGGACACTAGAAAGAACATTTTAAAGCCTGCTGTTAGGCCATCATCTACACGACATAGCCCTGAATTTTCCAATGCGCAGCTCTTTGCAAAAGAGAGATATTGGCAAGGAAAAGCTGTCTTGTACCATTGCATTTTTCTCCCAAACGAAGGACACTAGAAAGAAAATTTTAAAGCCTCCTGTTAGGCCATCATCTACACGACATAGCCCTGAATTTTCCAATGCGCAGCTCTTTGCAAAAGAGAGATATTGGCAAGGAAAAGCTGTCTTGTACCTTTGCATTTTTCTCCCAAACGAAGGTCACTAGAAAGAACATTTTAAAGCCCCCTGTTAGGCCATCATCTACACGACATAGCCCTGAATTTTCCAATGCGCAGCTCTTTGCAAAAGAGAGATATTGGCAAGGAAAAGCTGTCTTGTACCATTGCATTTTTCTCCCAAACGAAGGACACTAGAAAGAAAATGTTAAAGCCTCCTGTTAGGCCATCATCTACACGACATAGCCCTGAATTTTCCAATGCGCAGCTCTTTGCAAAAGAGAGATATTGGCAAGGAAATGCTGTCTTGTACCTTTGCATTTTTCTCCCAAACGAAGGTCACTAGAAAGAAAATTTTAAAGCCCCCTGTTAGGCCATCATCTACACGACATAGCCCTGAATTTTCCAATGCGCAGCTCTTTGCAAAAGAGAGATATTGGCAAGGAAAAGCTGTCTTGTACCATTGCATTTTTCTCCCAAACGAAGGACACTAGAAAGAAAATGTTAAAGCCTCCTGTTAGGCCATCATCTACACGACATAGCCCTGAATTTTCCAATGCGCAGCTCTTTGCAAAAGAGAGATATTGGCAAGGAAAAGCTGTCTTGTACCTTTGCATTTTTCTCCCAAACGAAGGTCACTAGAAAGAAAATTTTAAAGCCTCCTGTTAGGCCATCATCTACACGACATAGCCCTGAATTTTCCAATGCGTAGCTCTTTGCAAAAGAGAGATATTGGCAAGGAAAAGCTGTCTTGTACCATTGCATTTTTCTCCCAAACGAAGGACACTAGAAAGAACATTTTAAAGCCTCCTGTTAGGCCATCATCTACACGACATAGCCCTGAATTTTCCAATGCGCAGCTCTTTGCAAAAGAGAGATATTGGCAAGGAAAAGCTGTCTTGTACCATTGCATTTTTCTCCCAAACGAAGGACACTAGAAAGAAAATGTTAAAGCCTCCTGTTAGGCCATCATCTACACGACATAGCCCTGAATTTTCCAATGCGCAGCTCTTTGCAAAAGAGAGATATTGGCAAGGAAATGCTGTCTTGTACCTTTGCATTTTTCTCCCAAACGAAGGACACTAGAAAGAAAATTTTAAAGCCTCCTGTTAGGCCATCATCTACACGACATAGCCCTGAATTTTCCAATGCGCAGCTCTTTGCAAAAGAGAGATATTGGCAAGGAAAAGCTGTCTTGTACCATTGCATTTTTCTCCCAAACGAAGGACACTAGAAAGAACATTTTAAAGCCTCCTGTTAGGCCATCATCTACACGACATAGCCCTGAATTTTCCAATGCGCAGCTCTTTGCAAAAGAGAGATATTGGCAAGGAAAAGCTGTCTTGTACCTTTGCATTTTTCTCCCAAACGAAGAAAACTAGAAAGAAAATTTTAAAGCCTCCTGTTAGGCCATCATCTACACGACATAGCCCTGAATTTTCCAATGCGCAGCTCTTTGCAAAAGAGAGATATTGGCAAGGAAAAGCTGTCTTGTACCATTGCATTTTTCTCCCAAACGAAGGACACTAGAAAGAAAATTTTAAAGCCTCCTGTTAGGCCATCATCTACACGACATAGCCCTGAATTTTCCAATGCGTAGCTCTTTGCAAAAGAGAGATATTGGCAAGGAAAAGCTGTCTTGTACCTTTGCATTTTTCTCCCAAACGAAGGACGCTAGAAAGAAAATTTTAAAGCCTCCTGTTAGGCCATCATCTACACGACATAGCCCTGAATTTTCCAATGCGCAGCTCTTTGCAAAAGAGAGATATTGGCAAGGAAAAGCTGTCTTGTACCATTGCATTTTTCTCCCAAACGAAGGACACTAGAAAGAAAATTTTAAAGCCTCCTGTTAGGCCATCATCTACACGACATAGCCCTGAATTTTCCAATGCGCAGCTCTTTGCAAAAGAGAGATATTGGCAAGGAAAAGCTGTCTTGTACCATTGCATTTTTCTTCCAAACGAAGGACACTAGAAAGAAAATGTTAAAGCCTCCTGTTAGGCCATCATCTACACGACATAGCCCTGAATTTTCCAATGCGCAGCTCTTTGCAAAAGAGAGATATTGGCAAGGAAAAGCTGTCTTGTACCTTTGCATTTTTCTCCCAAACGAAGGACACTAGAAAGAAAAATTTAAAGCCTCCTGTTAGGCCATCATCTACACGACATAGCCCTGAATTTTCCAATGCGCAGCTCTTTGCAAAAGAGAGATATTGGCAAGGAAAAGCTGTCTTGTACCATTGCATTTTTCTCCCAAACGAAGGACACTAGAAAGAACATTTTAAAGCCTCCTGTTAGGCCATCATCTACACGACATAGCCCTGAATTTTCCAATGCGCAGCTCTTTGCAAAAGAGAGATATTGGCAAGGAAAAGCTGTCTTGTACTTTTGCATTTTTCTCCCAAACGAAGGTCACTAGAAAGAAAATTTTAAAGCCTCCTGTTAGGCCATCATCTACACGACATAGCCCTGAATTTTCCAATGCGTAGCTCTTTGCAAAAGAGAGATATTTGCAAGGAAAAGCTGTCTTGTACCTTTGCATTTTTCTCCCAAACGAAGGACACTAGAAAGAAAATGTTAAAGCCTCCTGTTAGGCCATCATCTACACGACATAGCCCTGAATTTTCCAATGCGCAGCTCTTTGCAAAAGAGAGATATTGGCAAGGAAAAGCTGTCTTGTACCTTTGCATTTTTCTCCCAAACGAAGGTCACTAGAAAGAAAATTTTAAAGCCTCCTGTTAGGCCATCATCTACACGACATAGCCCTGAATTTTCCAATGCGTAGCTCTTTGCAAAAGAGAGATATTGGCAAGGAAAAGCTGTCTTGTACCTTTGCATTTTTCTCCCAAACGAAGGACACTAGAAAGAAAATTTTAAAGCCTCCTGTTAGGCCATCATCTACACGACATAGCCCTGAATTTTCCAATGCGCAGCTCTTTGCAAAAGAGAGATATTGGCAAGGAAAAGCTGTCTTGTACCTTTGCATTTTTCTCCCAAACGAAGGAAACTAGAAAGAAAATTTTAAAGCCTCCTGTTAGGCCGTCATCTACACGACATAGCCCTGAATTTTCCAATGCGCAGCTCTTTGCAAAAGAGAGATATTGGCAAGGAAAAGCTGTCTTGTACCATTGCATTTTTCTCCCAAACGAAGGACACTAGAAAGAAAATTTTAAAGCCTCCTGTTAAGCCATCATCTACACGACATAGCCCTGAATTTTCCAATGCGTAGCTCTTTGCAAAAGAGAGATATTGGCAAGGAAAAGCTGTCTTGTACCTTTGCATTTTTCTCCCAAACGAAGGACGCTAGAAAGAAAATTTTAAAGCCTCCTGTTGGCCATCATCTACACGACATAGCCCTGAATTTTCCAATGCGCAGCTCTTTGCAAAAGAGAGATATTGGCAAGGAAAAGCTGTCTTGTACCATTGCATTTTTCTCCCAAACGAAGGACACTAGAAAGAAAATTTTAAAGCCTCCTGTTAGGCCATCATCTACACGACATAGCCCTGAATTTTCCAATGCGCAGCTCTTTGCAAAAGAGAGATATTGGCAAGGAAAAGCTGTCTTGTACCATTGCATTTTTCTCCCAAACGAAGGACGCTAGAAAGAAAATTTTAAAGCCTCCTGTTAGGCCATCATCTACACGACATAGCCCTGAATTTTCCAATGCGCAGCTCTTTGCAAAAGAGAGATATTGGCAAGGAAAAGCTGTCTTGTACCTTTGCATTTTTCTCCCAAACGAAGGTCACTAGAAAGAACATTTTAAAGCCCCCTGTTAGGCCATCATCTACACGACATAGCCCTGAATTTTCCAATGCGCAGCTCTTTGCAAAAGAGAGATATTGGCAAGGAAAAGCTGTCTTGTACCATTGCATTTTTCTCCCAAACGAAGGACACTAGAAAGAAAATGTTAAAGCCTCCTGTTAGGCCATCATCTACACGACATAGCCCTGAATTTTCCAATGCGCAGCTCTTTGCAAAAGAGAGATATTGGCAAGGAAAAGCTGTCTTGTACCTTTGCATTTTTCTCCCAAACGAAGGTCACTAGAAAGAAAATTTTAAAGCCCCCTGTTAGGCCATCATCTACACGACATAGCCCTGAATTTTCCAATGCGCAGCTCTTTGCAAAAGAGAGATATTGGCAAGGAAAAGCTGTCTTGTACCATTGCATTTTTCTCCCAAACGAAGGACACTAGAAAGAAAATGTTAAAGCCTCCTGTTAGGCCATCATCTACACGACATAGCCCTGAATTTTCCAATGCGCAGCTCTTTGCAAAAGAGAGATATTGGCAAGGAAAAGCTGTCTTGTACCTTTGCATTTTTCTCCCAAACGAAGGTCACTAGAAAGAAAATTTTAAAGCCTCCTGTTAGGCCATCATCTACACGACATAGCCCTGAATTTTCCAATGCGTAGCTCTTTGCAAAAGAGAGATATTGGCAAGGAAAAGCTGTCTTGTACCATTGCATTTTTCTCCCAAACGAAGGACACTAGAAAGAACATTTTAAAGCCTGCTGTTAGGCCATCATCTACACGACATAGCCCTGAATTTTCCAATGCGCAGCTCTTTGCAAAAGAGAAATATTGGCAAGGAAAAGCTGTCTTGTACCTTTGCATTTTTCTCCCAAACGAAGGTCACTAGAAAGAAAATTTTAAAGCCTCCTGTTAGGCCATCATCTACACGACATAGCCCTGAATTTTCCAATGCGTAGCTCTTTGCAAAAGAGAGATATTTGCAAGGAAAAGCTGTCTTGTACCTTTGCATTTTTCTCCCAAACGAAGGACACTAGAAAGAAAATTTTAAAGCCTCCTGTTAGGCCATCATCTACACGACATAGCCCTGAATTTTCCAATGCGCAGCTCTTTGCAAAAGAGAGATATTGGCAAGGAAAAGCTGTCTTGTACCTTTGCATTTTTCTCCCAAACGAAGGAAACTAGAAAGAAAATTTTAAAGCCTCCTGTTAGGCCATCATCTACACGACATAGCCCTGAATTTTCCAATGCGCAGCTCTTTGCAAAAGAGAGATATTGGCAAGGAAAAGCTGTCTTGTACCATTGCATTTTTCTCCCAAACGAAGGACACTAGAAAGAAAATTTTAAAGCCTCCTGTTAGGCCATCATCTACACGACATAGCCCTGAATTTTCCAATGCGTAGCTCTTTGCAAAAGAGAGATATTGGCAAGGAAAAGCTGTCTTGTACCTTTGCATTTTTCTCCCAAACGAAGGACGCTAGAAAGAAAATTTTAAAGCCTCCTGTTAGGCCATCATCTACACGACATAGCCCTGAATTTTCCAATGCGTAGCTCTTTGCAAAAGAGAGATATTGGCAAGGAAAAGCTGTCTTGTACCTTTGCATTTTTCTCCCAAACGAAGGACGCTAGAAAGAAAATTTTAAAGCCTCCTGTTAGGCCATCATCTACACGACATTGCCCTGAATTTTCCAATGCGTAGCTCTTTGCAAAAGAGAGATATTGGCAAGGAAAAGCTGTCTTGTACCTTTGCATTTTTCTCCCAAACGAAGGACACTAGAAAGAAAATTTTAAAGCCTCCTGTTAGGCCATCATCTACACGACATAGCCCTGAATTTTCCAATGCGCAGCTCTTTGCAAAAGAGAGATATTGGCAAGGAAAAGCTGTCTTGTACCATTGCATTTTTCTCCCAAACGAAGGACACTAGAAAGAACATTTTAAAGCCTCCTGTTAGGCCATCATCTACACGACATAGCCCTGAATTTTCCAATGCGCAGCTCTTTGCAAAAGAGAGATATTGGCAAGGAAAAGCTGTCTTGTACCTTTGCATTTTTCTCCCAAACGAAGGTCACTAGAAAGAAAGTTTTAAAGCCTCCTGTTAGGCCATCATCTACACGACATAGCCCTGAATTTTCCAATGCGTAGCTCTTTGCAAAAGAGAGATATTTGCAAGGAAAAGCTGTCTTGTACCTTTGCATTTTTCTCCCAAACGAAGGACACTAGAAAGAAAATTTTAAAGCCTCCTGTTAGGCCATCATCTACACGACATAGCCCTGAATTTTCCAATGCGCAGCTCTTTGCAAAAGAGAGATATTGGCAAGGAAAAGCTGTCTTGTACCATTGCATTTTTCTCCCAAACGAAGGACACTAGAAAGAAAATTTTAAAGCCTCCTGTTAGGCCATCATCTACACGACATAGCCCTGAATTTTCCAATGCGCAGCTCTTTGCAAAAGAGAGATATTGGCAAGGAAAAGCTGTCTTGTACCATTGCATTTTTCTCCCAAACGAAGGACACTAGAAAGAAAATGTTAAAGCCTCCTGTTAGGCCATCATCTACACGACATAGCCCTGAATTTTCCAATGCGCAGCTCTTTGCAAAAGAGAGATATTGGCAAGTAAAAAAACTGTCTTGTACCATTGCATTTTTCTCCCAAACGAAGGACACTAGAAAGAAAATGTTAAAGCCTCCTGTTAGGCCATCATCTACACGACATAGCCCTGAATTTTCCAATGCGCAGCTCTTTGCAAAAGAGAGATATTGGCAAGGAAAAGCTGTCTTGTACCTTTGCATTTTTCTCCCAAACGAAGGACACTAGAAAGAAAATTTTAAAGCCTCCTGTTAGGCCATCATCTACACGACATAGCCCTGAATTTTCCAATGCGTAGCTCTTTGCAAAAGAGAGATATTGGCAAGGAAAAGCTGTCTTGTACCTTTGCATTTTTCTCCCAAACGAAGAAAACTAGAAAGAAAATTTTAAAGCCTCCTGTTAGGCCATCATCTACACGACATAGCCCTGAATTTTCCAATGCGTAGCTCTTTGCAAAAGAGAGATATTGGCAAGGAAAAGCTGTCTTGTACCTTTGCATTTTTCTCCCAAACGAAGGACGCTAGAAAGAAAATTTTAAAGCCTCCTATTAGGCCATCATCTACACGACATAGCCCTGAATTTTCCAATGCGCAGCTCTTTGCAAAAGAGAGATATTGGCAAGGAAAAGCTGTCTTGTACCTTTGCATTTTTCTCCCAAACGAAGGAAACTAGAAAGAAAATTTTAAAGCCTCCTGTTAGGCCATCATCTACACGACATAGCCCTGAATTTTCCAATGCGCAGCTCTTTGCAAAAGAGAGATATTGGCAAGGAAAAGCTGTCTTGTACCATTGCATTTTTCTCCCAAACGAAGGACACTAGAAAGAAAATTTTAAAGCCTCCTGTTAGGCCATCATCTACACGACATAGCCCTGAATTTTCCAATGCGTAGCTCTTTGCAAAAGAGAGATATTGGCAAGGAAAAGCTGTCTTGTACCTTTGCATTTTTCTCCCAAACGAAGGACGCTAGAAAGAAAATTTTAAAGCCTCCTGTTAGGCCATCATCTACACGACATAGCCCTGAATTTTCCAATGCGCAGCTCTTTGCAAAAGAGAGATATTGGCAAGGAAAAGCTGTCTTGTACCATTGCATTTTTCTCCCAAACGAAGGACACTAGAAAGAAAATTTTAAAGCCTCCTGTTAGGCCATCATCTACACGACATAGCCCTGAATTTTCCAATGCGCAGCTCTTTGCAAAAGAGAGATATTGGCAAGGAAAAGCTGTCTTGTACCATTGCATTTTTCTCCCAAACGAAGGACACTAGAAAGAAAATGTTAAAGCCTCCTGTTAGGCCATCATCTACACGACATAGCCCTGAATTTTCCAATGCGCAGCTCTTTGCAAAAGAGAGATATTGGCAAGGAAAAGCTGTCTTGTACCATTGCATTTTTCTCCCAAACGAAGGACACTAGAAAGAAAATGTTAAAGCCTCCTGTTAGGCCATCATCTACACGACATAGCCCTGAATTTTCCAATGCGCAGCTCTTTGCAAAAGAGAGATATTGGCAAGGAAAAGCTGTCTTGTACCTTTGCATTTTTCTCCCAAACGAAGGACACTAGAAAGAAAATTTTAAAGCCTCCTGTTAGGCCATCATCTACACGACATAGCCCTGAATTTTCCAATGCGTAGCTCTTTGCAAAAGAGAGATATTGGCAAGGAAAAGCTGTCTTGTACCTTTGCATTTTTCTCCCAAACGAAGAAAACTAGAAAGAAAATTTTAAAGCCTCCTGTTAGGCCATCATCTACACGACATAGCCCTGAATTTTCCAATGCGTAGCTCTTTGCAAAAGAGAGATATTGGCAAGGAAAAGCTGTCTTGTACCTTTGCATTTTTCTCCCAAACGAAGGACGCTAGAAAGAAAATTTTAAAGCCTCCTATTAGGCCATCATCTACACGACATAGCCCTGAATTTTCCAATGCGCAGCTCTTTGCAAAAGAGAGATATTGGCAAGGAAAAGCTGTCTTGTACCTTTGCATTTTTCTCCCAAACGAAGGAAACTAGAAAGAAAATTTTAAAGCCTCCTGTTAGGCCATCATCTACACGACATAGCCCTGAATTTTCCAATGCGCAGCTCTTTGCAAAAGAGAGATATTGGCAAGGAAAAGCTGTCTTGTACCATTGCATTTTTCTCCCAAACGAAGGACACTAGAAAGAAAATGTTAAAGCCTCCTGTTAGGCCATCATCTACACGACATAGCCCTGAATTTTCCAATGCGCAGCTCTTTGCAAAAGAGAGATATTGGCAAGGAAAAGCTGTCTTGTACCTTTGCATTTTTCTCCCAAACGAAGGTCACTAGAAAGAAAATTTTAAAGCCTCCTGTTAGGCCATCATCTACACGACATAGCCCTGAATTTTCCAATGCGCAGCTCTTTGCAAAAGAGAGATATTGGCAAGGAAAAGCTGTCTTGTACCATTGCATTTTTCTCCCAAACGAAGGACACTAGAAAGAACATTTTAAAGCCTCCTGTTAGGCCATCATCTACACGACATAGCCCTGAATTTTCCAATGCGCAGCTCTTTGCAAAAGAGAGATATTGGCAAGGAAAAGCTGTCTTGTACTTTTGCATTTTTCTCCCAAACGAAGGTCACTAGAAAGAAAATTTTAAAGCCTCCTGTTAGGCCATCATCTACACGACATAGCCCTGAATTTTCCAATGCGTAGCTCTTTGCAAAAGAGAGATATTTGCAAGGAAAAGCTGTCTTGTACCTTTGCATTTTTCTCCCAAACGAAGGACACTAGAAAGAAAATGTTAAAGCCTCCTGTTAGGCCATCATCTACACGACATAGCCCTGAATTTTCCAATGCGCAGCTCTTTGCAAAAGAGAGATATTGGCAAGGAAAAGCTGTCTTGTACTTTTGCATTTTTCTCCCAAACGAAGGTCACTAGAAAGAAAATTTTAAAGCCTCCTGTTAGGCCATCATCTACACGACATAGCCCTGAATTTTCCAATGCGTAGCTCTTTGCAAAAGAGAGATATTTGCAAGGAAAAGCTGTCTTGTACCTTTGCATTTTTCTCCCAAACGAAGGACACTAGAAAGAAAATGTTAAAGCCTCCTGTTAGGCCATCATCTACACGACATAGCCCTGAATTTTCCAATGCGCAGCTCTTTGCAAAAGAGAGATATTGGCAAGGAAAAGCTGTCTTGTACCTTTGCATTTTTCTCCCAAACGAAGGTCACTAGAAAGAAAATTTTAAAGCCTCCTGTTAGGCCATCATCTACACGACATAGCCCTGAATTTTCCAATGCGTAGCTCTTTGCAAAAGAGAGATATTGGCAAGGAAAAGCTGTCTTGTACCTTTGCATTTTTCTCCCAAACGAAGGACACTAGAAAGAAAATTTTAAAGCCTCCTGTTAGGCCATCATCTACACGACATAGCCCTGAATTTTCCAATGCGCAGCTCTTTGCAAAAGAGAGATATTGGCAAGGAAAAGCTGTCTTGTACCTTTGCATTTTTCTCCCAAACGAAGGAAACTAGAAAGAAAATTTTAAAGCCTCCTGTTAGGCCGTCATCTACACGACATAGCCCTGAATTTTCCAATGCGCAGCTCTTTGCAAAAGAGAGATATTTGCAAGGAAAAGCTGTCTTGTACCTTTGCATTTTTCTCCCAAACGAAGGACACTAGAAAGAAAATGTTAAAGCCTCCTGTTAGGCCATCATCTACACGACATAGCCCTGAATTTTCCAATGCGCAGCTCTTTGCAAAAGAGAGATATTGGCAAGGAAAAGCTGTCTTGTACCTTTGCATTTTTCTCCCAAACGAAGGTCACTAGAAAGAAAATTTTAAAGCCTCCTGTTAGGCCATCATCTACACGACATAGCCCTGAATTTTCCAATGCGTAGCTCTTTGCAAAAGAGAGATATTGGCAAGGAAAAGCTGTCTTGTACCTTTGCATTTTTCTCCCAAACGAAGGACACTAGAAAGAAAATTTTAAAGCCTCCTGTTAGGCCATCATCTACACGACATAGCCCTGAATTTTCCAATGCGCAGCTCTTTGCAAAAGAGAGATATTGGCAAGGAAAAGCTGTCTTGTACCTTTGCATTTTTCTCCCAAACGAAGGAAACTAGAAAGAAAATTTTAAAGCCTCCTGTTAGGCCGTCATCTACACGACATAGCCCTGAATTTTCCAATGCGCAGCTCTTTGCAAAAGAGAGATATTGGCAAGGAAAAGCTGTCTTGTACCATTGCATTTTTCTCCCAAACGAAGGACACTAGAAAGAAAATTTTAAAGCCTCCTGTTAAGCCATCATCTACACGACATAGCCCTGAATTTTCCAATGCGTAGCTCTTTGCAAAAGAGAGATATTGGCAAGGAAAAGCTGTCTTGTACCTTTGCATTTTTCTCCCAAACGAAGGACGCTAGAAAGAAAATTTTAAAGCCTCCTGTTGGCCATCATCTACACGACATAGCCCTGAATTTTCCAATGCGCAGCTCTTTGCAAAAGAGAGATATTGGCAAGGAAAAGCTGTCTTGTACCTTTGCATTTTTCTCCCAAACGAAGGTCACTAGAAAGAAAATTTTAAAGCCTCCTGTTAGGCCATCATCTACACGACATAGCCCTGAATTTTCCAATGCGTAGCTCTTTGCAAAAGAGAGATATTGGCAAGGAAAAGCTGTCTTGTACCTTTGCATTTTTCTCCCAAACGAAGGACACTAGAAAGAAAATTTTAAAGCCTCCTGTTAGGCCATCATCTACATGACATAGCCCTGAATTTTCCAATGCGCAGCTCTTTGCAAAAGAGAGATATTGGCAAGGAAAAGCTGTCTTGTACCATTGCATTTTTCTCCCAAACGAAGGACACTAGAAAGAACATTTTAAAGCCTGCTGTTAGGCCATCATCTACACGACATAGCCCTGAATTTTCCAATGCGCAGCTCTTTGCAAAAGAGAGATATTGGCAAGGAAAAGCTGTCTTGTACCATTGCATTTTTCTCCCAAACGAAGGACACTAGAAAGAAAATTTTAAAGCCTCCTGTTAGGCCATCATCTACACGACATAGCCCTGAATTTTCCAATGCGCAGCTCTTTGCAAAAGAGAGATATTGGCAAGGAAAAGCTGTCTTGTACCTTTGCATTTTTCTCCCAAACGAAGGTCACTAGAAAGAACATTTTAAAGCCCCCTGTTAGGCCATCATCTACACGACATAGCCCTGAATTTTCCAATGCGCAGCTCTTTGCAAAAGAGAGATATTGGCAAGGAAAAGCTGTCTTGTACCATTGCATTTTTCTCCCAAACGAAGGACACTAGAAAGAAAATGTTAAAGCCTCCTGTTAGGCCATCATCTACACGACATAGCCCTGAATTTTCCAATGCGCAGCTCTTTGCAAAAGAGAGATATTGGCAAGGAAAAGCTGTCTTGTACCTTTGCATTTTTCTCCCAAACGAAGGTCACTAGAAAGAAAATTTTAAAGCCTCCTGTTAGGCCATCATCTACACGACATAGCCCTGAATTTTCCAATGCGTAGCTCTTTGCAAAAGAGAGATATTGGCAAGGAAAAGCTGTCTTGTACCATTGCATTTTTCTCCCAAACGAAGGACACTAGAAAGAACATTTTAAAGCCTCCTGTTAGGCCATCATCTACACGACATAGCCCTGAATTTTCCAATGCGCAGCTCTTTGCAAAAGAGAGATATTGGCAAGGAAAAGCTGTCTTGTACCATTGCATTTTTCTCCCAAACGAAGGACACTAGAAAGAAAATGTTAAAGCCTCCTGTTAGGCCATCATCTACACGACATAGCCCTGAATTTTCCAATGCGCAGCTCTTTGCAAAAGAGAGATATTGGCAAGGAAATGCTGTCTTGTACCTTTGCATTTTTCTCCCAAACGAAGGACACTAGAAAGAAAATTTTAAAGCCTCCTGTTAGGCCATCATCTACACGACATAGCCCTGAATTTTCCAATGCGCAGCTCTTTGCAAAAGAGAGATATTGGCAAGGAAAAGCTGTCTTGTACCATTGCATTTTTCTCCCAAACGAAGGACACTAGAAAGAACATTTTAAAGCCTCCTGTTAGGCCATCATCTACACGACATAGCCCTGAATTTTCCAATGCGCAGCTCTTTGCAAAAGAGAGATATTGGCAAGGAAAAGCTGTCTTGTACCTTTGCATTTTTCTCCCAAACGAAGAAAACTAGAAAGAAAATTTTAAAGCCTCCTGTTAGGCCATCATCTACACGACATAGCCCTGAATTTTCCAATGCGCAGCTCTTTGCAAAAGAGAGATATTGGCAAGGAAAAGCTGTCTTGTACCATTGCATTTTTCTCCCAAACGAAGGACACTAGAAAGAAAATTTTAAAGCCTCCTGTTAGGCCATCATCTACACGACATAGCCCTGAATTTTCCAATGCGTAGCTCTTTGCAAAAGAGAGATATTGGCAAGGAAAAGCTGTCTTGTACCTTTGCATTTTTCTCCCAAACGAAGGACGCTAGAAAGAAAATTTTAAAGCCTCCTGTTAGGCCATCATCTACACGACATAGCCCTGAATTTTCCAATGCGCAGCTCTTTGCAAAAGAGAGATATTGGCAAGGAAAAGCTGTCTTGTACCATTGCATTTTTCTCCCAAACGAAGGACACTAGAAAGAAAATTTTAAAGCCTCCTGTTAGGCCATCATCTACACGACATAGCCCTGAATTTTCCAATGCGCAGCTCTTTGCAAAAGAGAGATATTGGCAAGGAAAAGCTGTCTTGTACCATTGCATTTTTCTTCCAAACGAAGGACACTAGAAAGAAAATGTTAAAGCCTCCTGTTAGGCCATCATCTACACGACATAGCCCTGAATTTTCCAATGCGCAGCTCTTTGCAAAAGAGAGATATTGGCAAGGAAAAGCTGTCTTGTACCTTTGCATTTTTCTCCCAAACGAAGGACACTAGAAAGAAAATTTTAAAGCCTCCTGTTAGGCCATCATCTACACGACATAGCCCTGAATTTTCCAATGCGCAGCTCTTTGCAAAAGAGAGATATTGGCAAGGAAAAGCTGTCTTGTACCATTGCATTTTTCTCCCAAACGAAGGACACTAGAAAGAACATTTTAAAGCCTCCTGTTAGGCCATCATCTACACGACATAGCCCTGAATTTTCCAATGCGCAGCTCTTTGCAAAAGAGAGATATTGGCAAGGAAAAGCTGTCTTGTACTTTTGCATTTTTCTCCCAAACGAAGGTCACTAGAAAGAAAATTTTAAAGCCTCCTGTTAGGCCATCATCTACACGACATAGCCCTGAATTTTCCAATGCGTAGCTCTTTGCAAAAGAGAGATATTTGCAAGGAAAAGCTGTCTTGTACCTTTGCATTTTTCTCCCAAACGAAGGACACTAGAAAGAAAATGTTAAAGCCTCCTGTTAGGCCATCATCTACACGACATAGCCCTGAATTTTCCAATGCGCAGCTCTTTGCAAAAGAGAGATATTGGCAAGGAAAAGCTGTCTTGTACCTTTGCATTTTTCTCCCAAACGAAGGTCACTAGAAAGAAAATTTTAAAGCCTCCTGTTAGGCCATCATCTACACGACATAGCCCTGAATTTTCCAATGCGTAGCTCTTTGCAAAAGAGAGATATTGGCAAGGAAAAGCTGTCTTGTACCTTTGCATTTTTCTCCCAAACGAAGGACACTAGAAAGAAAATTTTAAAGCCTCCTGTTAGGCCATCATCTACACGACATAGCCCTGAATTTTCCAATGCGCAGCTCTTTGCAAAAGAGAGATATTGGCAAGGAAAAGCTGTCTTGTACCTTTGCATTTTTCTCCCAAACGAAGGAAACTAGAAAGAAAATTTTAAAGCCTCCTGTTAGGCCGTCATCTACACGACATAGCCCTGAATTTTCCAATGCGCAGCTCTTTGCAAAAGAGAGATATTGGCAAGGAAAAGCTGTCTTGTACCATTGCATTTTTCTCCCAAACGAAGGACACTAGAAAGAAAATTTTAAAGCCTCCTGTTAAGCCATCATCTACACGACATAGCCCTGAATTTTCCAATGCGTAGCTCTTTGCAAAAGAGAGATATTGGCAAGGAAAAGCTGTCTTGTACCTTTGCATTTTTCTCCCAAACGAAGGACGCTAGAAAGAAAATTTTAAAGCCTCCTGTTGGCCATCATCTACACGACATAGCCCTGAATTTTCCAATGCGCAGCTCTTTGCAAAAGAGAGATATTGGCAAGGAAAAGCTGTCTTGTACCTTTGCATTTTTCTCCCAAACGAAGGTCACTAGAAAGAAAATTTTAAAGCCTCCTGTTAGGCCATCATCTACACGACATAGCCCTGAATTTTCCAATGCGTAGCTCTTTGCAAAAGAGAGATATTGGCAAGGAAAAGCTGTCTTGTACCTTTGCATTTTTCTCCCAAACGAAGGACACTAGAAAGAAAATTTTAAAGCCTCCTGTTAGGCCATCATCTACATGACATAGCCCTGAATTTTCCAATGCGCAGCTCTTTGCAAAAGAGAGATATTGGCAAGGAAAAGCTGTCTTGTACCATTGCATTTTTCTCCCAAACGAAGGACACTAGAAAGAACATTTTAAAGCCTGCTGTTAGGCCATCATCTACACGACATAGCCCTGAATTTTCCAATGCGCAGCTCTTTGCAAAAGAGAGATATTGGCAAGGAAAAGCTGTCTTGTACCATTGCATTTTTCTCCCAAACGAAGGACACTAGAAAGAAAATTTTAAAGCCTCCTGTTAGGCCATCATCTACACGACATAGCCCTGAATTTTCCAATGCGCAGCTCTTTGCAAAAGAGAGATATTGGCAAGGAAAAGCTGTCTTGTACCTTTGCATTTTTCTCCCAAACGAAGGTCACTAGAAAGAACATTTTAAAGCCCCCTGTTAGGCCATCATCTACACGACATAGCCCTGAATTTTCCAATGCGCAGCTCTTTGCAAAAGAGAGATATTGGCAAGGAAAAGCTGTCTTGTACCATTGCATTTTTCTCCCAAACGAAGGACACTAGAAAGAAAATGTTAAAGCCTCCTGTTAGGCCATCATCTACACGACATAGCCCTGAATTTTCCAATGCGCAGCTCTTTGCAAAAGAGAGATATTGGCAAGGAAATGCTGTCTTGTACCTTTGCATTTTTCTCCCAAACGAAGGTCACTAGAAAGAAAATTTTAAAGCCCCCTGTTAGGCCATCATCTACACGACATAGCCCTGAATTTTCCAATGCGCAGCTCTTTGCAAAAGAGAGATATTGGCAAGGAAAAGCTGTCTTGTACCATTGCATTTTTCTCCCAAACGAAGGACACTAGAAAGAAAATGTTAAAGCCTCCTGTTAGGCCATCATCTACACGACATAGCCCTGAATTTTCCAATGCGCAGCTCTTTGCAAAAGAGAGATATTGGCAAGGAAAAGCTGTCTTGTACCATTGCATTTTTCTCCCAAACGAAGGTCACTAGAAAGAAAATTTTAAAGCCTCCTGTTAGGCCATCATCTACACGACATAGCCCTGAATTTTCCAATGCGTAGCTCTTTGCAAAAGAGAGATATTGGCAAGGAAAAGCTGTCTTGTACCATTGCATTTTTCTCCCAAACGAAGGACACTAGAAAGAACATTTTAAAGCCTCCTGTTAGGCCATCATCTACACGACATAGCCCTGAATTTTCCAATGCGCAGCTCTTTGCAAAAGAGAGATATTGGCAAGGAAAAGCTGTCTTGTACCATTGCATTTTTCTCCCAAACGAAGGACACTAGAAAGAAAATGTTAAAGCCTCCTGTTAGGCCATCATCTACACGACATAGCCCTGAATTTTCCAATGCGCAGCTCTTTGCAAAAGAGAGATATTGGCAAGGAAATGCTGTCTTGTACCTTTGCATTTTTCTCCCAAACGAAGGACACTAGAAAGAAAATTTTAAAGCCTCCTGTTAGGCCATCATCTACACGACATAGCCCTGAATTTTCCAATGCGCAGCTCTTTGCAAAAGAGAGATATTGGCAAGGAAAAGCTGTCTTGTACCATTGCATTTTTCTCCCAAACGAAGGACACTAGAAAGAACATTTTAAAGCCTCCTGTTAGGCCATCATCTACACGACATAGCCCTGAATTTTCCAATGCGCAGCTCTTTGCAAAAGAGAGATATTGGCAAGGAAAAGCTGTCTTGTACCTTTGCATTTTTCTCCCAAACGAAGGTCACTAGAAAGAAAATTTTAAAGCCTCCTGTTAGGCCATCATCTACACGACATAGCCCTGAATTTTCCAATGCGTAGCTCTTTGCAAAAGAGAGATATTTGCAAGGAAAAGCTGTCTTGTACCTTTGCATTTTTCTCCCAAACGAAGGACACTAGAAAGAAAATGTTAAAGCCTCCTGTTAGGCCATCATCTACACGACATAGCCCTGAATTTTCCAATGCGCAGCTCTTTGCAAAAGAGAGATATTGGCAAGGAAAAGCTGTCTTGTACCTTTGCATTTTTCTCCCAAACGAAGGTCACTAGAAAGAAAATTTTAAAGCCTCCTGTTAGGCCATCATCTACACGACATAGCCCTGAATTTTCCAATGCGTAGCTCTTTGCAAAAGAGAGATATTGGCAAGGAAAAGCTGTCTTGTACCTTTGCATTTTTCTCCCAAACGAAGGACACTAGAAAGAAAATTTTAAAGCCTCCTGTTAGGCCATCATCTACACGACATAGCCCTGAATTTTCCAATGCGCAGCTCTTTGCAAAAGAGAGATATTGGCAAGGAAAAGCTGTCTTGTACCTTTGCATTTTTCTCCCAAACGAAGGAAACTAGAAAGAAAATTTTAAAGCCTCCTGTTAGGCCGTCATCTACACGACATAGCCCTGAATTTTCCAATGCGCAGCTCTTTGCAAAAGAGAGATATTGGCAAGGAAAAGCTGTCTTGTACCATTGCATTTTTCTCCCAAACGAAGGACACTAGAAAGAAAATTTTAAAGCCTCCTGTTAAGCCATCATCTACACGACATAGCCCTGAATTTTCCAATGCGTAGCTCTTTGCAAAAGAGAGATATTGGCAAGGAAAAGCTGTCTTGTACCTTTGCATTTTTCTCCCAAACGAAGGACGCTAGAAAGAAAATTTTAAAGCCTCCTGTTAGGCCATCATCTACACGACATAGCCCTGAATTTTCCAATGCGCAGCTCTTTGCAAAAGAGAGATATTGGCAAGGAAAAGCTGTCTTGTACCATTGCATTTTTCTCCCAAACGAAGGACACTAGAAAGAAAATGTTAAAGCCTCCTGTTAGGCCATCATCTACACGACATAGCCCTGAATTTTCCAATGCGCAGCTCTTTGCAAAAGAGAGATATTGGCAAGGAAAAGCTGTCTTGTACCTTTGCATTTTTCTCCCAAACGAAGGTCACTAGAAAGAAAATTTTAAAGCCTCCTGTTAGGCCATCATCTACACGACATAGCCCTGAATTTTCCAATGCGTAGCTCTTTGCAAAAGAGAGATATTGGCAAGGAAAAGCTGTCTTGTACCTTTGCATTTTTCTCCCAAACGAAGGACACTAGAAAGAAAATTTTAAAGCCTCCTGTTAGGCCATCATCTACACGACATAGCCCTGAATTTTCCAATGCGCAGCTCTTTGCAAAAGAGAGATATTGGCAAGGAAAAGCTGTCTTGTACCATTGCATTTTTCTCCCAAACGAAGGACACTAGAAAGAACATTTTAAAGCCTCCTGTTAGGCCATCATCTACACGACATAGCCCTGAATTTTCCAATGCGCAGCTCTTTGCAAAAGAGAGATATTGGCAAGGAAAAGCTGTCTTGTATCTTTGCATTTTTCTCCCAAACGAAGGACACTAGAAAGAAAATTTTAAAGCCTCCTGTTAGGCCATCATCTACACGACATAGCCCTGAATTTTCCAATGCGCAGCTCTTTGCAAAAGAGAGATATTGGCAAGGAAAAGCTGTCTTGTACCATTGCATTTTTCTCCCAAACGAAGGACACTAAAAAAGAAAATTTTAAAGCCTCCTGTTAGGCCATCATCTACACGACATAGCCCTGAATTTTCCAATGCGCAGCTCTTTGCAAAAGAGAGATATTGGCAAGGAAAAGCTGTCTTGTACCTTTGCATTTTTCTCCCAAACGAAGGACACTAGAAAGAAAATTTTAAAGCCTCCTGTTAGGCCATCATCTACACGACATAGCCCTGAATTTTCCAATGCGCAGCTCTTTGCAAAAGAGAGATATTGGCAAGGAAAAGCTGTCTTGTACCATTGCATTTTTCTCCCAAACGAAGGACACTAGAAAGAAAATTTTAAAGCCTCCTGTTAGGCCATCATCTACACGACATAGCTCTGAATTTTCCAATGCGTAGCTCTTTGCAAAAGAGAGATATTGGCAAGGAAAAGCTGTCTTGTACCATTGCATTTTTCTCCCAAACGAAGGACACTAGAAAGAAAATTTTTAAGCCTCCTGTTAGGCCATCATCTACACGACATAGCCCTGAATTTTCCAATGCGCAGCTCTTTGCAAAAGAGAGATATTGGCAAGGAAAAGCTGTCTTGTACCATTGCATTTTTCTCCCAAACGAAGGACACTAGAAAGAAAATGTTAAAGCCTCCTGTTAGGCCATCATCTACACGACATAGCCCTGAATTTTCCAATGCGCAGCTCTTTGCAAAAGAGAGATATTGGCAAGGAAAAGCTGTCTTGTACCTTTGCATTTTTCTCCCAAACGAAGGTCACTAGAAAGAAAATTTTAAAGCCTCCTGTTAGGCCATCATCTACACGACATAGCCCTGAATTTTCCAATGCGTAGCTCTTTGCAAAAGAGAGATATTGGCAAGGAAAAGCTGTCTTGTACCTTTGCATTTTTCTCCCAAACGAAGGAAACTAGAAAGAAAATTTTAAAGCCTCCTGTTAGGCCGTCATCTACACGACATAGCCCTGAATTTTCCAATGCGCAGCTCTTTGCAAAAGAGAGATATTGGCAAGGAAAAGCTGTCTTGTACCATTGCATTTTTCTCCCAAACGAAGGACACTAGAAAGAAAATTTTAAAGCCTCCTGTTAAGCCATCATCTACACGACATAGCCCTGAATTTTCCAATGCGTAGCTCTTTGCAAAAGAGAGATATTGGCAAGGAAAAGCTGTCTTGTACCTTTGCATTTTTCTCCCAAACGAAGGACGCTAGAAAGAAAATTTTAAAGCCTCCTGTTAGGCCATCATCTACACGACATAGCCCTGAATTTTCCAATGCGCAGCTCTTTGCAAAAGAGAGATATTGGCAAGGAAAAGCTGTTTTGTACCTTTGCATTTTTCTCCCAAACGAAGGTCACTAGAAAGAAAATTTTAAAGCCTCCTGTTAGGCCATCATCTACACGACATAGCCCTGAATTTTCCAATGCGTAGCTCTTTGCAAAAGAGAGATATTGGCAAGGAAAAGCTGTCTTGTACCTTTGCATTTTTCTCCCAAACGAAGGACACTAGAAAGAAAATTTTAAAGCCTCCTGTTAGGCCATCATCTACACGACATAGCCCTGAATTTTCCAATGCGCAGCTCTTTGCAAAAGAGAGATATTGGCAAGGAAAAGCTGTCTTGTACCATTGCATTTTTCTCCCAAACGAAGGACACTAGAAAGAACATTTTAAAGCCTGCTGTTAGGCCATCATCTACACGACATAGCCCTGAATTTTCCAATGCGCAGCTCTTTGCAAAAGAGAGATATTGGCAAGGAAAAGCTGTCTTGTACCTTTGCATTTTTCTCCCAAACGAAGGTCACTAGAAAGAAAATTTTAAAGCCCCGTTAGGCCATCATCTACACGACATAACCCTGAATTTTCCAATGCGCAGCTCTTTGCAAAAGAGAGATATTGGCAAGGAAAAGCTGTCTTGTACCATTGCATTTTTCTCCCAAACGAAGGACACTAGAAAGAAAATTTTAAAGCCTCCTGTTAGGCCATCATCTACACGACATAGCCCTGAATTTTCCAATGCGTAGCTCTTTGCAAAAGAGAGATATTGGCAAGGAAAAGCTGTCTTGTACCATTGCATTTTTCTCCCAAACGAAGGACACTAGAAAGAAAATTTTAAAGCCTCCTGTTAGGCCATCATCTACACGACATAGCCCTGAATTTTCCAATGCGCAGCTCTTTGCAAAAGAGAGATATTGGCAAGGAAAAGCTGTCTTGTACCATTGCATTTTTCTCCCAAACGAAGGACACTAGAAAGAAAATTTTAAAGCCTCCTGTTAGGCCATCATCTACACGACATAGCCCTGAATTTTCCAATGCGCAGCTCTTTGCAAAAGAGAGATATTGGCAAGGAAAAGCTGTCTTGTACCATTGCATTTTTCTCCCAAACGAAGGACACTAGAAAGAAAATGTTAAAGCCTCCTGTTAGGCCATCATCTACACGACATAGCCCTGAATTTTCCAATGCGCAGCTCTTTGCAAAAGAGAGATATTGGCAAGGAAAAGCTGTCTTGTACCTTTGCATTTTTCTCCCAAACCAAGGTCACTAGAAAGAAAATTTTAAAGCCCCCTGTTAGGCCATCATCGACACGACATAGCCCTGAATTTTCCAATGCGCAGCTCTTTGCAAAAGAGAGATATTGGCAAGGAAAAGCTGTCTTGTACCATTGCATTTTTCTCCCAAACGAAGGACACTAGAAAGAAAATGTTAAAGACTCCTGTTAGGCCATCATCTACACGACATAGCCCTGAATTTTCCAATGCGTAGCTCTTTGCAAAAGAGAGATATTGGCAAGGAAAAGCTGTCTTGTACCATTGCATTTTTCTCCCAAACGAAGGACACTAGAAAGAAAATTTTAAAGCCTCCTGTTAGGCCATCATCTACACGACATAGCCCTGAATTTTCCAATGCGCAGTTCTTTGCAAAAGAGAGATATTGGCAAGGAAAAGCTGTCTTGTACCTTTGCATTTTTCTCCCAAACGAAGGAAACTAGAAAGAAAATTTTAAAGCCTCCTGTTAGGCCGTCATCTACACGACATAGCCCTGAATTTTCCAATGCGCAGCTCTTTGCAAAAGAGAGATATTGGCAAGGAAAAGCTGTCTTGTACCATTGCATTTTTCTCCCAAACGAAGGACACTAGAAAGAAAATGTTAAAGCCTCCTGTTAGGCCATCATCTACACGACATAGCCCTGAATTTTCCAATGCGTAGCTCTTTGCAAAAGAGAGATATTGGCAAGGAAAAGCTGTCTTGTACCTTTGCATTTTTCTCCCAAACGAAGGACGCTAGAAAGAAAATTTTAAAGCATCCTGTTAGGCCATCATCTACACGACATAGCCCTGAATTTTCCAATGCGCAGCTCTTTGCAAAAGAGAGATATTGGCAAGGAAAAGCTGTCTTGTACCTTTGCATTTTTCTCCCAAACGAAGGTCACTAGAAAGAAAATTTTAAAGCCTCCTGTTAGGCCATCATCTACACGACATAGCCCTGAATTTTCCAATGCGTAGCTCTTTGCAAAAGAGAGATATTGGCAGTGAAAAGCTGTCTTGTACCTTTGCATTTTTCTCCCAAACGAAGGACACTAGAAAGAAAATTTTAAAGCCTCCTGTTAGGCCATCATCTACACGACATAGCCCTGAATTTTCCAATGCGCAGCTCTTTGCAAAAGAGAGATATTGGCAAGGAAAAGCTGTCTTGTACCATTGCATTTTTCTCCCAAACGAAGGACACTAGAAAGAACATTTTAAAGCCTGCTGTTAGGCCATCATCTACACGACATAGCCCTGAATTTTCCAATGCGCAGCTCTTTGCAAAAGAGAGATATTGGCAAGGAAAAGCTGTCTTGTACCTTTGCATTTTTCTCCCAAACGAAGGTCACTAGAAAGAAAATTTTAAAGCCTCCTGTTAGGCCATCATCTACACGACATAGCCCTGAATTTTCCAATGCGTAGCTCTTTGCAAAAGAGAGATATTTGCAAGGAAAAGCTGTCTTGTACCTTTGCATTTTTCTCCCAAACGAAGAACACTAGAAAGAAAATTTTAAAGCCTCCTGTTAGGCCATCATCTACACGACATAGCCCTGAATTTTCCAATGCGCAGCTCTTTGCAAAAGAGAGATATTGGCAAGGAAAAGCTGTCTTGTACCTTTGCATTTTTCTCCCAAACGAAGGACACTAGAAAGAAAATTTTAAAGCCTCCTGTTAGGCCATCATCTACACGACATAGCCCTGAATTTTCCAATGCGCAGCTCTTTGCAAAAGAGAGATATTGGCAAGGAAAAGCTGTCTTGTACCATTGCATTTTTCTCCCAAACGAAGGACACTAGAAAGAAAATTTTAAAGCCTCCTGTTAGGCCATCATCTACACGACATAGCCCTGAATTTTCCAATGCGCAGCTCTTTGCAAAAGAGAGATATTGGCAAGGAAAAGCTGTCTTGTACCATTGCATTTTTCTCCCAAACGAAGGACACTAGAAAGAAAATGTTAAAGCCTCCTGTTAGGCCATCATCTACACGACATAGCCCTGAATTTTCCAATGCGCAGCTCTTTGCAAAAGAGAGATATTGGCAAGGAAAAGCTGTCTTGTACCTTTGCATTTTTCTCCCAAACGAAGGTCACTAGAAAGAAAATTTTAAAGCCCCCTGTTAGGCCATCATCTACACGACATAGCCCTGAATTTTCCAATGCGCAGCTCTTTGCAAAAGAGAGATATTGGCAAGGAAAAGCTGTCTTGTACCATTGCATTTTTCTCCCAAACGAAGGACACTAGAAAGAAAATGTTAAAGCCTCCTGTTAGGCCATCATCTACACGACATAGCCCTGAATTTTCCAATGCGCAGCTCTTTGCAAAAGAGAGATATTGGCAAGGAAAAGCTGTCTTGTACCTTTGCATTTTTCTCCCAAACGAAGGTCACTAGAAAGAAAATTTTAAAGCCTCCTGTTAGGCCATCATCTACACGACATAGCCCTGAATTTTCCAATGCGTAGCTCTTTGCAAAAGAGAGATATTGGCAAGGAAAAGCTGTCTTGTACCTTTGCATTTTTCTCCCAAACGAAGGACACTAGAAAGAAAATTTTAAAGCCTCCTGTTAGGCCATCATCTACACGACAAAGCCCTGAATTTTCCAATGCGCAGCTCTTTGCAAAAGAGAGATATTGGCAAGGAAAAGCTGTCTTGTACCATTGCATTTTTCTCCCAAACGAAGGACACTAGAAAGAACATTTTAAAGCCTCCTGTTAGGCCATCATCTACACGACATAGCCCTGAATTTTCCAATGCGCAGCTCTTTGCAAAAGAGAGATATTGGCAAGGAAAAGCTGTCTTGTACCTTTTCATTTTTCTCCCAAACGAAGGACACTAGAAAGAAAATTTTAAAGCCTCCTGTTAGGCCATCATCTACACGACATAGCCCTGAATTTTCCAATGCGCAGCTCTTTGCAAAAGAGAGATATTGGCAAGGAAAAGCTGTCTTGTACCTTTGCATTTTTCTCCCAAACGAAGGTCACTAGAAAGAAAATTTTAAAGCCTCCTGTTAGGCCATCATCTACACGACATAGCCCTGAATTTTCCAATGCGTAGCTCTTTGCAAAAGAGAGATATTGGCAAGGAAAAGCTGTCTTGTACCATTGCATTTTTCTCCCAAACGAAGGACACTAGAAAGAACATTTTAAAGCCTGCTGTTAGGCCATCATCTACACGACATAGCCCTGAATTTTCCAATGCGTAGCTCTTTGCAAAAGAGAGATATTGGCAAGGAAAAGCTGTCTTGTACCATTGCATTTTTCTCCCAAACGAAGGACACTAGAAAGAAAATTTTAAAGCCTCCTGTTAGGCCATCATCTACACGACATAGCCCTGAATTTTCCAATGCGCAGCTCTTTGCAAAAGAGAGATATTGGCAAGGAAAAGCTGTCTTGTACCATTGCATTTTTCTCCCAAACGAAGGACACTAGAAAGAAAATGTTAAAGCCTCCTGTTAGGCCATCATCTACACGACATAGCCCTGAATTTTCCAATGCGCAGCTCTTTGCAAAAAGAGAGATATTGGCAAGGAAAAGCTGTCTTGTACCTTTGCATTTTTCTCCCAAACGAAGGTCACTAGAAAGAAAATTTTAAAGCCCCCTGTTAGGCCATCATCTACACGACATAGCCCTGAATTTTCCAATGCGCAGCTCTTTGCAAAAGAGAGATATTGGCAAGGAAAAGCTTTCTTGTACCATTGCATTTTTCTCCCAAACGAAGGACACTAGAAAGAAAATGTTAAAGCCTCCTGTTAGGCCATCATCTACACGACATAGCCCTGAATTTTCTAATGCGCAGCACTTTGCAAAAGAGAGATATTGGCAAGGAAAAGCTGTCTTTTACCTTTGCATTTTTCTCCCAAACGAAGGTCACTAGAAAGAAAATTTTAAAGCCTCCTGTTAGGCCATCATCTACACGACATAGCCCTGAATTTTCCAATGCGTAGCTCTTTGCAAAAGAGAGATATTGGCAAGGAAAAGCTGTCTTGTACCATTGCATTTTTCTCCCAAACGAAGGACACTAGAAAGAAAATTTTAAAGCCTCCTGTTAGGCCATCATCTACACGACATAGCCCTGAATTTTCCAATGCGCAGTTCTTTGCAAAAGAGAGATATTGGCAAGGAAAAGCTGTCTTGTACCTTTGCATTTTTCTCCCAAACGAAGGAAACTAGAAAGAAAATTTTAAAGCCTCCTGTTAGGCCGTCATCTACACGACATAGCCCTGAATTTTCCAATGCGCAGCTCTTTGCAAAAGAGAGATATTGACAAGGAAAAGCTGTCTTGTACCATTGCATTTTTCTCCCAAACGAAGGACACTAGAAAGAAAATTTTAAAGCCTCCTGTTAGGCCATCATCTACACGACATAGCCCTGAATTTTCCAATGCGTAGCTCTTTGCAAAAGAGAGATATTGGCAAGGAAAAGCTGTCTTGTACCTTTTCATTTTTCTCCCAAACGAAGGACGCTAGAAAGAAAATTTTAAAGCCTCCTGTTAGGCCATCATCTACACGACATAGCCCTGAATTTTCCAATGCGCAGCTCTTTGCAAAAGAGAGATATTGGCAAGGAAAAGCTGTCTTGTACCTTTGCATTTTTCTCCCAAACGAAGGACACTAGAAAGAAAATTTTAAAGCCTCCTGTTAGGCCATCATCTACACGACATAGCCCTGAATTTTCCAATGCGCAGCTCTTTGCAAAAGAGAGATATTGGCAAGGAAAAGCTGTCTTGTACCATTGCATTTTTCTCCCAAACGAAGGACACTAGAAAGAACATTTTAAAGCCTGCTGTTAGGCCATCATCTACACGACATAGCCCTGAATTTTCCAATGCGCAGCTCTTTGCAAAAGAGAGATATTGGCAAGGAAAAGCTGTCTTGTACCTTTGCATTTTTCTCCCAAACGAAGGTCACTAGAAAGAAAATTTTAAAGCCCCGTTAGGCCATCATCTACACGACATAACCCTGAATTTTCCAATGCGCAGCTCTTTGCAAAAGAGAGATATTGGCAAGGAAAAGCTGTCTTGTACCATTGCATTTTTCTCCCAAACGAAGGACACTAGAAAGAAAATTTTAAGCCTCCTGTTAGGCCATCATCTACACGACATAGCCCTGAATTTTCCAATGCGTAGCTCTTTGCAAAAGAGAGATATTGGCAAGGAAAAGCTGTCTTGTACCATTGCATTTTTCTCCCAAACGAAGGACACTAGAAAGAAAATTTTAAAGCCTCCTGTTAGGCCATCATCTACACGACATAGCCCTGAATTTTCCAATGCGCAGTTCTTTGCAAAAGAGAGATATTGGCAAGGAAAAGCTGTCTTGTACCTTTGCATTTTTCTCCCAAACGAAGGAAACTAGAAAGAAAATTTTAAAGCCTCCTGTTAGGCCGTCATCTACACGACATAGCCCTGAATTTTCCAATGCGCAGCTCTTTGCAAAAGAGAGATATTGGCAAGGAAAAGCTGTCTTGTACCTTTGCATTTTTCTCCCAAACCAAGGTCACTAGAAAGAAAATTTTAAAGCCCCCTGTTAGGCCATCATCGACACGACATAGCCCTGAATTTTCCAATGCGCAGCTCTTTGCAAAAGAGAGATATTGGCAAGGAAAAGCTGTCTTGTACCATTGCATTTTTTCTCCCAAACGAAGGACACTAGAAAGAAAATGTTAAAGACTCCTGTTAGGCCATCATCTACACGACATAGCCCTGAATTTTCCAATGCGTAGCTCTTTGCAAAAGAGAGATATTGGCAAGGAAAAGCTGTCTTGTACCATTGCATTTTTCTCCCAAACGAAGGACACTAGAAAGAAAATTTTAAAGCCTCCTGTTAGGCCATCATCTACACGACATAGCCCTGAATTTTCCAATGCGCAGTTCTTTGCAAAAGAGAGATATTGGCAAGGAAAAGCTGTCTTGTACCTTTGCATTTTTCTCCCAAACGAAGGAAACTAGAAAGAAAATTTTAAAGCCTCCTGTTAGGCCGTCATCTACACGACATAGCCCTGAATTTTCCAATGCGCAGCTCTTTGCAAAAGAGAGATATTGGCAAGGAAAAGCTGTCTTGTACCATTGCATTTTTCTCCCAAACGAAGGACACTAGAAAGAAAATGTTAAAGCCTCCTGTTAGGCCATCATCTACACGACATAGCCCTGAATTTTCCAATGCGTAGCTCTTTGCAAAAGAGAGATATTGGCAAGGAAAAGCTGTCTTGTACCTTTGCATTTTTCTCCCAAACGAAGGACGCTAGAAAGAAAATTTTAAAGCATCCTGTTAGGCCATCATCTACACGACATAGCCCTGAATTTTCCAATGCGCAGCTCTTTGCAAAAGAGAGATATTGGCAAGGAAAAGCTGTCTTGTACCTTTGCATTTTTCTCCCAAACGAAGGTCACTAGAAAGAAAATTTTAAAGCCTCCTGTTAGGCCATCATCTACACGACATAGCCCTGAATTTTCCAATGCGTAGCTCTTTGCAAAAGAGAGATATTGGCAGTGAAAAGCTGTCTTGTACCTTTGCATTTTTCTCCCAAACGAAGGACACTAGAAAGAAAATTTTAAAGCCTCCTGTTAGGCCATCATCTACACGACATAGCCCTGAATTTTCCAATGCGCAGCTCTTTGCAAAAGAGAGATATTGGCAAGGAAAAGCTGTCTTGTACCATTGCATTTTTCTCCCAAACGAAGGACACTAGAAAGAACATTTTAAAGCCTGCTGTTAGGCCATCATCTACACGACATAGCCCTGAATTTTCCAATGCGCAGCTCTTTGCAAAAGAGAGATATTGGCAAGGAAAAGCTGTCTTGTACCTTTGCATTTTTCTCCCAAACGAAGGTCACTAGAAAGAAAATTTTAAAGCCTCCTGTTAGGCCATCATCTACACGACATAGCCCTGAATTTTCCAATGCGTAGCTCTTTGCAAAAGAGAGATATTTGCAAGGAAAAGCTGTCTTGTACCTTTGCATTTTTCTCCCAAACGAAGAACACTAGAAAGAAAATTTTAAAGCCTCCTGTTAGGCCATCATCTACACGACATAGCCCTGAATTTTCCAATGCGCAGCTCTTTGCAAAAGAGAGATATTGGCAAGGAAAAGCTGTCTTGTACCTTTGCATTTTTCTCCCAAACGAAGGACACTAGAAAGAAAATTTTAAAGCCTCCTGTTAGGCCAGCATCTACACGACATAGCCCTGAATTTTCCAATGCGCAGCTCTTTGCAAAAGAGAGATATTGGCAAGGAAAAGCTGTCTTGTACCATTGCATTTTTCTCCCAAACGAAGGACACTAGAAAGAAAATTTTAAAGCCTCCTGTTAGGCCATCATCTACACGACATAGCCCTGAATTTTCCAATGCGCAGCTCTTTGCAAAAGAGAGATATTGGCAAGGAAAAGCTGTCTTGTACCATTGCATTTTTCTCCCAAACGAAGGACACTAGAAAGAAAATGTTAAAGCCTCCTGTTAGGCCATCATCTACACGACATAGCCCTGAATTTTCCAATGCGCAGCTCTTTGCAAAAGAGAGATATTGGCAAGGAAAAGCTGTCTTGTACCTTTGCATTTTTCTCCCAAACGAAGGTCACTAGAAAGAAAATTTTAAAGCCCCCTGTTAGGCCATCATCTACACGACATAGCCCTGAATTTTCCAATGCGCAGCTCTTTGCAAAAGAGAGATATTGGCAAGGAAAAGCTGTCTTGTACCATTGCATTTTTCTCCCAAACGAAGGACACTAGAAAGAAAATGTTAAAGCCTCCTGTTAGGCCATCATCTACACGACATAGCCCTGAATTTTCCAATGCGCAGCTCTTTGCAAAAGAGAGATATTGGCAAGGAAAAGCTGTCTTGTACCTTTGCATTTTTCTCCCAAACGAAGGTCACTAGAAAGAAAATTTTAAAGCCTCCTGTTAGGCCATCATCTACACGACATAGCCCTGAATTTTCCAATGCGTAGCTCTTTGCAAAAGAGAGATATTGGCAAGGAAAAGCTGTCTTGTACCTTTGCATTTTTCTCCCAAACGAAGGACACTAGAAAGAAAATTTTAAAGCCTCCTGTTAGGCCATCATCTACACGACAAAGCCCTGAATTTTCCAATGCGCAGCTCTTTGCAAAAGAGAGATATTGGCAAGGAAAAGCTGTCTTGTACCATTGCATTTTTCTCCCAAACGAAGGACACTAGAAAGAACATTTTAAAGCCTCCTGTTAGGCCATCATCTACACGACATAGCCCTGAATTTTCCAATGCGCAGCTCTTTGCAAAAGAGAGATATTGGCAAGGAAAAGCTGTCTTGTACCTTTGCATTTTTCTCCCAAACGAAGGTCACTAGAAAGAAAATTTTAAAGCCTCCTGTTAGGCCATCATCTACACGACATAGCCCTGAATTTTCCAATGCGTAGCTCTTTGCAAAAGAGAGATATTGGCAAGGAAAAGCTGTCTTGTACCATTGCATTTTTCTCCCAAACGAAGGACACTAGAAAGAACATTTTAAAGCCTGCTGTTAGGCCATCATCTACACGACATAGCCCTGAATTTTCCAATGCGTAGCTCTTTGCAAAAGAGAGATATTGGCAAGGAAAAGCTGTCTTGTACCATTGCATTTTTCTCCCAAACGAAGGACACTAGAAAGAAAATTTTAAAGCCTCCTGTTAGGCCATCATCTACACGACATAGCCCTGAATTTTCCAATGCGCAGCTCTTTGCAAAAGAGAGATATTGGCAAGGAAAAGCTGTCTTGTACCATTGCATTTTTCTCCCAAACGAAGGACACTAGAAAGAAAATGTTAAAGCCTCCTGTTAGGCCATCATCTACACGACATAGCCCTGAATTTTCCAATGCGCAGCTCTTTGCAAAAAGAGAGATATTGGCAAGGAAAAGCTGTCTTGTACCTTTGCATTTTTCTCCCAAACGAAGGTCACTAGAAAGAAAATTTTAAAGCCCCCTGTTAGGCCATCATCTACACGACATAGCCCTGAATTTTCCAATGCGCAGCTCTTTGCAAAAGAGAGATATTGGCAAGGAAAAGCTTTCTTGTACCATTGCATTTTTCTCCCAAACGAAGGACACTAGAAAGAAAATGTTAAAGCCTCCTGTTAGGCCATCATCTACACGACATAGCCCTGAATTTTCTAATGCGCAGCACTTTGCAAAAGAGAGATATTAGCAAGGAAAAGCTGTCTTTTACCTTTGCATTTTTCTCCCAAACGAAGGTCACTAGAAAGAAAATTTTAAAGCCTCCTGTTAGGCCATCATCTACACGACATAGCCCTGAATTTTCCAATGCGTAGCTCTTTGCAAAAGAGAGATATTGGCAAGGAAAAGCTGTCTTGTACCATTGCATTTTTCTCCCAAACGAAGGACACTAGAAAGAAAATTTTAAAGCCTCCTGTTAGGCCATCATCTACACGACATAGCCCTGAATTTTCCAATGCGCAGTTCTTTGCAAAAGAGAGATATTGGCAAGGAAAAGCTGTCTTGTACCTTTGCATTTTTCTCCCAAACGAAGGAAACTAGAAAGAAAATTTTAAAGCCTCCTGTTAGGCCGTCATCTACACGACATAGCCCTGAATTTTCCAATGCGCAGCTCTTTGCAAAAGAGAGATATTGACAAGGAAAAGCTGTCTTGTACCATTGCATTTTTCTCCCAAACGAAGGACACTAGAAAGAAAATTTTAAAGCCTCCTGTTAGGCCATCATCTACACGACATAGCCCTGAATTTTCCAATGCGTAGCTCTTTGCAAAAGAGAGATATTGGCAAGGAAAAGCTGTCTTGTACCTTTTCATTTTTCTCCCAAACGAAGGACGCTAGAAAGAAAATTTTAAAGCCTCCTGTTAGGCCATCATCTACACGACATAGCCCTGAATTTTCCAATGCGCAGCTCTTTGCAAAAGAGAGATATTGGCAAGGAAAAGCTGTCTTGTACCTTTGCATTTTTCTCCCAAACGAAGGACACTAGAAAGAAAATTTTAAAGCCTCCTGTTAGGCCATCATCTACACGACATAGCCCTGAATTTTCCAATGCGCAGCTCTTTGCAAAAGAGAGATATTGGCAAGGAAAAGCTGTCTTGTACCATTGCATTTTTCTCCCAAACGAAGGACACTAGAAAGAACATTTTAAAGCCTGCTGTTAGGCCATCATCTACACGACATAGCCCTGAATTTTCCAATGCGCAGCTCTTTGCAAAAGAGAGATATTGGCAAGGAAAAGCTGTCTTGTACCTTTGCATTTTTCTCCCAAACGAAGGTCACTAGAAAGAAAATTTTAAAGCCCCGTTAGGCCATCATCTACACGACATAACCCTGAATTTTCCAATGCGCAGCTCTTTGCAAAAGAGAGATATTGGCAAGGAAAAGCTGTCTTGTACCATTGCATTTTTCTCCCAAACGAAGGACACTAGAAAGAAAATTTTAAAGCCTCCTGTTAGGCCATCATCTACACGACATAGCCCTGAATTTTCCAATGCGTAGCTCTTTGCAAAAGAGAGATATTGGCAAGGAAAAGCTGTCTTGTACCATTGCATTTTTCTCCCAAACGAAGGACACTAGAAAGAAAATTTTAAAGCCTCCTGTTAGGCCATCATCTACACGACATAGCCCTGAATTTTCCAATGCGCAGTTCTTTGCAAAAGAGAGATATTGGCAAGGAAAAGCTGTCTTGTACCTTTGCATTTTTCTCCCAAACGAAGGAAACTAGAAAGAAAATTTTAAAGCCTCCTGTTAGGCCGTCATCTACACGACATAGCCCTGAATTTTCCAATGCGCAGCTCTTTGCAAAAGAGAGATATTGGCAAGGAAAAGCTGTCTTGTACCATTGCATTTTTCTCCCAAACGAAGGACACTAGAAAGAAAATTTTAAAGCCTCCTGTTAGGCCATCATCTACACGACATAGCCCTGAATTTTCCAATGCGTAGCTCTTTGCAAAAGAGAGATATTGGCAAGGAAAAGCTGTCTTGTACCTTTTCATTTTTCTCCCAAACGAAGGACGCTAGAAAGAAAATTTTAAAGCCTCCTGTTAGGCCATCATCTACACGACATAGCCCTGAATTTTCCAATGCGCAGCTCTTTGCAAAAGAGAGATATTGGCAAGGAAAAGCTGTCTTGTACCTTTGCATTTTTTTCCCAAACGAAGGTCACTAGAAAGAAAATTTTAAAGCCTCCTGTTAGGCCATCATCTACACGACATAGCCCTGGATTTTCCAATGCGTAGCTCTTTGCAAAAGAGAGATATTGGCAAGGAAAAGCTGTCTTGTACCTTTGCATTTTTCTCCCAAACGAAGGACACTAGAAAGAAAATTTTAAAGCCTCCTGTTAGGCCATCATCTACACGACATAGCCCTGAATTTTCCAATGCGCAGCTCTTTGCAAAAGAGAGATATTGGCAAGGAAAAGCTGTCTTGTACCATTGCATTTTTCTCCCAAACGAAGGACACTAGAAAGAACATTTTAAAGCCTGCTGTTAGGCCATCATCTACACGACATAGCCCTGAATTTTCCAATGCGCAGCTCTTTGCAAAAGAGAGATATTGGCAAGGAAAAGCTGTCTTGTACCTTTGCATTTTTCTCCCAAACGAAGGTCACTAGAAAGAAAATTTTAAAGCCTCCTGTTAGGCCATCATCTACACGACATAGCCCTGATTTTTCCAATGCGTAGCTCTTTGCAAAAGAGAGATATTTGCAAGGAAAAGCTGTCTTGTACCTTTGCATTTTTCTCCCAAACGAAGAACACTAGAAAGAAAATTTTAAAGCCTCCTGTTAGGCCATCATCTACACGACATAGCCCTGAATTTTCCAATGCGCAGCTCTTTGCAAAAGAGAGATATTGGCAAGGAAAAGCTGTCTTGTACCTTTGCATTTTTCTCCCAAACGAAGGTCACTAGAAAGAAAATTTTAAAGCCTCCTGTTAGGCCATCATCTACACGACATAGCCCTGAATTTTCCAATGCGTAGCTCTTTGCAAAAGAGAGATATTTGCAAGGAAAAGCTGTCTTGTACCTTTGCATTTTTCTCCCAAACGAAGGACACTAGAAAGAAAATTTTAAAGCCTCCTGTTAGGCCATCATCTACACGACATAGCCCTGAATTTTCCAATGCGCAGCTCTTTGCAAAAGAGAGATATTGGCAAGGAAAAGCTGTCTTGTACCATTGCATTTTTCTCCCAAACGAAGGACACTAGAAAGAAAATTTTAAAGCCCCCTGTTAGGCCATCATCTACACGACATAGCCCTGAATTTTCCAATGCGCAGCTCTTTGCAAAAGAGAGATATTGGCATGGAAAAGCTGTCTTGTACCATTGCATTTTTCTCCCAAACGAAGGACACTAGAAAGAAAATGTTAAAGACTCCTGTTAGGCCATCATCTACACGACATAGCCCTGAATTTTCCAAAGCGCAGCTCTTTGCAAAAGAGAGATATTGGCAAGGAAAAGCTGTCTTGTACCTTTGCATTTTTCTCCCAAACGAAGGTCACTAGAAAGAAAATTTTAAAGCCTCCTGTTAGGCCATCATCTACACGACATAGCCCTGAATTTTCCAATGCGTAGCTCTTTGCAAAAGAGAGATATTGGCAAGGAAAAGCTGTCTTGTACCTTTGCATTTTTCTCCCAAACGAAGGACACTAGAAAGAAAATTTTAAAGCCTCATGTTAGGCCATCATCTACACGACATAGCCCTGAATTTTCCAATGCGCAGTTCTTTGCAAAAGAGAGATATTGGCAAGGAAAAGCTGTCTTGTACCTTTGCATTTTTCTCCCAAACGAAGGAAACTAGAAAGAAAATTTTAAAGCCTCCTGTTAGGCCGTCATCTACACGACATAGCCCTGAATTTTCCAATGCGCAGCTCTTTGCAAAAGAGAGATATTGGCAAGGAAAAGCTGTCTTGTACCATTGCATTTTTCTCCCAAACGAAGGACACTAGAAAGAAAATTTTAAAGCCTCATGTTAGGCCATCATCTACACGACATAGCCCTGAATTTTCCAATGCGTAGCTCTTTGCAAAAGAGAGATATTGGCAAGGAAAAGCTGTCTTGTACCTTTGCATTTTTCTCCCAAACGAAGGACGCTAGAAAGAAAATTTTAAAGCCTCCTGTTAGGCCATCATCTACACGACATAGCCTGAATTTTCCAATGCGCAGCTCTTTGCAAAAGAGAGATATTGGCAAGGAAAAGCTGTCTTGTACCTTTGCATTTTTCTCCCAAACGAAGGTCACTAGAAAGAAAATTTTAAAGCCTCCTGTTAGGCCATCATCTACACGACATAGCCCTGAATTTTCCAATGCGTAGCTCTTTGCAAAAGAGAGATATTGGCAAGGAAAAGCTGTCTTGTACCTTTGCATTTTTCTCCCAAACGAAGGACACTAGAAAGAAAATTTTAAAGCCTCCTGTTAGGCCATCATCTACACGACATAGCCCTGAATTTTCCAATGCGCAGCTCTTTGCAAAAGAGAGATATTGGCAAGGAAAAGCTGTCTTGTACCATTGCATTTTTCTCCCAAACGAAGGACACTAGAAAGAACATTTTAAAGCCTGCTGTTAGGCCATCATCTACACGACATAGCCCTGAATTTTCCAATGCGCAGCTCTTTGCAAAAGAGAGATATTGGCAAGGAAAAGCTGTCTTGTACCTTTGCATTTTTCTCCCAAACGAAGGTCACTAGAAAGAAAATTTTAAAGCCTCCTGTTAGGCCATCATCTACACGACATAGCCCTGAATTTTCCAATGCGTAGCTCTTTGCAAAAGAGAGATATTTGCAAGGAAAAGCTGTCTTGTACCTTTGCATTTTTCTCCCAAACGAAGAACACTAGAAAGAAAATTTGAAAGCCTCCTGTTAGGCCATCATCTACACGACATAGCCCTGAATTTTCCAATGCGCAGCTCTTTGCAAAAGAGAGATATTGGCAAGGAAAAGCTGTCTTGTACCTTTGCATTTTTCTCCCAAACGAAGGACACTAGAAAGAAAATGTTAAAGCCTCCTGTTAGGCCATCATCTACACGACATAGCCCTGAATTTTCCAATGCGCAGCTCTTTGCAAAAGAGAGATATTGGCAAGGAAAAGCTGTCTTGTACCTTTGCATTTTTCTCCCAAACGAAGGTCACTAGAAAGAAAATTTTAAAGCCCCCTGGTAGGCCATCATCTACACGACATAGCCCTGAATTTTCCAATGCGCAGCTCTTTGCAAAAGAGAGATATTGGCAAGGAAAAGCTGTCTTGTACCATTGCATTTTTCTCCCAAACGAAGGACACTAGAAAGAAAATGTTAAAGCCTCCTGTTAGGCCATCATCTACACGACATAGCCCTGAATTTTCCAATGCGCAGCTCTTTGCAAAAGAGAGATATTGGCAAGGAAAAGCTGTCTTGTACCATTGCATTTTTCTCCCAAACGAAGGACACTAGAAAGAAAATTTTAAAGCCCCCTGTTAGGCCATCATCTACACGACATAGCCCTGAATTTTCCAATGCGCAGCTCTTTGCAAAAGAGAGATATTGGCATGGAAAAGCTGTCTTGTACCATTGCATTTTTCTCCCAAACGAAGGACACTAGAAAGAAAATGTTAAAGACTCCTGTTAGGCCATCATCTACACGACATAGCCCTGAATTTTCCAATGCGCAGTTCTTTGCAAAAGAGAGATATTGGCAAGGAAAAGCTGTCTTGTACCTTTGCATTTTTCTCCCAAACGAAGGAAACTAGAAAGAAAATTTTAAAGCCTCTTGTTAGGCCGTCATCTACACGACATAGCCCTGAATTTTCCAATGCGCAGCTCTTTGCAAAAGAGAGATATTGGCAAGGAAAAGCTGTCTTGTACCATTGCATTTTTCTCCCAAACGAAGGACACTAGAAAGAAAATTTTAAAGCCTCATGTTAGGCCATCATCTACACGACATAGCCCTGAATTTTCCAATGCGTAGCTCTTTGCAAAAGAGAGATATTGGCAAGGAAAAGCTGTCTTGTACCTTTGCATTTTTCTCCCAAACGAAGGACGCTAGAAAGAAAATTTTAAAGCCTCCTGTTAGGCCATCATCTACACGACATAGCCTGAATTTTCCAATGCGCAGCTCTTTGCAAAAGAGAGATATTGGCAAGGAAAAGCTGTCTTGTACCTTTGCATTTTTCTCCCAAACGAAGGTCACTAGAAAGAAAATTTTAAAGCCTCCTGTTAGGCCATCATCTACACGACATAGCCCTGAATTTTCCAATGCGTAGCTCTTTGCAAAAGAGAGATATTGGCAAGGAAAAGCTGTCTTGTACCTTTGCATTTTTCTCCCAAACGAAGGACACTAGAAAGAAAATTTTAAAGCCTCCTGTTAGGCCATCATCTACACGACATAGCCCTGAATTTTCCAATGCGCAGCTCTTTGCAAAAGAGAGATATTGGCAAGGAAAAGCTGTCTTGTACCATTGCATTTTTCTCCCAAACGAAGGACACTAGAAAGAACATTTTAAAGCCTGCTGTTAGGCCATCATCTACACGACATAGCCCTGAATTTTCCAATGCGCAGCTCTTTGCAAAAGAGAGATATTGGCAAGGAAAAGCTGTCTTGTACCTTTGCATTTTTCTCCCAAACGAAGGTCACTAGAAAGAAAATTTTAAAGCCTCCTGTTAGGCCATCATCTACACGACATAGCCCTGAATTTTCCAATGCGTAGCTCTTTGCAAAAGAGAGATATTTGCAAGGAAAAGCTGTCTTGTACCTTTGCATTTTTCTCCCAAACGAAGAACACTAGAAAGAAAATTTGAAAGCCTCCTGTTAGGCCATCATCTACACGACATAGCCCTGAATTTTCCAATGCGCAGCTCTTTGCAAAAGAGAGATATTGGCAAGGAAAAGCTGTCTTGTACCATTGCATTTTTCTCCCAAACGAAGGACACTAGAAAGAAAATGTTAAAGCCTCCTGTTAGGCCATCATCTACACGACATAGCCCTGAATTTTCCAATGCGCAGCTCTTTGCAAAAGAGAGATATTGGCAAGGAAAAGCTGTCTTGTACCTTTGCATTTTTCTCCCAAACGAAGGTCACTAGAAAGAAAATTTTAAAGCCTCCTGTTAGGCCATCATCTACACGACATAGTCCTGAATTTTCCAATGCGTAGCTCTTTGCAAAAGAGAGATATTGGCAAGGAAAAGCTGTCTTGTACCTTTGCATTTTTCTCCCAAACGAAGGACACTAGAAAGAAAATTTTAAAGCCTCCTGTTAGGCCATCATCTACACGACATAGCCCTGAATTTTCCAATGCGCAGCTCTTTGCAAAAGAGAGATATTGGCAAGGAAAAGCTGTCTTGTACCATTGCATTTTCTCCCAAACGAAGGACACTAGAAAGAACATTTTAAAGCCTCCTGTTAGGCCATCATCTACACGACATAGCCCTGAATTTTCCAATGCGCAGCTCTTTGCAAAAGAGAGATATTGGCAAGGAAAAGCTGTCTTGTACCTTTGCATTTTTCTCCCAAACGAAGGACACTAGAAAGAAAATTTTAAAGCCTCCTGTTAGGCCATCATCTACACGACATAGCCCTGAATTTTCCAATGCGCAGCTCTTTGCAAAAGAGAGATATTGGCAAGGAAAAGCTGTCTTGTACCATTGCATTTTTCTCCCAAACGAAGGACACTAGAAAGAAAATTTTAAAGCCTCCTGTTAGGCCATCATCTACACGACATAGCCCTGAATTTTCCAATGCGCAGCTCTTTGCAAAAGAGAGATATTGGCAAGGAAAAGCTGTCTTGTACCTTTGCATTTTTCTCCCAAACGAAGGACACTAGAAAGAAAATGTTAAAGCCTCCTGTTAGGCCATCATCTACACGACATAGCCCTGAATTTTCCAATGCGCAGCTCTTTGCAAAAGAGAGATATTGGCAAGGAAAAGCTGTCTTGTACCTTTGCATTTTTCTCCCAAACGAAGGTCACTAGAAAGAAAATTTTAAAGCCCCCTGTTAGGCCATCATCTACACGACATAGCCCTGAATTTTCCAATGCGCAGCTCTTTGCAAAAGAGAGATATTGGCAAGGAAAAGCTGTCTTGTACCATTGCATTTTTCTCCCAAACGAAGGACACTAGAAAGAAAATGTTAAAGCCTCCTGTTAGGCCATCATCTACACGACATAGCCCTGAATTTTCCAATGCGCAGCTCTTTGCAAAAGAGAGATATTGGCAAGGAAAAGCTGTCTTGTACCATTGCATTTTTCTCCCAAACGAAGGACACTAGAAAGAAAATGTTAAAGCCTCCTGTTAGGCCATCATCTACACGACATAGCCCTGAATTTTCCAATGCGCAGCTCTTTGCAAAAGAGAGATATTGGCAAGGAAAAGCTGTCTTGTACCTTTGCATTTTTCTCCCAAACGAAGGACACTAGAAAGAAAATTTTAAAGCCTCCTGTTAGGCCATCATCTACACGACATAGCCCTGAATTTTCCAATGCGCAGCTCTTTGCAAAAGAGAGATATTGGCAAGGAAAAGCTGTCTTGTACCATTGCATTTTTCTCCCAAACGAAGGACACTAGAAAGAAAATTTTAAAGCCCCCTGTTAGGCCATCATCTACACGACATAGCCCTGAATTTTCCAATTCGCAGCTCTTTGCAAAAGAGAGATATTGGCATGGAAAAGCTGTCTTGTACCATTGCATTTTTCTCCCAAACGAAGGACACTAGAAAGAAAATGTTAAAGACTCCTGTTAGGCCATCATCTACACGACATAGCCCTGAATTTTCCAATGCGCAGTTCTTTGCAAAAGAGAGATATTGGCAAGGAAAAGCTGTCTTGTACCTTTGCATTTTTCTCCCAAACGAAGGAAACTAGAAAGAAAATTTTAAAGCCTCCTGTTAGGCCGTCATCTACACGACATAGCCCTGAATTTTCCAATGCGCAGCTCTTTGCAAAAGAGAGATATTGGCAAGGAAAAGCTGTCTTGTACCATTGCATTTTTCTCCCAAACGAAGGACACTAGAAAGAAAATTTTAAAGCCTCATGTTAGGCCATCATCTACACGACATAGCCCTGAATTTTCCAATGCGTAGCTCTTTGCAAAAGAGAGATATTGGCAAGGAAAAGCTGTCTTGTACCTTTGCATTTTTCTCCCAAACGAAGGACGCTAGAAAGAAAATTTTAAAGCCTCCTGTTAGGCCATCATCTACACGACATAGCCTGAATTTTCCAATGCGCAGCTCTTTGCAAAAGAGAGATATTGGCAAGGAAAAGCTGTCTTGTACCTTTGCATTTTTCTCCCAAACGAAGGTCACTAGAAAGAAAATTTTAAAGCCTCCTGTTAGGCCATCATCTACACGACATAGCCCTGAATTTTCCAATGCGTAGCTCTTTGCAAAAGAGAGATATTGGCAAGGAAAAGCTGTCTTGTACCTTTGCATTTTTCTCCCAAACGAAGGACACTAGAAAGAAAATTTTAAAGCCTCCTGTTAGGCCATCATCTACACGACATAGCCCTGAATTTTCCAATGCGCAGCTCTTTGCAAAAGAGAGATATTGGCAAGGAAAAGCTGTCTTGTACCATTGCATTTTTCTCCCAAACGAAGGACACTAGAAAGAACATTTTAAAGCCTGCTGTTAGGCCATCATCTACACGACATAGCCCTGAATTTTCCAATGCGCAGCTCTTTGCAAAAGAGAGATATTGGCAAGGAAAAGCTGTCTTGTACCTTTGCATTTTTCTCCCAAACGAAGGTCACTAGAAAGAAAATTTTAAAGCCTCCTGTTAGGCCATCATCTACACGACATAGCCCTGAATTTTCCAATGCGTAGCTCTTTGCAAAGAGAGATATTTGCAAGGAAAAGCTGTCTTGTACCTTTGCATTTTTCTCCCAAACGAAGAACACTAGAATGAAAATTTGAAAGCCTCCTGTTAGGCCATCATCTACACGACATAGCCCTGAATTTTCCAATGCGCAGCTCTTTGCAAAAGAGAGATATTGGCAAGGAAAAGCTGTCTTGTACCATTGCATTTTTCTCCCAAACGAAGGACACTAGAAAGAAAATTTTAAAGCCTCCTGTTAGGCCATCATCTACACGACATAGCCCTGAATTTTCCAATGCGCAGCTCTTTGCAAAAGAGAGATATTGGCAAGGAAAAGCTGTCTTGTACCTTTGCATTTTTCTCCCAAACGAAGGACACTAGAAAGAAAATGTTAAAGCCTCCTGTTAGGCCATCATCTACACGACATAGCCCTGAATTTTCCAATGCGCAGCTCTTTGCAAAAGAGAGATATTGGCAAGGAAAAGCTGTCTTGTACCTTTGCATTTTTCTCCCAAACGAAGGTCACTAGAAAGAAAATTTTAAAGCCCCCTGTTAGGCCATCATCTACACGACATAGCCCTGAATTTTCCAATGCGCAGCTCTTTGCAAAAGAGAGATATTGGCAAGGAAAAGCTGTCTTGTACCATTGCATTTTTCTCCCAAACGAAGGACACTAGAAAGAAAATGTTAAAGCCTCCTGTTAGGCCATCATCTACACGACATAGCCCTGAATTTTCCAATGCGCAGCTCTTTGCAAAAGAGAGATATTGGCAAGGAAAAGCTGTCTTGTACCTTTGCATTTTTCTCCCAAACGAAGGTCACTAGAAAGAAAATTTTAAAGCCTCCTGTTAGGCCATCATCTACACGACATAGTCCTGAATTTTCCAATGCGTAGCTCTTTGCAAAAGAGAGATATTGGCAAGGAAAAGCTGTCTTGTACCTTTGCATTTTTCTCCCAAACGAAGGACACTAGAAAGAAAATTTTAAAGCCTCCTGTTAGGCCATCATCTACACGACATAGCCCTGAATTTTCCAATGCGCAGCTCTTTGCAAAAGAGAGATATTGGCAAGGAAAAGCTGTCTTGTACCATTGCATTTTCTCCCAAACGAAGGACACTAGAAAGAACATTTTAATGCCTCCTGTTAGGCCATCATCTACACGACATAGCCCTGAATTTTCCAATGCGCAGCTCTTTGCAAAAGAGAGATATTGGCAAGGAAAAGCTGTCTTGTACCTTTGCATTTTTCTCCCAAACGAAGGACACTAGAAAGAAAATTTTAAAGCCTCCTGTTAGGCCATCATCTACACGACATAGCCCTGAATTTTCCAATGCGCAGCTCTTTGCAAAAGAGAGATATTGGCAAGGAAAAGCTGTCTTGTACCATTGCATTTTTCTCCCAAACGAAGGACACTAGAAAGAAAATTTTAAAGCCTCCTGTTAGGCCATCATCTACACGACATAGCCCTGAATTTTCCAATGCGCAGCTCTTTGCAAAAGAGAGATATTGGCAAGGAAAAGCTGTCTTGTACCTTTGCATTTTTCTCCCAAACGAAGGACACTAGAAAGAAAATGTTAAAGCCTCCTGTTAGGCCATCATCTACACGACATAGCCCTGAATTTTCCAATGCGCAGCTCTTTGCAAAAGAGAGATATTGGCAAGGAAAAGCTGTCTTGTACCTTTGCATTTTTCTCCCAAACGAAGGTCACTAGAAAGAAAATTTTAAAGCCTCCTGTTAGGCCATCATCTACACGACATAGTCCTGAATTTTCCAATGCGTAGCTCTTTGCAAAAGAGAGATATTGGCAAGGAAAAGCTGTCTTGTACCTTTGCATTTTTCTCCCAAACGAAGGACACTAGAAAGAAAATTTTAAAGCCTCCTGTTAGGCCATCATCTACACGACATAGCCCTGAATTTTCCAATGCGCAGCTCTTTGCAAAAGAGAGATATTGGCAAGGAAAAGCTGTCTTGTACCATTGCATTTTCTCCCAAACGAAGGACACTAGAAAGAACATTTTAAAGCCTCCTGTTAGGCCATCATCTACACGACATAGCCCTGAATTTTCCAATGCGCAGCTCTTTGCAAAAGAGAGATATTGGCAAGGAAAAGCTGTCTTGTACCTTTGCATTTTTCTCCCAAACGAAGGACACTAGAAAGAAAATTTTAAAGCCTCCTGTTAGGCCATCATCTACACGACATAGCCCTGAATTTTCCAATGCGCAGCTCTTTGCAAAAGAGAGATATTGGCAAGGAAAAGCTGTCTTGTACCATTGCATTTTTCTCCCAAACGAAGGACACTAGAAAGAAAATTTTAAAGCCTCCTGTTAGGCCATCATCTACACGACATAGCCCTGAATTTTCCAATGCGCAGCTCTTTGCAAAAGAGAGATATTGGCAAGGAAAAGCTGTCTTGTACCTTTGCATTTTTCTCCCAAACGAAGGTCACTAGAAAGAAAATTTTAAAGCCTCCTGTTAGGCCATCATCTACACGACATAGACCTGAATTTTCCAATGCGTAGCTCTTTGCAAAAGAGAGATATTGGCAAGGAAAAGCTGTCTTGTACCTTTGCATTTTTTTCCCAAACGAAGGACACTAGAAAGAAAATTTTAAAGCCTCCTGTTAGGCCATCATCTACACGACATAGCCCTGAATTTTCCAATGCGCAGCTCTTTGCAAAAGAGAGATATTGGCAAGGAAAAGCTGTCTTGTACCATTGCATTTTTCTCCCAAACGAAGGACACTAGAAAGAAAATGTTAAAGACTCCTGTTAGGCCATCATCTACACGACATAGCCCTGAATTTTCCAATGCGCAGCTCTTTGCAAAAGAGAGATATTGGCAAGGAAAAGCTGTCTTGTACCATTGCATTTTTCTCCCAAACGAAGGACACTAGAAAGAAAATGTTAAAGACTCCTGTTAGGCCATCATCTACACGACATAGCCCTGAATTTTCCAATGCGCAGCTCTTTGCAAAAGAGAGATATTGGCAAGGAAAAGCTGTCTTGTACCTTTGCATTTTTCTCCCAAACGAAGGTCACTAGAAAGAAAATTTTAAAGCCTCCTGTTAGGCCATCATCTACACGACATAGCCCTGAATTTTCCAATGCGTAGCTCTTTGCAAAAGAGAGATATTGGCAAGGAAAAGCTGTCTTGTACCTTTGCATTTTTCTCCCAAACGAAGGACACTAGAAAGAAAATTTTAAAGCCTCATGTTAGGCCATCATCTACACGACATAGCCCTGAATTTTCCAATGCGCAGTTCTTTGCAAAAGAGATATTGGCAAGGAAAAGCTGTCTTGTACCTTTGCATTTTTCTCCCAAACGAAGGAAACTAGAAAGAAAATTTTAAAGCCTCCTGTTAGGCCGTCATCTACACGACATAGCCCTGAATTTTCCAATGCGCAGCTCTTTGCAAAAGAGAGATATTGGCAAGGAAAAGCTGTCTTGTACCATTGCATTTTTCTCCCAAACGAAGGACACTAGAAAGAAAATTTTAAAGCCTCATGTTAGGCCATCATCTACACGACATAGCCCTGAATTTTCCAATGCGTAGCTCTTTGCAAAAGAGAGATATTGGCAAGGAAAAGCTGTCTTGTACCTTTGCATTTTTCTCCCAAACGAAGGACGCTAGAAAGAAAATTTTAAAGCCTCCTGTTAGGCCATCATCTACACGACATAGCCTGAATTTTCCAATGCGCAGCTCTTTGCAAAAGAGAGATATTGGCAAGGAAAAGCTGTCTTGTACCTTTGCATTTTTCTCCCAAACGAAGGTCACTAGAAAGAAAATTTTAAAGCCTCCTGTTAGGCCATCATCTACACGACATAGCCCTGAATTTTCCAATGCGTAGCTCTTTGCAAAAGAGAGATATTGGCAAGGAAAAGCTGTCTTGTACCTTTGCATTTTTCTCCCAAACGAAGGACACTAGAAAGAAAATTTTAAAGCCTCATGTTAGGCCATCATCTACACGACATAGCCCTGAATTTTCCAATGCGCAGTTCTTTGCAAAAGAGAGATATTGGCAAGGAAAAGCTGTCTTGTACCTTTGCATTTTTCTCCCAAACGAAGGAAACTAGAAAGAAAATTTTAAAGCCTCCTGTTAGGCCGTCATCTACACGACATAGCCCTGAATTTTCCAATGCGCAGCTCTTTGCAAAAGAGAGATATTGGCAAGGAAAAGCTGTCTTGTACCTTTGCATTTTTCTCCCAAACGAAGGACGCTAGAAAGAAAATTTTAAAGCCTCCTGTTAGGCCATCATCTACACGACATAGCCTGAATTTTCCAATGCGCAGCTCTTTGCAAAAGAGAGATATTGGCAAGGAAAAGCTGTCTTGTACCTTTGCATTTTTCTCCCAAACGAAGGTCACTAGAAAGAAAATTTTAAAGCCTCCTGTTAGGCCATCATCTACACGACATAGCCCTGAATTTTCCAATGCGTAGCTCTTTGCAAAAGAGAGATATTGGCAAGGAAAAGCTGTCTTGTACCTTTGCATTTTTCTCCCAAACGAAGGACACTAGAAAGAAAATTTTAAAGCCTCCTGTTAGGCCATCATCTACACGACATAGCCCTGAATTTTCCAATGCGCAGCTCTTTGCAAAAGAGAGATATTGGCAAGGAAAAGCTGTCTTGTACCATTGCATTTTTCTCCCAAACGAAGGACACTAGAAAGAACATTTTAAAGCCTGCTGTTAGGCCATCATCTACACGACATAGCCCTGAATTTTCCAATGCGCAGCTCTTTGCAAAAGAGAGATATTGGCAAGGAAAAGCTGTCTTGTACCTTTGCATTTTTCTCCCAAACGAAGGTCACTAGAAAGAAAATTTTAAAGCCTCCTGTTAGGCCATCATCTACACGACATAGCCCTGAATTTTCCAATGCGTAGCTCTTTGCAAAAGAGAGATATTGGCAAGGAAAAGCTGTCTTGTACCTTTGCATTTTTCTCCCAAACGAAGGACACTAGAAAGAAAATTTTAAAGCCTCCTGTTAGGCCATCATCTACACGACATAGCCCTGAATTTTCCAATGCGCAGCTCTTTGCAAAAGAGAGATATTGGCAAGGAAAAGCTGTCTTGTACCATTGCATTTTTCTCCCAAACGAAGGACACTAGAAAGAAACATTTTAAAGCCTGCTGTTAGGCCATCATCTACACGACATAGCCCTGAATTTTCCAATGCGCAGCTCTTTGCAAAAGAGAGATATTGGCAAGGAAAAGCTGTCTTGTACCTTTGCATTTTTCTCCCAAACGAAGGTCACTAGAAAGAAAATTTTAAAGCCCCCTGGTAGGCCATCATCTACACGACATAGCCCTGAATTTTCCAATGCGCAGCTCTTTGCAAAAGAGAGATATTGGCAAGGAAAAGCTGTCTTGTACCATTGCATTTTTCTCCCAAACGAAGGACACTAGAAAGAAAATGTTAAAGCCTCCTGTTAGGCCATCATCTACACGACATAGCCCTGAATTTTCCAATGCGCAGCTCTTTGCAAAAGAGAGATATTGGCAAGGAAAAGCTGTCTTGTACCATTGCATTTTTCTCCCAAACGAAGGACACTAGAAAGAAAATTTTAAAGCCCCCTGTTAGGCCATCATCTACACGACATAGCCCTGAATTTTCCAATGCGCAGCTCTTTGCAAAAGAGAGATATTGGCATGGAAAAGCTGTCTTGTACCATTGCATTTTTCTCCCAAACGAAGGACACTAGAAAGAAAATGTTAAAGACTCCTGTTAGGCCATCATCTACACGACATAGCCCTGAATTTTCCAATGCGCAGTTCTTTGCAAAAGAGAGATATTGGCAAGGAAAAGCTGTCTTGTACCTTTGCATTTTTCTCCCAAACGAAGGAAACTAGAAAGAAAATTTTAAAGCCTCCTGTTAGGCCGTCATCTACACGACATAGCCCTGAATTTTCCAATGCGCAGCTCTTTGCAAAAGAGAGATATTGGCAAGGAAAAGCTGTCTTGTACCATTGCATTTTTCTCCCAAACGAAGGACACTAGAAAGAAAATTTTAAAGCCTCATGTTAGGCCATCATCTACACGACATAGCCCTGAATTTTCCAATGCGTAGCTCTTTGCAAAAGAGAGATATTGGCAAGGAAAAGCTGTCTTGTACCTTTGCATTTTTTCTCCCAAACGAAGGTCACTAGAAAGAAAATTTTAAAGCCTCCTGTTAGGCCATCATCTACACGACATAGCCCTGAATTTTCCAATGCGTAGCTCTTTGCAAAAGAGAGATATTGGCAAGGAAAAGCTGTCTTGTACCTTTGCATTTTTCTCCCAAACGAAGGACACTAGAAAGAAAATTTTAAAGCCTCCTGTTAGGCCATCATCTACACGACATAGCCCTGAATTTTCCAATGCGCAGCTCTTTGCAAAAGAGAGATATTGGCAAGGAAAAGCTGTCTTGTACCATTGCATTTTTCTCCCAAACGAAGGACACTAGAAAGAACATTTTAAAGCCTGCTGTTAGGCCATCATCTACACGACATAGCCCTGAATTTTCCAATGCGCAGCTCTTTGCAAAAGAGAGATATTGGCAAGGAAAAGCTGTCTTGTACCTTTGCATTTTTCTCCCAAACGAAGGTCACTAGAAAGAAAATTTTAAAGCCTCCTGTTAGGCCATCATCTACACGACATAGCCCTGAATTTTCCAATGCGTAGCTCTTTGCAAAAGAGAGATATTTGCAAGGAAAAGCTGTCTTGTACCTTTGCATTTTTCTCCCAAACGAAGGACACTAGAAAGAAAATTTGAAAGCCTCCTGTTAGGCCATCATCTACACGACATAGCCCTGAATTTTCCAATGCGCAGCTCTTTGCAAAAGAGAGATATTGGCAAGGAAAAGCTGTCTTGTACCTTTGCATTTTTCTCCCAAACGAAGGACACTAGAAAGAAAATGTTAAAGCCTCCTGTTAGGCCATCATCTACACGACATAGCCCTGAATTTTCCAATGCGCAGCTCTTTGCAAAAGAGAGATATTGGCAAGGAAAAGCTGTCTTGTACCTTTGCATTTTTCTCCCAAACGAAGGTCACTAGAAAGAAAATTTTAAAGCCTCCTGTTAGGCCATCATCTACACGACATAGTCCTGAATTTTCCAATGCGTAGCTCTTTGCAAAAGAGAGATATTGGCAAGGAAAAGCTGTCTTGTACCTTTGCATTTTTCTCCCAAACGAAGGACACTAGAAAGAAAATTTTAAAGCCTCCTGTTAGGCCATCATCTACACGACATAGCCCTGAATTTTCCAATGCGCAGCTCTTTGCAAAAGAGAGATATTGGCAAGGAAAAGCTGTCTTGTACCATTGCATTTTCTCCCAAACGAAGGACACTAGAAAGAACATTTTAAAGCCTCCTGTTAGGCCATCATCTACACGACATAGCCCTGAATTTTCCAATGCGCAGCTCTTTGCAAAAGAGAGATATTGGCAAGGAAAAGCTGTCTTGTACCTTTGCATTTTTCTCCCAAACGAAGGACACTAGAAAGAAAATTTTAAAGCCTCCTGTTAGGCCATCATCTACACGACATAGCCCTGAATTTTCCAATGCGCAGCTCTTTGCAAAAGAGAGATATTGGCAAGGAAAAGCTGTCTTGTACCATTGCATTTTTCTCCCAAACGAAGGACACTAGAAAGAAAATTTTAAAGCCTCCTGTTAGGCCATCATCTACACGACATAGCCCTGAATTTTCCAATGCGCAGCTCTTTGCAAAAGAGAGATATTGGCAAGGAAAAGCTGTCTTGTACCTTTGCATTTTTCTCCCAAACGAAGGTCACTAGAAAGAAAATTTTAAAGCCTCCTGTTAGGCCATCATCTACACGACATAGACCTGAATTTTCCAATGCGTAGCTCTTTGCAAAAGAGAGATATTGGCAAGGAAAAGCTGTCTTGTACCTTTGCATTTTTTTCCCAAACGAAGGACACTAGAAAGAAAATTTTAAAGCCTCCTGTTAGGCCATCATCTACACGACATAGCCCTGAATTTTCCAATGCGCAGCTCTTTGCAAAAGAGAGATATTGGCAAGGAAAAGCTGTCTTGTACCATTGCATTTTTCTCCCAAACGAAGGACACTAGAAAGAAAATGTTAAAGACTCCTGTTAGGCCATCATCTACACGACATAGCCCTGAATTTTCCAATGCGCAGCTCTTTGCAAAAGAGAGATATTGGCAAGGAAAAGCTGTCTTGTACCATTGCATTTTTCTCCCAAACGAAGGACACTAGAAAGAAAATGTTAAAGACTCCTGTTAGGCCATCATCTACACGACATAGCCCTGAATTTTCCAATGCGCAGCTCTTTGCAAAAGAGAGATATTGGCAAGGAAAAGCTGTCTTGTACCTTTGCATTTTTCTCCCAAACGAAGGTCACTAGAAAGAAAATTTTAAAGCCTCCTGTTAGGCCATCATCTACACGACATAGCCCTGAATTTTCCAATGCGTAGCTCTTTGCAAAAGAGAGATATTGGCAAGGAAAAGCTGTCTTGTACCTTTGCATTTTTCTCCCAAACGAAGGACACTAGAAAGAAAATTTTAAAGCCTCATGTTAGGCCATCATCTACACGACATAGCCCTGAATTTTCCAATGCGCAGTTCTTTGCAAAAGAGAGATATTGGCAAGGAAAAGCTGTCTTGTACCTTTGCATTTTTCTCCCAAACGAAGGAAACTAGAAAGAAAATTTTAAAGCCTCCTGTTAGGCCGTCATCTACACGACATAGCCCTGAATTTTCCAATGCGCAGCTCTTTGCAAAAGAGAGATATTGGCAAGGAAAAGCTGTCTTGTACCATTGCATTTTTCTCCCAAACGAAGGACACTAGAAAGAAAATTTTAAAGCCTCATGTTAGGCCATCATCTACACGACATAGCCCTGAATTTTCCAATGCGTAGCTCTTTGCAAAAGAGAGATATTGGCAAGGAAAAGCTGTCTTGTACCTTTGCATTTTTCTCCCAAACGAAGGACGCTAGAAAGAAAATTTTAAAGCCTCCTGTTAGGCCATCATCTACACGACATAGCCTGAATTTTCCAATGCGCAGCTCTTTGCAAAAGAGAGATATTGGCAAGGAAAAGCTGTCTTGTACCATTGCATTTTTCTCCCAAACGAAGGACACTAGAAAGAAAATTTTAAAGCCTCCTGTTAGGCCATCATCTACACGACATAGCCCTGAATTTTCCAATGCGCAGCTCTTTGCAAAAGAGAGATATTGGCAAGGAAAAGCTGTCTTGTACCATTGCATTTTTCTCCCAAACGAAGGACACTAGAAAGAAAATGTTAAAGCCTCCTGTTAGGCCATCATCTACACGACATAGCCCTGAATTTTCCAATGCGTAGCTCTTTGCAAAAGAGAGATATTTGCAAGGAAAAGCTGTCTTGTACCTTTGCATTTTTCTCCCAAACGAAGGACACTAGAAAGAAAATTTGAAAGCCTCCTGTTAGGCCATCATCTACACGACATAGCCCTGAATTTTCCAATGCGCAGCTCTTTGCAAAAGAGAGATATTGGCAAGGAAAAGCTGTCTTGTACCTTTGCATTTTTCTCCCAAACGAAGGACACTAGAAAGAAAATGTTAAAGCCTCCTGTTAGGCCATCATCTACACGACATAGCCCTGAATTTTCCAATGCGCAGCTCTTTGCAAAAGAGAGATATTGGCAAGGAAAAGCTGTCTTGTACCTTTGCATTTTTCTCCCAAACGAAGGTCACTAGAAAGAAAATTTTAAAGCCTCCTGTTAGGCCATCATCTACACGACATAGTCCTGAATTTTCCAATGCGTAGCTCTTTGCAAAAGAGAGATATTGGCAAGGAAAAGCTGTCTTGTACCTTTGCATTTTTCTCCCAAACGAAGGACACTAGAAAGAAAATTTTAAAGCCTCCTGTTAGGCCATCATCTACACGACATAGCCCTGAATTTTCCAATGCGCAGCTCTTTGCAAAAGAGAGATATTGGCAAGGAAAAGCTGTCTTGTACCATTGCATTTTCTCCCAAACGAAGGACACTAGAAAGAACATTTTAAAGCCTCCTGTTAGGCCATCATCTACACGACATAGCCCTGAATTTTCCAATGCGCAGCTCTTTGCAAAAGAGAGATATTGGCAAGGAAAAGCTGTCTTGTACCTTTGCATTTTTCTCCCAAACGAAGGACACTAGAAAGAAAATTTTAAAGCCTCCTGTTAGGCCATCATCTACACGACATAGCCCTGAATTTTCCAATGCGCAGCTCTTTGCAAAAGAGAGATATTGGCAAGGAAAAGCTGTCTTGTACCATTGCATTTTTCTCCCAAACGAAGGACACTAGAAAGAAAATTTTAAAGCCTCCTGTTAGGCCATCATCTACACGACATAGCCCTGAATTTTCCAATGCGCAGCTCTTTGCAAAAGAGAGATATTGGCAAGGAAAAGCTGTCTTGTACCTTTGCATTTTTCTCCCAAACGAAGGTCACTAGAAAGAAAATTTTAAAGCCTCCTGTTAGGCCATCATCTACACGACATAGACCTGAATTTTCCAATGCGTAGCTCTTTGCAAAAGAGAGATATTGGCAAGGAAAAGCTGTCTTGTACCTTTGCATTTTTTTCCCAAACGAAGGACACTAGAAAGAAAATTTTAAAGCCTCCTGTTAGGCCATCATCTACACGACATAGCCCTGAATTTTCCAATGCGCAGCTCTTTGCAAAAGAGAGATATTGGCAAGGAAAAGCTGTCTTGTACCATTGCATTTTTCTCCCAAACGAAGGACACTAGAAAGAAAATGTTAAAGACTCCTGTTAGGCCATCATCTACACGACATAGCCCTGAATTTTCCAATGCGCAGCTCTTTGCAAAAGAGAGATATTGGCAAGGAAAAGCTGTCTTGTACCATTGCATTTTTCTCCCAAACGAAGGACACTAGAAAGAAAATGTTAAAGACTCCTGTTAGGCCATCATCTACACGACATAGCCCTGAATTTTCCAATGCGCAGCTCTTTGCAAAAGAGAGATATTGGCAAGGAAAAGCTGTCTTGTACCTTTGCATTTTTCTCCCAAACGAAGGTCACTAGAAAGAAAATTTTAAAGCCTCCTGTTAGGCCATCATCTACACGACATAGCCCTGAATTTTCCAATGCGTAGCTCTTTGCAAAAGAGAGATATTGGCAAGGAAAAGCTGTCTTGTACCTTTGCATTTTTCTCCCAAACGAAGGACACTAGAAAGAAAATTTTAAAGCCTCATGTTAGGCCATCATCTACACGACATAGCCCTGAATTTTCCAATGCGCAGTTCTTTGCAAAAGAGAGATATTGGCAAGGAAAAGCTGTCTTGTACCTTTGCATTTTTCTCCCAAACGAAGGAAACTAGAAAGAAAATTTTAAAGCCTCCTGTTAGGCCGTCATCTACACGACATAGCCCTGAATTTTCCAATGCGCAGCTCTTTGCAAAAGAGAGATATTGGCAAGGAAAAGCTGTCTTGTACCATTGCATTTTTCTCCCAAACGAAGGACACTAGAAAGAAAATTTTAAAGCCTCATGTTAGGCCATCATCTACACGACATAGCCCTGAATTTTCCAATGCGTAGCTCTTTGCAAAAGAGAGATATTGGCAAGGAAAAGCTGTCTTGTACCTTTGCATTTTTCTCCCAAACGAAGGACGCTAGAAAGAAAATTTTAAAGCCTCCTGTTAGGCCATCATCTACACGACATAGCCTGAATTTTCCAATGCGCAGCTCTTTGCAAAAGAGAGATATTGGCAAGGAAAAGCTGTCTTGTACCTTTGCATTTTTCTCCCAAACGAAGGTCACTAGAAAGAAAATTTTAAAGCCTCCTGTTAGGCCATCATCTACACGACATAGCCCTGAATTTTCCAATGCGTAGCTCTTTGCAAAAGAGAGATATTGGCAAGGAAAAGCTGTCTTGTACCTTTGCATTTTTCTCCCAAACGAAGGACACTAGAAAGAAAATTTTAAAGCCTCATGTTAGGCCATCATCTACACGACATAGCCCTGAATTTTCCAATGCGCAGTTCTTTGCAAAAGGGAGATATTGGCAAGGAAAAGCTGTCTTGTACCTTTGCATTTTTCTCCCAAACGAAGGAAACTAGAAAGAAAATTTTAAAGCCTCCTGTTAGGCCGTCATCTACACGACATAGCCCTGAATTTTCCAATGCGCAGCTCTTTGCAAAAGAGAGATATTGGCAAGGAAAAGCTGTCTTGTACCATTGCATTTTTCTCCCAAACGAAGGACACTAGAAAGAAAATTTTAAAGCCTCATGTTAGGCCATCATCTACACGACATAGCCCTGAATTTTCCAATGCGTAGCTCTTTGCAAAAGAGAGATATTGGCAAGGAAAAGCTGTCTTGTACCTTTGCATTTTTCTCCCAAACGAAGGACGCTAGAAAGAAAATTTTAAAGCCTCCTGTTAGGCCATCATCTACACGACATAGCCTGAATTTTCCAATGCGCAGCTCTTTGCAAAAGAGAGATATTGGCAAGGAAAAGCTGTCTTGTACCTTTGCATTTTTCTCCCAAACGAAGGTCACTAGAAAGAAAATTTTAAAGCCTCCTGTTAGGCCATCATCTACACGACATAGCCCTGAATTTTCCAATGCGCAGCTCTTTGCAAAAGAGAGATATTGGCAAGGAAAAGCTGTCTTGTACCATTGCATTTTTCTCCCAAACGAAGGACACTAGAAAGAAAATGTTAAAGACTCCTGTTAGGCCATCATCTACACGACATAGCCCTGAATTTTCCAATGCGCAGCTCTTTGCAAAAGAGAGATATTGGCAAGGAAAAGCTGTCTTGTACCTTTGCATTTTTCTCCCAAACGAAGGTCACTAGAAAGAAAATTTTAAAGCCTCCTGTTAGGCCATCATCTACACGACATAGCCCTGAATTTTCCAATGCGTAGCTCTTTGCAAAAGAGAGATATTGGCAAGGAAAAGCTGTCTTGTACCTTTGCATTTTTCTCCCAAACGAAGGACACTAGAAAGAAAATTTTAAAGCCTCATGTTAGGCCATCATCTACACGACATAGCCCTGAATTTTCCAATGCGCAGTTCTTTGCAAAAGAGAGATATTGGCAAGGAAAAGCTGTCTTGTACCTTTGCATTTTTCTCCCAAACGAAGGAAACTAGAAAGAAAATTTTAAAGCCTCCTGTTAGGCCGTCATCTACACGACATAGCCCTGAATTTTCCAATGCGCAGCTCTTTGCAAAAGAGAGATATTGGCAAGGAAAAGCTGTCTTGTACCATTGCATTTTTCTCCCAAACGAAGGACACTAGAAAGAAAATTTTAAAGCCTCATGTTAGGCCATCATCTACACGACATAGCCCTGAATTTTCCAATGCGTAGCTCTTTGCAAAAGAGAGATATTGGCAAGGAAAAGCTGTCTTGTACCTTTGCATTTTTCTCCCAAACGAAGGACGCTAGAAAGAAAATTTTAAAGCCTCCTGTTAGGCCATCATCTACACGACATAGCCTGAATTTTCCAATGCGCAGCTCTTTGCAAAAGAGAGATATTGGCAAGGAAAAGCTGTCTTGTACCTTTGCATTTTTCTCCCAAACGAAGGACGCTAGAAAGAAAATTTTAAAGCCTCCTGTTAGGCCATCATCTACACGACATAGCCTGAATTTTCCAATGCGCAGCTCTTTGCAAAAGAGAGATATTGGCAAGGAAAAGCTGTCTTGTACCATTGCATTTTTCTCCCAAACGAAGGACACTAGAAAGAACATTTTAAAGCCTGCTGTTAGGCCATCATCTACACGACATAGCCCTGAATTTTCCAATGCGCAGCTCTTTGCAAAAGAGAGATATTGGCAAGGAAAAGCTGTCTTGTACCTTTGCATTTTTCTCCCAAACGAAGGTCACTAGAAAGAAAATTTTAAAGCCTCCTGTTAGGCCATCATCTACACGACATAGCCCTGAATTTTCCAATGCGTAGCTCTTTGCAAAAGAGAGATATTTGCAAGGAAAAGCTGTCTTGTACCTTTGCATTTTTCTCCCAAACGAAGAACACTAGAAAGAAAATTTGAAAGCCTCCTGTTAGGCCATCATCTACACGACATAGCCCTGAATTTTCCAATGCGCAGCTCTTTGCAAAAGAGAGATATTGGCAAGGAAAAGCTGTCTTGTACCTTTGCATTTTTCTCCCAAACGAAGGTCACTAGAAAGAAAATTTTAAAGCCCCCTGGTAGGCCATCATCTACACGACATAGCCCTGAATTTTCCAATGCGCAGCTCTTTGCAAAAGAGAGATATTGGCAAGGAAAAGCTGTCTTGTACCATTGCATTTTTCTCCCAAACGAAGGACACTAGAAAGAAAATTTTAAAGCCCCCTGTTAGGCCATCATCTACACGACATAGCCCTGAATTTTCCAATGCGCAGCTCTTTGCAAAAGAGAGATATTAGCATGGAAAAGCTGTCTTGTACCATTGCATTTTTCTCCCAAACGAAGGACACTAGAAAGAAAATGTTAAAGACTCCTGTTAGGCCATCATCTACACGACATAGCCCTGAATTTTCCAATGCGCAGTTCTTTGCAAAAGAGAGATATTGGCAAGGAAAAGCTGTCTTGTACCTTTGCATTTTTCTCCCAAACGAAGGAAACTAGAAAGAAAATTTTAAAGCCTCCTGTTAGGCCGTCATCTACACGACATAGCCCTGAATTTTCCAATGCGCAGCTCTTTGCAAAAGAGAGATATTGGCAAGGAAAAGCTGTCTTGTACCATTGCATTTTTCTCCCAAACGAAGGACACTAGAAAGAAAATTTTAAAGCCTCATGTTAGGCCATCATCTACACGACATAGCCCTGAATTTTCCAATGCGTAGCTCTTTGCAAAAGAGAGATATTGGCAAGGAAAAGCTGTCTTGTACCTTTGCATTTTTCTCCCAAACGAAGGACGCTAGAAAGAAAATTTTAAAGCCTCCTGTTAGGCCATCATCTACACGACATAGCCTGAATTTTCCAATGCGCAGCTCTTTGCAAAAGAGAGATATTGGCAAGGAAAAGCTGTCTTGTACCTTTGCATTTTTCTCCCAAACGAAGGTCACTAGAAAGAAAATTTTAAAGCCTCCTGTTAGGCCATCATCTACACGACATAGCCCTGAATTTTCCAATGCGTAGCTCTTTGCAAAAGAGAGATATTGGCAAGGAAAAGCTGTCTTGTACCTTTGCATTTTTCTCCCAAACGAAGGACACTAGAAAGAAAATTTTAAAGCCTCCTGTTAGGCCATCATCTACACGACATAGCCCTGAATTTTCCAATGCGCAGCTCTTTGCAAAAGAGAGATATTGGCAAGGAAAAGCTGTCTTGTACCATTGCATTTTTCTCCCAAACGAAGGACACTAGAAAGAACATTTTAAAGCCTGCTGTTAGGCCATCATCTACACGACATAGCCCTGAATTTTCCAATGCGCAGCTCTTTGCAAAAGAGAGATATTGGCAAGGAAAAGCTGTCTTGTACCTTTGCATTTTTCTCCCAAACGAAGGTCACTAGAAAGAAAATTTTAAAGCCTCCTGTTAGGCCATCATCTACACGACATAGCCCTGAATTTTCCAATGCGTAGCTCTTTGCAAAAGAGAGATATTTGCAAGGAAAAGCTGTCTTGTACCTTTGCATTTTTCTCCCAAACGAAGAACACTAGAAAGAAAATTTGAAAGCCTCCTGTTAGGCCATCATCTACACGACATAGCCCTGAATTTTCCAATGCGCAGCTCTTTGCAAAAGAGAGATATTGGCAAGGAAAAGCTGTCTTGTACCATTGCATTTTTCTCCCAAACGAAGGACACTAGAAAGAAAATTTTAAAGCCTCCTGTTAGGCCATCATCTACACGACATAGCCCTGAATTTTCCAATGCGCAGCTCTTTGCAAAAGAGAGATATTGGCAAGGAAAAGCTGTCTTGTACCTTTGCATTTTTCTCCCAAACGAAGGACACTAGAAAGAAAATGTTAAAGCCTCCTGTTAGGCCATCATCTACACGACATAGCCCTGAATTTTCCAATGCGCAGCTCTTTGCAAAAGAGAGATATTGGCAAGGAAAAGCTGTCTTGTACCTTTGCATTTTTCTCCCAAACGAAGGACACTAGAAAGAAAATTTTAAAGCCTCCTGTTAGGCCATCATCTACACGACATAGCCCTGAATTTTCCAATGCGCAGCTCTTTGCAAAAGAGAGATATTGGCAAGGAAAAGCTGTCTTGTACCATTGCATTTTTCTCCCAAACGAAGGACACTAGAAAGAAAATTTTAAAGCCTCCTGTTAGGCCATCATCTACACGACATAGCCCTGAATTTTCCAATGCGCAGCTCTTTGCAAAAGAGAGATATTGGCAAGGAAAAGCTGTCTTGTACCTTTGCATTTTTCTCCCAAACGAAGGACACTAGAAAGAAAATGTTAAAGCCTCCTGTTAGGCCATCATCTACACGACATAGCCCTGAATTTTCCAATGCGCAGCTCTTTGCAAAAGAGAGATATTGGCAAGGAAAAGCTGTCTTGTACCTTTGCATTTTTCTCCCAAACGAAGGTCACTAGAAAGAAAATTTTAAAGCCCCCTGTTAGGCCATCATCTACACGACATAGCCCTGAATTTTCCAATGCGCAGCTCTTTGCAAAAGAGAGATATTGGCAAGGAAAAGCTGTCTTGTACCATTGCATTTTTCTCCCAAACGAAGGACACTAGAAAGAAAATGTTAAAGCCTCCTGTTAGGCCATCATCTACACGACATAGCCCTGAATTTTCCAATGCGCAGCTCTTTGCAAAAGAGAGATATTGGCAAGGAAAAGCTGTCTTGTACCATTGCATTTTTCTCCCAAACGAAGGACACTAGAAAGAAAATGTTAAAGCCTCCTGTTAGGCCATCATCTACACGACATAGCCCTGAATTTTCCAATGCGCAGCTCTTTGCAAAAGAGAGATATTGGCAAGGAAAAGCTGTCTTGTACCTTTGCATTTTTCTCCCAAACGAAGGACACTAGAAAGAAAATTTTAAAGCCTCCTGTTAGGCCATCATCTACACGACATAGCCCTGAATTTTCCAATGCGCAGCTCTTTGCAAAAGAGAGATATTGGCAAGGAAAAGCTGTCTTGTACCATTGCATTTTTCTCCCAAACGAAGGACACTAGAAAGAAAATTTTAAAGCCCCCTGTTAGGCCATCATCTACACGACATAGCCCTGAATTTTCCAATGCGCAGCTCTTTGCAAAAGAGAGATATTGGCATGGAAAAGCTGTCTTGTACCATTGCATTTTTCTCCCAAACGAAGGACACTAGAAAGAAAATGTTAAAGACTCCTGTTAGGCCATCATCTACACGACATAGCCCTGAATTTTCCAATGCGCAGTTCTTTGCAAAAGAGAGATATTGGCAAGGAAAAGCTGTCTTGTACCTTTGCATTTTTCTCCCAAACGAAGGAAACTAGAAAGAAAATTTTAAAGCCTCCTGTTAGGCCGTCATCTACACGACATAGCCCTGAATTTTCCAATGCGCAGCTCTTTGCAAAAGAGAGATATTGGCAAGGAAAAGCTGTCTTGTACCATTGCATTTTTCTCCCAAACGAAGGACACTAGAAAGAAAATTTTAAAGCCTCATGTTAGGCCATCATCTACACGACATAGCCCTGAATTTTCCAATGCGTAGCTCTTTGCAAAAGAGAGATATTGGCAAGGAAAAGCTGTCTTGTACCTTTGCATTTTTCTCCCAAACGAAGGACGCTAGAAAGAAAATTTTAAAGCCTCCTGTTAGGCCATCATCTACACGACATAGCCTGAATTTTCCAATGCGCAGCTCTTTGCAAAAGAGAGATATTGGCAAGGAAAAGCTGTCTTGTACCTTTGCATTTTTCTCCCAAACGAAGGTCACTAGAAAGAAAATTTTAAAGCCTCCTGTTAGGCCATCATCTACACGACATAGCCCTGAATTTTCCAATGCGTAGCTCTTTGCAAAAGAGAGATATTGGCAAGGAAAAGCTGTCTTGTACCTTTGCATTTTTCTCCCAAACGAAGGACACTAGAAAGAAAATTTTAAAGCCTCCTGTTAGGCCATCATCTACACGACATAGCCCTGAATTTTCCAATGCGCAGCTCTTTGCAAAAGAGAGATATTGGCAAGGAAAAGCTGTCTTGTACCATTGCATTTTTCTCCCAAACGAAGGACACTAGAAAGAAAATTTTAAAGCCTCCTGTTAGGCCATCATCTACACGACATAGCCTGAATTTTCCAATGCGCAGCTCTTTGCAAAAGAGAGATATTGGCAAGGAAAAGCTGTCTTGTACCTTTGCATTTTTCTCCCAAACGAAGGTCACTAGAAAGAAAATTTTAAAGCCTCCTGTTAGGCCATCATCTACACGACATAGCCCTGAATTTTCCAATGCGTAGCTCTTTGCAAAAGAGAGATATTGGCAAGGAAAAGCTGTCTTGTACCTTTGCATTTTTCTCCCAAACGAAGGACACTAGAAAGAAAATTTTAAAGCCTCATGTTAGGCCATCATCTACACGACATAGCCCTGAATTTTCCAATGCGCAGTTCTTTGCAAAAGAGAGATATTGGCAAGGAAAAGCTGTCTTGTACCTTTGCATTTTTCTCCCAAACGAAGGAAACTAGAAAGAAAATTTTAAAGCCTCCTGTTAGGCCGTCATCTACACGACATAGCCCTGAATTTTCCAATGCGCAGCTCTTTGCAAAAGAGAGATATTGGCAAGGAAAAGCTGTCTTGTACCATTGCATTTTTCTCCCAAACGAAGGACACTAGAAAGAAAATTTTAAAGCCTCATGTTAGGCCATCATCTACACGACATAGCCCTGAATTTTCCAATGCGTAGCTCTTTGCAAAAGAGAGATATTGGCAAGGAAAAGCTGTCTTGTACCTTTGCATTTTTCTCCCAAACGAAGGACGCTAGAAAGAAAATTTTAAAGCCTCCTGTTAGGCCATCATCTACACGACATAGCCTGAATTTTCCAATGCGCAGCTCTTTGCAAAAGAGAGATATTGGCAAGGAAAAGCTGTCTTGTACCTTTGCATTTTTCTCCCAAACGAAGGTCACTAGAAAGAAAATTTTAAAGCCTCCTGTTAGGCCATCATCTACACGACATAGCCCTGAATTTTCCAATGCGTAGCTCTTTGCAAAAGAGAGATATTGGCAAGGAAAAGCTGTCTTGTACCTTTGCATTTTTCTCCCAAACGAAGGACACTAGAAAGAAAATTTTAAAGCCTCCTGTTAGGCCATCATCTACACGACATAGCCCTGAATTTTCCAATGCGCAGCTCTTTGCAAAAGAGAGATATTGGCAAGGAAAAGCTGTCTTGTACCATTGCATTTTTCTCCCAAACGAAGGACACTAGAAAGAACATTTTAAAGCCTGCTGTTAGGCCATCATCTACACGACATAGCCCTGAATTTTCCAATGCGCAGCTCTTTGCAAAAGAGAGATATTGGCAAGGAAAAGCTGTCTTGTACCTTTGCATTTTTCTCCCAAACGAAGGTCACTAGAAAGAAAATTTTAAAGCCTCCTGTTAGGCCATCATCTACACGACATAGCCCTGAATTTTCCAATGCGTAGCTCTTTGCAAAAGAGAGATATTGGCAAGGAAAAGCTGTCTTGTACCTTTGCATTTTTCTCCCAAACGAAGGACACTAGAAAGAAAATTTTAAAGCCTCCTGTTAGGCCATCATCTACACGACATAGCCCTGAATTTTCCAATGCGCAGCTCTTTGCAAAAGAGAGATATTGGCAAGGAAAAGCTGTCTTGTACCATTGCATTTTTCTCCCAAACGAAGGACACTAGAAAGAACATTTTAAAGCCTGCTGTTAGGCCATCATCTACACGACATAGCCCTGAATTTTCCAATGCGCAGCTCTTTGCAAAAGAGAGATATTGGCATGGAAAAGCTGTCTTGTACCATTGCATTTTTCTCCCAAACGAAGGACACTAGAAAGAAAATGTTAAAGACTCCTGTTAGGCCATCATCTACACGACATAGCCCTGAATTTTCCAATGCGCAGTTCTTTGCAAAAGAGAGATATTGGCAAGGAAAAGCTGTCTTGTACCTTTGCATTTTTCTCCCAAACGAAGGAAACTAGAAAGAAAATTTTAAAGCCTCCTGTTAGGCCGTCATCTACACGACATAGCCCTGAATTTTCCAATGCGCAGCTCTTTGCAAAAGAGAGATATTGGCAAGGAAAAGCTGTCTTGTACCATTGCATTTTTCTCCCAAACGAAGGACACTAGAAAGAAAATTTTAAAGCCTCATGTTAGGCCATCATCTACACGACATAGCCCTGAATTTTCCAATGCGCAGCTCTTTGCAAAAGAGAGATATTGGCAAGGAAAAGCTGTCTTGTACCTTTGCATTTTTCTCCCAAACGAAGGTCACTAGAAAGAAAATTTTAAAGCCTCCTGTTAGGCCATCATCTACACGACATAGCCCTGAATTTTCCAATGCGTAGCTCTTTGCAAAAGAGAGATATTTGCAAGGAAAAGCTGTCTTGTACCTTTGCATTTTTCTCCCAAACGAAGAACACTAGAAAGAAAATTTGAAAGCCTCCTGTTAGGCCATCATCTACACGACATAGCCCTGAATTTTCCAATGCGCAGCTCTTTGCAAAAGAGAGATATTGGCAAGGAAAAGCTGTCTTGTACCTTTGCATTTTTCTCCCAAACGAAGGACACTAGAAAGAAAATGTTAAAGCCTCCTGTTAGGCCATCATCTACACGACATAGCCCTGAATTTTCCAATGCGCAGCTCTTTGCAAAAGAGAGATATTGGCAAGGAAAAGCTGTCTTGTACCTTTGCATTTTTCTCCCAAACGAAGGTCACTAGAAAGAAAATTTTAAAGCCCCCTGGTAGGCCATCATCTACACGACATAGCCCTGAATTTTCCAATGCGCAGCTCTTTGCAAAAGAGAGATATTGGCAAGGAAAAGCTGTCTTGTACCATTGCATTTTTCTCCCAAACGAAGGACACTAGAAAGAAAATGTTAAAGCCTCCTGTTAGGCCATCATCTACACGACATAGCCCTGAATTTTCCAATGCGCAGCTCTTTGCAAAAGAGAGATATTGGCAAGGAAAAGCTGTCTTGTACCATTGCATTTTTCTCCCAAACGAAGGACACTAGAAAGAAAATTTTAAAGCCCCCTGTTAGGCCATCATCTACACGACATAGCCCTGAATTTTCCAATGCGCAGCTCTTTGCAAAAGAGAGATATTGGCATGGAAAAGCTGTCTTGTACCATTGCATTTTTCTCCCAAACGAAGGACACTAGAAAGAAAATGTTAAAGACTCCTGTTAGGCCATCATCTACACGACATAGCCCTGAATTTTCCAATGCGCAGTTCTTTGCAAAAGAGAGATATTGGCAAGGAAAAGCTGTCTTGTACCTTTGCATTTTTCTCCCAAACGAAGGAAACTAGAAAGAAAATTTTAAAGCCTCCTGTTAGGCCATCATCTACACGACATAGCCCTGAATTTTCCAATGCGCAGCTCTTTGCAAAAGAGAGATATTGGCAAGGAAAAGCTGTCTTGTACCATTGCATTTTTCTCCCAAACGAAGGACACTAGAAAGAACATTTTAAAGCCTGCTGTTAGGCCATCATCTACACGACATAGCCCTGAATTTTCCAATGCGCAGCTCTTTGCAAAAGAGAGATATTGGCATGGAAAAGCTGTCTTGTACCATTGCATTTTTCTCCCAAACGAAGGACACTAGAAAGAAAATGTTAAAGACTCCTGTTAGGCCATCATCTACACGACATAGCCCTGAATTTTCCAATGCGCAGTTCTTTGCAAAAGAGAGATATTGGCAAGGAAAAGCTGTCTTGTACCTTTGCATTTTTCTCCCAAACGAAGGAAACTAGAAAGAAAATTTTAAAGCCTCCTGTTAGGCCGTCATCTACACGACATAGCCCTGAATTTTCCAATGCGCAGCTCTTTGCAAAAGAGAGATATTGGCAAGGAAAAGCTGTCTTGTACCATTGCATTTTTCTCCCAAACGAAGGACACTAGAAAGAAAATTTTAAAGCCTCATGTTAGGCCATCATCTACACGACATAGCCCTGAATTTTCCAATGCGCAGCTCTTTGCAAAAGAGAGATATTGGCAAGGAAAAGCTGTCTTGTACCTTTGCATTTTTCTCCCAAACGAAGGTCACTAGAAAGAAAATTTTAAAGCCTCCTGTTAGGCCATCATCTACACGACATAGCCCTGAATTTTCCAATGCGTAGCTCTTTGCAAAAGAGAGATATTTGCAAGGAAAAGCTGTCTTGTACCTTTGCATTTTTCTCCCAAACGAAGAACACTAGAAAGAAAATTTGAAAGCCTCCTGTTAGGCCATCATCTACACGACATAGCCCTGAATTTTCCAATGCGCAGCTCTTTGCAAAAGAGAGATATTGGCAAGGAAAAGCTGTCTTGTACCTTTGCATTTTTCTCCCAAACGAAGGACACTAGAAAGAAAATGTTAAAGCCTCCTGTTAGGCCATCATCTACACGACATAGCCCTGAATTTTCCAATGCGCAGCTCTTTGCAAAAGAGAGATATTGGCAAGGAAAAGCTGTCTTGTACCTTTGCATTTTTCTCCCAAACGAAGGTCACTAGAAAGAAAATTTTAAAGCCCCCTGGTAGGCCATCATCTACACGACATAGCCCTGAATTTTCCAATGCGCAGCTCTTTGCAAAAGAGAGATATTGGCAAGGAAAAGCTGTCTTGTACCATTGCATTTTTCTCCCAAACGAAGGACACTAGAAAGAAAATGTTAAAGCCTCCTGTTAGGCCATCATCTACACGACATAGCCCTGAATTTTCCAATGCGCAGCTCTTTGCAAAAGAGAGATATTGGCAAGGAAAAGCTGTCTTGTACCATTGCATTTTTCTCCCAAACGAAGGACACTAGAAAGAAAATTTTAAAGCCCCCTGTTAGGCCATCATCTACACGACATAGCCCTGAATTTTCCAATGCGCAGCTCTTTGCAAAAGAGAGATATTGGCATGGAAAAGCTGTCTTGTACCATTGCATTTTTCTCCCAAACGAAGGACACTAGAAAGAAAATGTTAAAGACTCCTGTTAGGCCATCATCTACACGACATAGCCCTGAATTTTCCAATGCGCAGTTCTTTGCAAAAGAGAGATATTGGCAAGGAAAAGCTGTCTTGTACCTTTGCATTTTTCTCCCAAACGAAGGAAACTAGAAAGAAAATTTTAAAGCCTCCTGTTAGGCCGTCATCTACACGACATAGCCCTGAATTTTCCAATGCGCAGCTCTTTGCAAAAGAGAGATATTGGCAAGGAAAAGCTGTCTTGTACCATTGCATTTTTCTCCCAAACGAAGGACACTAGAAAGAAAATTTTAAAGCCTCATGTTAGGCCATCATCTACACGACATAGCCCTGAATTTTCCAATGCGTAGCTCTTTGCAAAAGAGAGATATTGGCAAGGAAAAGCTGTCTTGTACCTTTGCATTTTTCTCCCAAACGAAGGACGCTAGAAAGAAAATTTTAAAGCCTCCTGTTAGGCCATCATCTACACGACATAGCCTGAATTTTCCAATGCGCAGCTCTTTGCAAAAGAGAGATATTGGCAAGGAAAAGCTGTCTTGTACCTTTGCATTTTTCTCCCAAACGAAGGTCACTAGAAAGAAAATTTTAAAGCCTCCTGTTAGGCCATCATCTACACGACATAGCCCTGAATTTTCCAATGCGTAGCTCTTTGCAAAAGAGAGATATTGGCAAGGAAAAGCTGTCTTGTACCTTTGCATTTTTCTCCCAAACGAAGGACACTAGAAAGAAAATTTTAAAGCCTCCTGTTAGGCCATCATCTACACGACATAGCCCTGAATTTTCCAATGCGCAGCTCTTTGCAAAAGAGAGATATTGGCAAGGAAAAGCTGTCTTGTACCATTGCATTTTTCTCCCAAACGAAGGACACTAGAAAGAACATTTTAAAGCCTGCTGTTAGGCCATCATCTACACGACATAGCCCTGAATTTTCCAATGCGCAGCTCTTTGCAAAAGAGAGATATTGGCAAGGAAAAGCTGTCTTGTACCTTTGCATTTTTCTCCCAAACGAAGGTCACTAGAAAGAAAATTTTAAAGCCTCCTGTTAGGCCATCATCTACACGACATAGCCCTGAATTTTCCAATGCGTAGCTCTTTGCAAAAGAGAGATATTTGCAAGGAAAAGCTGTCTTGTACCTTTGCATTTTTCTCCCAAACGAAGAACACTAGAAAGAAAATTTGAAAGCCTCCTGTTAGGCCATCATCTACACGACATAGCCCTGAATTTTCCAATGCGCAGCTCTTTGCAAAAGAGAGATATTGGCAAGGAAAAGCTGTCTTGTACCTTTGCATTTTTCTCCCAAACGAAGGACACTAGAAAGAAAATGTTAAAGCCTCCTGTTAGGCCATCATCTACACGACATAGCCCTGAATTTTCCAATGCGCAGCTCTTTGCAAAAGAGAGATATTGGCAAGGAAAAGCTGTCTTGTACCTTTGCATTTTTCTCCCAAACGAAGGACACTAGAAAGAAAATTTTAAAGCCTCCTGTTAGGCCATCATCTACACGACATAGCCCTGAATTTTCCAATGCGCAGCTCTTTGCAAAAGAGAGATATTGGCAAGGAAAAGCTGTCTTGTACCATTGCATTTTTCTCCCAAACGAAGGTCACTAGAAAGAAAATTTTAAAGCCTCCTGTTAGGCCATCATCTACACGACATAGCCCTGAATTTTCCAATGCGTAGCTCTTTGCAAAAGAGAGATATTTGCAAGGAAAAGCTGTCTTGTACCTTTGCATTTTTCTCCCAAACGAAGAACACTAGAAAGAAAATTTGAAAGCCTCCTGTTAGGCCATCATCTACACGACATAGCCCTGAATTTTCCAATGCGCAGCTCTTTGCAAAAGAGAGATATTGGCAAGGAAAAGCTGTCTTGTACCTTTGCATTTTTCTCCCAAACGAAGGACACTAGAAAGAAAATGTTAAAGCCTCCTGTTAGGCCATCATCTACACGACATAGCCCTGAATTTTCCAATGCGCAGCTCTTTGCAAAAGAGAGATATTGGCAAGGAAAAGCTGTCTTGTACCTTTGCATTTTTCTCCCAAACGAAGGACACTAGAAAGAAAATTTTAAAGCCTCCTGTTAGGCCATCATCTACACGACATAGCCCTGAATTTTCCAATGCGCAGCTCTTTGCAAAAGAGAGATATTGGCAAGGAAAAGCTGTCTTGTACCATTGCATTTTTCTCCCAAACGAAGGACACTAGAAAGAAAATTTTAAAGCCCCCTGTTAGGCCATCATCTACACGACATAGCCCTGAATTTTCCAATGCGCAGCTCTTTGCAAAAGAGAGATATTGGCAAGGAAAAGCTGTCTTGTACCTTTGCATTTTTCTCCCAAACGAAGGACACTAGAAAGAAAATGTTAAAGCCTCCTGTTAGGCCATCATCTACACGACATAGCCCTGAATTTTCCAATGCGCAGCTCTTTGCAAAAGAGAGATATTGGCAAGGAAAAGCTGTCTTGTACCTTTGCATTTTTCTCCCAAACGAAGGTCACTAGAAAGAAAATTTTAAAGCCCCCTGTTAGGCCATCATCTACACGACATAGCCCTGAATTTTCCAATGCGCAGCTCTTTGCAAAAGAGAGATATTGGCAAGGAAAAGCTGTCTTGTACCATTGCATTTTTCTCCCAAACGAAGGACACTAGAAAGAAAATGTTAAAGCCTCCTGTTAGGCCATCATCTACACGACATAGCCCTGAATTTTCCAATGCGCAGCTCTTTGCAAAAGAGAGATATTGGCAAGGAAAAGCTGTCTTGTACCATTGCATTTTTCTCCCAAACGAAGGACACTAGAAAGAAAATGTTAAAGCCTCCTGTTAGGCCATCATCTACACGACATAGCCCTGAATTTTCCAATGCGCAGCTCTTTGCAAAAGAGAGATATTGGCAAGGAAAAGCTGTCTTGTACCTTTGCATTTTTCTCCCAAACGAAGGACACTAGAAAGAAAATTTTAAAGCCTCCTGTTAGGCCATCATCTACACGACATAGCCCTGAATTTTCCAATGCGCAGCTCTTTGCAAAAGAGAGATATTGGCAAGGAAAAGCTGTCTTGTACCATTGCATTTTTCTCCCAAACGAAGGACACTAGAAAGAAAATTTTAAAGCCCCCTGTTAGGCCATCATCTACACGACATAGCCCTGAATTTTCCAATGCGCAGCTCTTTGCAAAAGAGAGATATTGGCATGGAAAAGCTGTCTTGTACCATTGCATTTTTCTCCCAAACGAAGGACACTAGAAAGAAAATGTTAAAGACTCCTGTTAGGCCATCATCTACACGACATAGCCCTGAATTTTCCAATGCGCAGTTCTTTGCAAAAGAGAGATATTGGCAAGGAAAAGCTGTCTTGTACCTTTGCATTTTTCTCCCAAACGAAGGAAACTAGAAAGAAAATTTTAAAGCCTCCTGTTAGGCCGTCATCTACACGACATAGCCCTGAATTTTCCAATGCGCAGCTCTTTGCAAAAGAGAGATATTGGCAAGGAAAAGCTGTCTTGTACCATTGCATTTTTCTCCCAAACGAAGGACACTAGAAAGAAAATTTTAAAGCCTCATGTTAGGCCATCATCTACACGACATAGCCCTGAATTTTCCAATGCGTAGCTCTTTGCAAAAGAGAGATATTGGCAAGGAAAAGCTGTCTTGTACCTTTGCATTTTTCTCCCAAACGAAGGACGCTAGAAAGAAAATTTTAAAGCCTCCTGTTAGGCCATCATCTACACGACATAGCCTGAATTTTCCAATGCGCAGCTCTTTGCAAAAGAGAGATATTGGCAAGGAAAAGCTGTCTTGTACCTTTGCATTTTTCTCCCAAACGAAGGTCACTAGAAAGAAAATTTTAAAGCCTCCTGTTAGGCCATCATCTACACGACATAGCCCTGAATTTTCCAATGCGTAGCTCTTTGCAAAAGAGAGATATTGGCAAGGAAAAGCTGTCTTGTACCTTTGCATTTTTCTCCCAAACGAAGGACACTAGAAAGAAAATTTTAAAGCCTCCTGTTAGGCCATCATCTACACGACATAGCCCTGAATTTTCCAATGCGCAGCTCTTTGCAAAAGAGAGATATTGGCAAGGAAAAGCTGTCTTGTACCATTGCATTTTTCTCCCAAACGAAGGACACTAGAAAGAACATTTTAAAGCCTGCTGTTAGGCCATCATCTACACGACATAGCCCTGAATTTTCCAATGCGCAGCTCTTTGCAAAAGAGAGATATTGGCAAGGAAAAGCTGTCTTGTACCTTTGCATTTTTCTCCCAAACGAAGGTCACTAGAAAGAAAATTTTAAAGCCTCCTGTTAGGCCATCATCTACACGACATAGCCCTGAATTTTCCAATGCGTAGCTCTTTGCAAAAGAGAGATATTTGCAAGGAAAAGCTGTCTTGTACCTTTGCATTTTTCTCCCAAACGAAGAACACTAGAAAGAAAATTTGAAAGCCTCCTGTTAGGCCATCATCTACACGACATAGCCCTGAATTTTCCAATGCGCAGCTCTTTGCAAAAGAGAGATATTGGCAAGGAAAAGCTGTCTTGTACCATTGCATTTTTCTCCCAAACGAAGGACACTAGAAAGAAAATTTTAAAGCCTCCTGTTAGGCCATCATCTACACGACATAGCCCTGAATTTTCCAATGCGCAGCTCTTTGCAAAAGAGAGATATTGGCAAGGAAAAGCTGTCTTGTACCTTTGCATTTTTCTCCCAAACGAAGGACACTAGAAAGAAAATGTTAAAGCCTCCTGTTAGGCCATCATCTACACGACATAGCCCTGAATTTTCCAATGCGCAGCTCTTTGCAAAAGAGAGATATTGGCAAGGAAAAGCTGTCTTGTACCTTTGCATTTTTCTCCCAAACGAAGGTCACTAGAAAGAAAATTTTAAAGCCCCCTGTTAGGCCATCATCTACACGACATAGCCCTGAATTTTCCAATGCGCAGCTCTTTGCAAAAGAGAGATATTGGCAAGGAAAAGCTGTCTTGTACCATTGCATTTTTCTCCCAAACGAAGGACACTAGAAAGAAAATGTTAAAGCCTCCTGTTAGGCCATCATCTACACGACATAGCCCTGAATTTTCCAATGCGCAGCTCTTTGCAAAAGAGAGATATTGGCAAGGAAAAGCTGTCTTGTACCTTTGCATTTTTCTCCCAAACGAAGGTCACTAGAAAGAAAATTTTAAAGCCTCCTGTTAGGCCATCATCTACACGACATAGTCCTGAATTTTCCAATGCGTAGCTCTTTGCAAAAGAGAGATATTGGCAAGGAAAAGCTGTCTTGTACCTTTGCATTTTTCTCCCAAACGAAGGACACTAGAAAGAAAATTTTAAAGCCTCCTGTTAGGCCATCATCTACACGACATAGCCCTGAATTTTCCAATGCGCAGCTCTTTGCAAAAGAGAGATATTGGCAAGGAAAAGCTGTCTTGTACCATTGCATTTTCTCCCAAACGAAGGACACTAGAAAGAACATTTTAAAGCCTCCTGTTAGGCCATCATCTACACGACATAGCCCTGAATTTTCCAATGCGCAGCTCTTTGCAAAAGAGAGATATTGGCAAGGAAAAGCTGTCTTGTACCTTTGCATTTTTCTCCCAAACGAAGGACACTAGAAAGAAAATTTTAAAGCCTCCTGTTAGGCCATCATCTACACGACATAGCCCTGAATTTTCCAATGCGCAGCTCTTTGCAAAAGAGAGATATTGGCAAGGAAAAGCTGTCTTGTACCATTGCATTTTTCTCCCAAACGAAGGACACTAGAAAGAAAATTTTAAAGCCTCCTGTTAGGCCATCATCTACACGACATAGCCCTGAATTTTCCAATGCGCAGCTCTTTGCAAAAGAGAGATATTGGCAAGGAAAAGCTGTCTTGTACCTTTGCATTTTTCTCCCAAACGAAGGACACTAGAAAGAAAATGTTAAAGCCTCCTGTTAGGCCATCATCTACACGACATAGCCCTGAATTTTCCAATGCGCAGCTCTTTGCAAAAGAGAGATATTGGCAAGGAAAAGCTGTCTTGTACCTTTGCATTTTTCTCCCAAACGAAGGTCACTAGAAAGAAAATTTTAAAGCCCCCTGTTAGGCCATCATCTACACGACATAGCCCTGAATTTTCCAATGCGCAGCTCTTTGCAAAAGAGAGATATTGGCAAGGAAAAGCTGTCTTGTACCATTGCATTTTTCTCCCAAACGAAGGACACTAGAAAGAAAATGTTAAAGCCTCCTGTTAGGCCATCATCTACACGACATAGCCCTGAATTTTCCAATGCGCAGCTCTTTGCAAAAGAGAGATATTGGCAAGGAAAAGCTGTCTTGTACCTTTGCATTTTTCTCCCAAACGAAGGTCACTAGAAAGAAAATTTTAAAGCCTCCTGTTAGGCCATCATCTACACGACATAGTCCTGAATTTTCCAATGCGTAGCTCTTTGCAAAAGAGAGATATTGGCAAGGAAAAGCTGTCTTGTACCTTTGCATTTTTCTCCCAAACGAAGGACACTAGAAAGAAAATTTTAAAGCCTCCTGTTAGGCCATCATCTACACGACATAGCCCTGAATTTTCCAATGCGCAGCTCTTTGCAAAAGAGAGATATTGGCAAGGAAAAGCTGTCTTGTACCATTGCATTTTCTCCCAAACGAAGGACACTAGAAAGAACATTTTAAAGCCTCCTGTTAGGCCATCATCTACACGACATAGCCCTGAATTTTCCAATGCGCAGCTCTTTGCAAAAGAGAGATATTGGCAAGGAAAAGCTGTCTTGTACCTTTGCATTTTTCTCCCAAACGAAGGACACTAGAAAGAAAATTTTAAAGCCTCCTGTTAGGCCATCATCTACACGACATAGCCCTGAATTTTCCAATGCGCAGCTCTTTGCAAAAGAGAGATATTGGCAAGGAAAAGCTGTCTTGTACCATTGCATTTTTCTCCCAAACGAAGGACACTAGAAAGAAAATTTTAAAGCCTCCTGTTAGGCCATCATCTACACGACATAGCCCTGAATTTTCCAATGCGCAGCTCTTTGCAAAAGAGAGATATTGGCAAGGAAAAGCTGTCTTGTACCTTTGCATTTTTCTCCCAAACGAAGGTCACTAGAAAGAAAATTTTAAAGCCTCCTGTTAGGCCATCATCTACACGACATAGACCTGAATTTTCCAATGCGTAGCTCTTTGCAAAAGAGAGATATTGGCAAGGAAAAGCTGTCTTGTACCTTTGCATTTTTTTCCCAAACGAAGGACACTAGAAAGAAAATTTTAAAGCCTCCTGTTAGGCCATCATCTACACGACATAGCCCTGAATTTTCCAATGCGCAGCTCTTTGCAAAAGAGAGATATTGGCAAGGAAAAGCTGTCTTGTACCATTGCATTTTTCTCCCAAACGAAGGACACTAGAAAGAAAATGTTAAAGACTCCTGTTAGGCCATCATCTACACGACATAGCCCTGAATTTTCCAATGCGCAGCTCTTTGCAAAAGAGAGATATTGGCAAGGAAAAGCTGTCTTGTACCATTGCATTTTTCTCCCAAACGAAGGACACTAGAAAGAAAATGTTAAAGACTCCTGTTAGGCCATCATCTACACGACATAGCCCTGAATTTTCCAATGCGCAGCTCTTTGCAAAAGAGAGATATTGGCAAGGAAAAGCTGTCTTGTACCTTTGCATTTTTCTCCCAAACGAAGGTCACTAGAAAGAAAATTTTAAAGCCTCCTGTTAGGCCATCATCTACACGACATAGCCCTGAATTTTCCAATGCGTAGCTCTTTGCAAAAGAGAGATATTGGCAAGGAAAAGCTGTCTTGTACCTTTGCATTTTTCTCCCAAACGAAGGACACTAGAAAGAAAATTTTAAAGCCTCATGTTAGGCCATCATCTACACGACATAGCCCTGAATTTTCCAATGCGCAGTTCTTTGCAAAAGAGAGATATTGGCAAGGAAAAGCTGTCTTGTACCTTTGCATTTTTCTCCCAAACGAAGGAAACTAGAAAGAAAATTTTAAAGCCTCCTGTTAGGCCGTCATCTACACGACATAGCCCTGAATTTTCCAATGCGCAGCTCTTTGCAAAAGAGAGATATTGGCAAGGAAAAGCTGTCTTGTACCTTTGCATTTTTCTCCCAAACGAAGGTCACTAGAAAGAAAATTTTAAAGCCTCCTGTTAGGCCATCATCTACACGACATAGCCCTGAATTTTCCAATGCGTAGCTCTTTGCAAAAGAGAGATATTTGCAAGGAAAAGCTGTCTTGTACCTTTGCATTTTTCTCCCAAACGAAGAACACTAGAAAGAAAATTTGAAAGCCTCCTGTTAGGCCATCATCTACACGACATAGCCCTGAATTTTCCAATGCGCAGCTCTTTGCAAAAGAGAGATATTGGCAAGGAAAAGCTGTCTTGTACCATTGCATTTTTCTCCCAAACGAAGGACACTAGAAAGAAAATTTTAAAGCCTCCTGTTAGGCCATCATCTACACGACATAGCCCTGAATTTTCCAATGCGCAGCTCTTTGCAAAAGAGAGATATTGGCAAGGAAAAGCTGTCTTGTACCTTTGCATTTTTCTCCCAAACGAAGGACACTAGAAAGAAAATGTTAAAGCCTCCTGTTAGGCCATCATCTACACGACATAGCCCTGAATTTTCCAATGCGCAGCTCTTTGCAAAAGAGAGATATTGGCAAGGAAAAGCTGTCTTGTACCTTTGCATTTTTCTCCCAAACGAAGGTCACTAGAAAGAAAATTTTAAAGCCCCCTGTTAGGCCATCATCTACACGACATAGCCCTGAATTTTCCAATGCGCAGCTCTTTGCAAAAGAGAGATATTGGCAAGGAAAAGCTGTCTTGTACCATTGCATTTTTCTCCCAAACGAAGGACACTAGAAAGAAAATGTTAAAGCCTCCTGTTAGGCCATCATCTACACGACATAGCCCTGAATTTTCCAATGCGCAGCTCTTTGCAAAAGAGAGATATTGGCAAGGAAAAGCTGTCTTGTACCTTTGCATTTTTCTCCCAAACGAAGGTCACTAGAAAGAAAATTTTAAAGCCTCCTGTTAGGCCATCATCTACACGACATAGTCCTGAATTTTCCAATGCGTAGCTCTTTGCAAAAGAGAGATATTGGCAAGGAAAAGCTGTCTTGTACCTTTGCATTTTTCTCCCAAACGAAGGACACTAGAAAGAAAATTTTAAAGCCTCCTGTTAGGCCATCATCTACACGACATAGCCCTGAATTTTCCAATGCGCAGCTCTTTGCAAAAGAGAGATATTGGCAAGGAAAAGCTGTCTTGTACCATTGCATTTTCTCCCAAACGAAGGACACTAGAAAGAACATTTTAAAGCCTCCTGTTAGGCCATCATCTACACGACATAGCCCTGAATTTTCCAATGCGCAGCTCTTTGCAAAAGAGAGATATTGGCAAGGAAAAGCTGTCTTGTACCTTTGCATTTTTCTCCCAAACGAAGGACACTAGAAAGAAAATTTTAAAGCCTCCTGTTAGGCCATCATCTACACGACATAGCCCTGAATTTTCCAATGCGCAGCTCTTTGCAAAAGAGAGATATTGGCAAGGAAAAGCTGTCTTGTACCATTGCATTTTTCTCCCAAACGAAGGACACTAGAAAGAAAATTTTAAAGCCTCCTGTTAGGCCATCATCTACACGACATAGCCCTGAATTTTCCAATGCGCAGCTCTTTGCAAAAGAGAGATATTGGCAAGGAAAAGCTGTCTTGTACCTTTGCATTTTTCTCCCAAACGAAGGACACTAGAAAGAAAATGTTAAAGCCTCCTGTTAGGCCATCATCTACACGACATAGCCCTGAATTTTCCAATGCGCAGCTCTTTGCAAAAGAGAGATATTGGCAAGGAAAAGCTGTCTTGTACCTTTGCATTTTTCTCCCAAACGAAGGTCACTAGAAAGAAAATTTTAAAGCCCCCTGTTAGGCCATCATCTACACGACATAGCCCTGAATTTTCCAATGCGCAGCTCTTTGCAAAAGAGAGATATTGGCAAGGAAAAGCTGTCTTGTACCATTGCATTTTTCTCCCAAACGAAGGACACTAGAAAGAAAATGTTAAAGCCTCCTGTTAGGCCATCATCTACACGACATAGCCCTGAATTTTCCAATGCGCAGCTCTTTGCAAAAGAGAGATATTGGCAAGGAAAAGCTGTCTTGTACCTTTGCATTTTTCTCCCAAACGAAGGTCACTAGAAAGAAAATTTTAAAGCCTCCTGTTAGGCCATCATCTACACGACATAGTCCTGAATTTTCCAATGCGTAGCTCTTTGCAAAAGAGAGATATTGGCAAGGAAAAGCTGTCTTGTACCTTTGCATTTTTCTCCCAAACGAAGGACACTAGAAAGAAAATTTTAAAGCCTCCTGTTAGGCCATCATCTACACGACATAGCCCTGAATTTTCCAATGCGCAGCTCTTTGCAAAAGAGAGATATTGGCAAGGAAAAGCTGTCTTGTACCATTGCATTTTCTCCCAAACGAAGGACACTAGAAAGAACATTTTAAAGCCTCCTGTTAGGCCATCATCTACACGACATAGCCCTGAATTTTCCAATGCGCAGCTCTTTGCAAAAGAGAGATATTGGCAAGGAAAAGCTGTCTTGTACCTTTGCATTTTTCTCCCAAACGAAGGACACTAGAAAGAAAATTTTAAAGCCTCCTGTTAGGCCATCATCTACACGACATAGCCCTGAATTTTCCAATGCGCAGCTCTTTGCAAAAGAGAGATATTGGCAAGGAAAAGCTGTCTTGTACCATTGCATTTTTCTCCCAAACGAAGGACACTAGAAAGAAAATTTTAAAGCCTCCTGTTAGGCCATCATCTACACGACATAGCCCTGAATTTTCCAATGCGCAGCTCTTTGCAAAAGAGAGATATTGGCAAGGAAAAGCTGTCTTGTACCTTTGCATTTTTCTCCCAAACGAAGGTCACTAGAAAGAAAATTTTAAAGCCTCCTGTTAGGCCATCATCTACACGACATAGACCTGAATTTTCCAATGCGTAGCTCTTTGCAAAAGAGAGATATTGGCAAGGAAAAGCTGTCTTGTACCTTTGCATTTTTTTCCCAAACGAAGGACACTAGAAAGAAAATTTTAAAGCCTCCTGTTAGGCCATCATCTACACGACATAGCCCTGAATTTTCCAATGCGCAGCTCTTTGCAAAAGAGAGATATTGGCAAGGAAAAGCTGTCTTGTACCATTGCATTTTTCTCCCAAACGAAGGACACTAGAAAGAAAATGTTAAAGACTCCTGTTAGGCCATCATCTACACGACATAGCCCTGAATTTTCCAATGCGCAGCTCTTTGCAAAAGAGAGATATTGGCAAGGAAAAGCTGTCTTGTACCATTGCATTTTTCTCCCAAACGAAGGACACTAGAAAGAAAATGTTAAAGACTCCTGTTAGGCCATCATCTACACGACATAGCCCTGAATTTTCCAATGCGCAGCTCTTTGCAAAAGAGAGATATTGGCAAGGAAAAGCTGTCTTGTACCTTTGCATTTTTCTCCCAAACGAAGGTCACTAGAAAGAAAATTTTAAAGCCTCCTGTTAGGCCATCATCTACACGACATAGCCCTGAATTTTCCAATGCGTAGCTCTTTGCAAAAGAGAGATATTGGCAAGGAAAAGCTGTCTTGTACCTTTGCATTTTTCTCCCAAACGAAGGACACTAGAAAGAAAATTTTAAAGCCTCATGTTAGGCCATCATCTACACGACATAGCCCTGAATTTTCCAATGCGCAGTTCTTTGCAAAAGAGAGATATTGGCAAGGAAAAGCTGTCTTGTACCTTTGCATTTTTCTCCCAAACGAAGGAAACTAGAAAGAAAATTTTAAAGCCTCCTGTTAGGCCGTCATCTACACGACATAGCCCTGAATTTTCCAATGCGCAGCTCTTTGCAAAAGAGAGATATTGGCAAGGAAAAGCTGTCTTGTACCATTGCATTTTTCTCCCAAACGAAGGACACTAGAAAGAAAATTTTAAAGCCTCATGTTAGGCCATCATCTACACGACATAGCCCTGAATTTTCCAATGCGTAGCTCTTTGCAAAAGAGAGATATTGGCAAGGAAAAGCTGTCTTGTACCTTTGCATTTTTCTCCCAAACGAAGGACGCTAGAAAGAAAATTTTAAAGCCTCCTGTTAGGCCATCATCTACACGACATAGCCTGAATTTTCCAATGCGCAGCTCTTTGCAAAAGAGAGATATTGGCAAGGAAAAGCTGTCTTGTACCTTTGCATTTTTCTCCCAAACGAAGGTCACTAGAAAGAAAATTTTAAAGCCTCCTGTTAGGCCATCATCTACACGACATAGCCCTGAATTTTCCAATGCGTAGCTCTTTGCAAAAGAGAGATATTGGCAAGGAAAAGCTGTCTTGTACCTTTGCATTTTTCTCCCAAACGAAGGACACTAGAAAGAAAATTTTAAAGCCTCATGTTAGGCCATCATCTACACGACATAGCCCTGAATTTTCCAATGCGCAGTTCTTTGCAAAAGAGAGATATTGGCAAGGAAAAGCTGTCTTGTACCTTTGCATTTTTCTCCCAAACGAAGGAAACTAGAAAGAAAATTTTAAAGCCTCCTGTTAGGCCGTCATCTACACGACATAGCCCTGAATTTTCCAATGCGCAGCTCTTTGCAAAAGAGAGATATTGGCAAGGAAAAGCTGTCTTGTACCATTGCATTTTTCTCCCAAACGAAGGACACTAGAAAGAAAATTTTAAAGCCTCATGTTAGGCCATCATCTACACGACATAGCCCTGAATTTTCCAATGCGTAGCTCTTTGCAAAAGAGAGATATTGGCAAGGAAAAGCTGTCTTGTACCTTTGCATTTTTCTCCCAAACGAAGGACGCTAGAAAGAAAATTTTAAAGCCTCCTGTTAGGCCATCATCTACACGACATAGCCTGAATTTTCCAATGCGCAGCTCTTTGCAAAAGAGAGATATTGGCAAGGAAAAGCTGTCTTGTACCTTTGCATTTTTCTCCCAAACGAAGGTCACTAGAAAGAAAATTTTAAAGCCTCCTGTTAGGCCATCATCTACACGACATAGCCCTGAATTTTCCAATGCGCAGCTCTTTGCAAAAGAGAGATATTGGCAAGGAAAAGCTGTCTTGTACCATTGCATTTTTCTCCCAAACGAAGGACACTAGAAAGAAAATGTTAAAGACTCCTGTTAGGCCATCATCTACACGACATAGCCCTGAATTTTCCAATGCGCAGCTCTTTGCAAAAGAGAGATATTGGCAAGGAAAAGCTGTCTTGTACCTTTGCATTTTTCTCCCAAACGAAGGACGCTAGAAAGAAAATTTTAAAGCCTCCTGTTAGGCCATCATCTACACGACATAGCCTGAATTTTCCAATGCGCAGCTCTTTGCAAAAGAGAGATATTGGCAAGGAAAAGCTGTCTTGTACCTTTGCATTTTTCTCCCAAACGAAGGTCACTAGAAAGAAAATTTTAAAGCCTCCTGTTAGGCCATCATCTACACGACATAGCCCTGAATTTTCCAATGCGTAGCTCTTTGCAAAAGAGAGATATTGGCAAGGAAAAGCTGTCTTGTACCTTTGCATTTTTCTCCCAAACGAAGGACACTAGAAAGAAAATTTTAAAGCCTCATGTTAGGCCATCATCTACACGACATAGCCCTGAATTTTCCAATGCGCAGTTCTTTGCAAAAGAGAGATATTGGCAAGGAAAAGCTGTCTTGTACCTTTGCATTTTTCTCCCAAACGAAGGAAACTAGAAAGAAAATTTTAAAGCCTCCTGTTAGGCCGTCATCTACACGACATAGCCCTGAATTTTCCAATGCGCAGCTCTTTGCAAAAGAGAGATATTGGCAAGGAAAAGCTGTCTTGTACCATTGCATTTTTCTCCCAAACGAAGGACACTAGAAAGAAAATTTTAAAGCCTCATGTTAGGCCATCATCTACACGACATAGCCCTGAATTTTCCAATGCGTAGCTCTTTGCAAAAGAGAGATATTGGCAAGGAAAAGCTGTCTTGTACCTTTGCATTTTTCTCCCAAACGAAGGACGCTAGAAAGAAAATTTTAAAGCCTCCTGTTAGGCCATCATCTACACGACATAGCCTGAATTTTCCAATGCGCAGCTCTTTGCAAAAGAGAGATATTGGCAAGGAAAAGCTGTCTTGTACCTTTGCATTTTTCTCCCAAACGAAGGTCACTAGAAAGAAAATTTTAAAGCCTCCTGTTAGGCCATCATCTACACGACATAGCCCTGAATTTTCCAATGCGTAGCTCTTTGCAAAAGAGAGATATTGGCAAGGAAAAGCTGTCTTGTACCTTTGCATTTTTCTCCCAAACGAAGGACACTAGAAAGAAAATTTTAAAGCCTCCTGTTAGGCCATCATCTACACGACATAGCCCTGAATTTTCCAATGCGCAGCTCTTTGCAAAAGAGAGATATTGGCAAGGAAAAGCTGTCTTGTACCATTGCATTTTTCTCCCAAACGAAGGACACTAGAAAGAACATTTTAAAGCCTACTGTTAGGCCATCATCTACACGACATAGCCCTGAATTTTCCAATGCGCAGCTCTTTGCAAAAGAGAGATATTGGCAAGGAAAAGCTGTCTTGTACCTTTGCATTTTTCTCCCAAACGAAGATCACTAGAAAGAAAATTTTAAAGCCTCCTGTTAGGCCATCATCTACACGACATAGCCCTGAATTTTCCAATGCGTAGCTCTTTGCAAAAGAGAGATATTTGCAAGGAAAAGCTGTCTTGTACCTTTGCATTTTTCTCCCAAACGAAGAACACTAGAAAGAAAATTTTAAAGCCTCCTGTTAGGCCATCATCTACACGACATAGCCCTGAATTTTCCAATGCGCAGCTCTTTGCAAAAGAGAGATATTGGCAAGGAAAAGCTGTCTTGTACCTTTGCATTTTTCTCCCAAACGAAGGACACTAGAAAGAAAATTTTAAAGCCTCCTGTTAGGCCATCATCTACACGACATAGCCCTGAATTTTCCAATGCGCAGCTCTTTGCAAAAGAGAGATATTGGCAAGGAAAAGCTGTCTTGTACCTTTGCATTTTTCTCCCAAACGAAGGACACTAGAAAGAAAATTTTAAAGCCTCCTGTTAGGCCATCATCTACACGACATAGCCCTGAATTTTCCAATGCGCAGCTCTTTGCAAAAGAGAGATATTGGCAAGGAAAAGCTGTCTTGTACCTTTGCATTTTTCTCCCAAACGAAGGACACTAGAAAGAAAATGTTAAAGCCTCCTGTTAGGCCATCATCTACACGACATAGCCCTGAATTTTCCAATGCGCAGCTCTTTGCAAAAGAGAGATATTGGCAAGGAAAAGCTGTCTTGTACCTTTGCATTTTTCTCCCAAACGAAGGTCACTAGAAAGAAAATTTTAAAGCCCCCTGTTAGGCCATCATCTACACGACATAGCCCTGAATTTTCCAATGCGCAGCTCTTTGCAAAAGAGAGATATTGGCAAGGAAAAGCTGTCTTGTACCATTGCATTTTTCTCCCAAACGAAGGACACTAGAAAGAAAATGTTAAAGCCTCCTGTTAGGCCATCATCTACACGACATAGCCCTGAATTTTCCAATGCGCAGCTCTTTGCAAAAGAGAGATATTGGCAAGGAAAAGCTGTCTTGTACCTTTGCATTTTTCTCCCAAACGAAGGTCACTAGAAAGAAAATTTTAAAGCCTCCTGTTAGGCCATCATCTACACGACATAGTCCTGAATTTTCCAATGCGTAGCTCTTTGCAAAAGAGAGATATTGGCAAGGAAAAGCTGTCTTGTACCTTTGCATTTTTCTCCCAAACGAAGGACACTAGAAAGAAAATTTTAAAGCCTCCTGTTAGGCCATCATCTACACGACATAGCCCTGAATTTTCCAATGCGCAGCTCTTTGCAAAAGAGAGATATTGGCAAGGAAAAGCTGTCTTGTACCATTGCATTTTCTCCCAAACGAAGGACACTAGAAAGAACATTTTAAAGCCTCCTGTTAGGCCATCATCTACACGACATAGCCCTGAATTTTCCAATGCGCAGCTCTTTGCAAAAGAGAGATATTGGCAAGGAAAAGCTGTCTTGTACCTTTGCATTTTTCTCCCAAACGAAGGACACTAGAAAGAAAATTTTAAAGCCTCCTGTTAGGCCATCATCTACACGACATAGCCCTGAATTTTCCAATGCGCAGCTCTTTGCAAAAGAGAGATATTGGCAAGGAAAAGCTGTCTTCTACCATTGCATTTTTCTCCCAAACGAAGGACACTAGAAAGAAAATTTTAAAGCCTCCTGTTAGGCCATCATCTACACGACATAGCCCTGAATTTTCCAATGCGCAGCTCTTTGCAAAAGAGAGATATTGGCAAGGAAAAGCTGTCTTGTACCTTTGCATTTTTCTCCCAAACGAAGGTCACTAGAAAGAAAATTTTAAAGCCTCCTGTTAGGCCATCATCTACACGACATAGCCCTGAATTTTCCAATGCGTAGCTCTTTGCAAAAGAGAGATATTGGCAAGGAAAAGCTGTCTTGTACCTTTGCATTTTTTTCCCAAACGAAGGACACTAGAAAGAAAATTTTAAAGCCTCCTGTTAGGCCATCATCTACACGACATAGCCCTGAATTTTCCAATGCGCAGCTCTTTGCAAAAGAGAGATATTGGCAAGGAAAAGCTGTCTTGTACCATTGCATTTTTCTCCCAAACGAAGGACACTAGAAAGAACATTTTAAAGCCTGCTGTTAGGCCATCATCTACACGACATAGCCCTGAATTTTCCAATGCGCAGCTCTTTGCAAAAGAGAGATATTGGCAAGGAAAAGCTGTCTTGTACCTTTGCATTTTTCTCCCAAACGAAGGTCACTAGAAAGAAAATGTTAAAGCCTCCTGTTAGGCCATCATCTACACGACATAGCCCTGAATTTTCCAATGCGTAGCTCTTTGCAAAAGAGAGATATTTGCAAGGAAAAGCTGTCTTGTACCTTTGCATTTTTCTCCCAAACGAAGGACACTAGAAAGAAAATTTTAAAGCCTCCTGTTAGGCCATCATCTACACGACATAGCCCTGAATTTTCCAATGCGCAGCTCTTTGCAAAAGAGAGATATTGGCAAGGAAAAGCTGTCTTGTACCTTTGCATTTTTCTCCCAAACGAAGGACACTAGAAAGAAAATTTTAAAGCCTCCTGTTAGGCCATCATCTACACGACATAGCCCTGAATTTTCCAATGCGCAGCTCTTTGCAAAAGAGAGATATTGGCAAGGAAAAGCTGTCTTGTACCATTGCATTTTTCTCCCAAACGAAGGACACTAGAAAGAAAATTTTAAAGCCTCCTGTTAGGCCATCATCTACACGACATAGCCCTGAATTTTCCAATGCGCAGCTCTTTGCAAAAGAGAGATATTGGCAAGGAAAAGCTGTCTTGTACCATTGCATTTTTCTCCCAAACGAAGGACACTAGAAAGAAAATGTTAAAGCCTCCTGTTAGGCCATCATCTACACGACATAGCCCTGAATTTTCCAATGCGCAGCTCTTTGCAAAAGAGAGATATTGGCAAGGAAAAGCTGTCTTGTACCTTTGCATTTTTCTCCCAAACGAAGGTCACTAGAAAGAAAATTTTAAAGCCCCGTTAGGCCATCATCTACACGACATAACCCTGAATTTTCCAATGCGCAGCTCTTTGCAAAAGAGAGATATTGGCAAGGAAAAGCTGTCTTGTACCTTTGCATTTTTCTCCCAAACGAAGGACGCTAGAAAGAAAATTTTAAAGCCTCCTGTTAGGCCATCATCTACACGACATAGCCTGAATTTTCCAATGCGCAGCTCTTTGCAAAAGAGAGATATTGGCAAGGAAAAGCTGTCTTGTACCTTTGCATTTTTCTCCCAAACGAAGGTCACTAGAAAGAAAATTTTAAAGCCTCCTGTTAGGCCATCATCTACACGACATAGCCCTGAATTTTCCAATGCGCAGCTCTTTGCAAAAGAGAGATATTGGCAAGGAAAAGCTGTCTTGTACCATTGCATTTTTCTCCCAAACGAAGGACACTAGAAAGAAAATGTTAAAGACTCCTGTTAGGCCATCATCTACACGACATAGCCCTGAATTTTCCAATGCGCAGCTCTTTGCAAAAGAGAGATATTGGCAAGGAAAAGCTGTCTTGTACCTTTGCATTTTTCTCCCAAACGAAGGACGCTAGAAAGAAAATTTTAAAGCCTCCTGTTAGGCCATCATCTACACGACATAGCCTGAATTTTCCAATGCGCAGCTCTTTGCAAAAGAGAGATATTGGCAAGGAAAAGCTGTCTTGTACCTTTGCATTTTTCTCCCAAACGAAGGTCACTAGAAAGAAAATTTTAAAGCCTCCTGTTAGGCCATCATCTACACGACATAGCCCTGAATTTTCCAATGCGTAGCTCTTTGCAAAAGAGAGATATTGGCAAGGAAAAGCTGTCTTGTACCTTTGCATTTTTCTCCCAAACGAAGGACACTAGAAAGAAAATTTTAAAGCCTCATGTTAGGCCATCATCTACACGACATAGCCCTGAATTTTCCAATGCGCAGTTCTTTGCAAAAGAGAGATATTGGCAAGGAAAAGCTGTCTTGTACCTTTGCATTTTTCTCCCAAACGAAGGAAACTAGAAAGAAAATTTTAAAGCCTCCTGTTAGGCCGTCATCTACACGACATAGCCCTGAATTTTCCAATGCGCAGCTCTTTGCAAAAGAGAGATATTGGCAAGGAAAAGCTGTCTTGTACCATTGCATTTTTCTCCCAAACGAAGGACACTAGAAAGAAAATTTTAAAGCCTCATGTTAGGCCATCATCTACACGACATAGCCCTGAATTTTCCAATGCGTAGCTCTTTGCAAAAGAGAGATATTGGCAAGGAAAAGCTGTCTTGTACCTTTGCATTTTTCTCCCAAACGAAGGACGCTAGAAAGAAAATTTTAAAGCCTCCTGTTAGGCCATCATCTACACGACATAGCCTGAATTTTCCAATGCGCAGCTCTTTGCAAAAGAGAGATATTGGCAAGGAAAAGCTGTCTTGTACCTTTGCATTTTTCTCCCAAACGAAGGTCACTAGAAAGAAAATTTTAAAGCCTCCTGTTAGGCCATCATCTACACGACATAGCCCTGAATTTTCCAATGCGTAGCTCTTTGCAAAAGAGAGATATTGGCAAGGAAAAGCTGTCTTGTACCTTTGCATTTTTCTCCCAAACGAAGGACACTAGAAAGAAAATTTTAAAGCCTCCTGTTAGGCCATCATCTACACGACATAGCCCTGAATTTTCCAATGCGCAGCTCTTTGCAAAAGAGAGATATTGGCAAGGAAAAGCTGTCTTGTACCATTGCATTTTTCTCCCAAACGAAGGACACTAGAAAGAACATTTTAAAGCCTGCTGTTAGGCCATCATCTACACGACATAGCCCTGAATTTTCCAATGCGCAGCTCTTTGCAAAAGAGAGATATTGGCAAGGAAAAGCTGTCTTGTACCTTTGCATTTTTCTCCCAAACGAAGATCACTAGAAAGAAAATTTTAAAGCCTCCTGTTAGGCCATCATCTACACGACATAGCCCTGAATTTTCCAATGCGTAGCTCTTTGCAAAAGAGAGATATTTGCAAGGAAAAGCTGTCTTGTACCTTTGCATTTTTCTCCCAAACGAAGAACACTAGAAAGAAAATTTTAAAGCCTCCTGTTAGGCCATCATCTACACGACATACCCTGAATTTTCCAATGCGCAGCTCTTTGCAAAAGAGAGATATTGGCAAGGAAAAGCTGTCTTGTACCTTTGCATTTTTCTCCCAAACGAAGGACACTAGAAAGAAAATTTTAAAGCCTCCTGTTAGGCCATCATCTACACGACATAGCCCTGAATTTTCCAATGCGCAGCTCTTTGCAAAAGAGAGATATTGGCAAGGAAAAGCTGTCTTGTACCTTTGCATTTTTCTCCCAAACGAAGGACACTAGAAAGAAAATTTTAAAGCCTCCTGTTAGGCCATCATCTACACGACATAGCCCTGAATTTTCCAATGCGCAGCTCTTTGCAAAAGAGAGATATTGGCAAGGAAAAGCTGTCTTGTACCTTTGCATTTTTCTCCCAAACGAAGGACACTAGAAAGAAAATGTTAAAGCCTCCTGTTAGGCCATCATCTACACGACATAGCCCTGAATTTTCCAATGCGCAGCTCTTTGCAAAAGAGAGATATTGGCAAGGAAAAGCTGTCTTGTACCTTTGCATTTTTCTCCCAAACGAAGGTCACTAGAAAGAAAATTTTAAAGCCCCCTGTTAGGCCATCATCTACACGACATAGCCCTGAATTTTCCAATGCGCAGCTCTTTGCAAAAGAGAGATATTGGCAAGGAAAAGCTGTCTTGTACCATTGCATTTTTCTCCCAAACGAAGGACACTAGAAAGAAAATGTTAAAGCCTCCTGTTAGGCCATCATCTACACGACATAGCCCTGAATTTTCCAATGCGCAGCTCTTTGCAAAAGAGAGATATTGGCAAGGAAAAGCTGTCTTGTACCTTTGCATTTTTCTCCCAAACGAAGGTCACTAGAAAGAAAATTTTAAAGCCTCCTGTTAGGCCATCATCTACACGACATAGTCCTGAATTTTTCAATGCGTAGCTCTTTGCAAAAGAGAGATATTGGCAAGGAAAAGCTGTCTTGTACCTTTGCATTTTTCTCCCAAACGAAGGACACTAGAAAGAAAATTTTAAAGCCTCCTGTTAGGCCATCATCTACACGACATAGCCCTGAATTTTCCAATGCGCAGCTCTTTGCAAAAGAGAGATATTGGCAAGGAAAAGCTGTCTTGTACCATTGCATTTTCTCCCAAACGAAGGACACTAGAAAGAACATTTTAAAGCCTCCTGTTAGGCCATCATCTACACGACATAGCCCTGAATTTTCCAATGCGCAGCTCTTTGCAAAAGAGAGATATTGGCAAGGAAAAGCTGTCTTGTACCTTTGCATTTTTCTCCCAAACGAAGGACACTAGAAAGAAAATTTTAAAGCCTCCTGTTAGGCCATCATCTACACGACATAGCCCTGAATTTTCCAATGCGCAGCTCTTTGCAAAAGAGAGATATTGGCAAGGAAAAGCTGTCTTCTACCATTGCATTTTTCTCCCAAACGAAGGACACTAGAAAGAAAATTTTAAAGCCTCCTGTTAGGCCATCATCTACACGACATAGCCCTGAATTTTCCAATGCGCAGCTCTTTGCAAAAGAGAGATATTGGCAAGGAAAAGCTGTCTTGTACCTTTGCATTTTTCTCCCAAACGAAGGTCACTAGAAAGAAAATTTTAAAGCCTCCTGTTAGGCCATCATCTACACGACATAGCCCTGAATTTTCCAATGCGTAGCTCTTTGCAAAAGAGAGATATTGGCAAGGAAAAGCTGTCTTGTACCTTTGCATTTTTTTCCCAAACGAAGGACACTAGAAAGAAAATTTTAAAGCCTCCTGTTAGGCCATCATCTACACGACATAGCCCTGAATTTTCCAATGCGCAGCTCTTTGCAAAAGAGAGATATTGGCAAGGAAAAGCTGTCTTGTACCATTGCATTTTTCTCCCAAACGAAGGACACTAGAAAGAACATTTTAAAGCCTGCTGTTAGGCCATCATCTACACGACATAGCCCTGAATTTTCCAATGCGCAGCTCTTTGCAAAAGAGAGATATTGGCAAGGAAAAGCTGTCTTGTACCTTTGCATTTTTCTCCCAAACGAAGGTCACTAGAAAGAAAATTTTAAAGCCTCCTGTTAGGCCATCATCTACACGACATAGCCCTGAATTTTCCAATGCGTAGCTCTTTGCAAAAGAGAGATATTTGCAAGGAAAAGCTGTCTTGTACCTTTGCATTTTTCTCCCAAACGAAGGACACTAGAAAGAAAATTTTAAAGCCTCCTGTTAGGCCATCATCTACACGACATAGCCCTGAATTTTCCAATGCGCAGCTCTTTGCAAAAGAGAGATATTGGCAAGGAAAAGCTGTCTTGTACCTTTGCATTTTTCTCCCAAACGAAGGACACTAGAAAGAAAATTTTAAAGCCTCCTGTTAGGCCATCATCTACACGACATAGCCCTGAATTTTCCAATGCGCAGCTCTTTGCAAAAGAGAGATATTGGCAAGGAAAAGCTGTCTTGTACCATTGCATTTTTCTCCCAAACGAAGGACACTAGAAAGAAAATTTTAAAGCCTCCTGTTAGGCCATCATCTACACGACATAGCCCTGAATTTTCCAATGCGCAGCTCTTTGCAAAAGAGAGATATTGGCAAGGAAAAGCTGTCTTGTACCATTGCATTTTTCTCCCAAACGAAGGACACTAGAAAGAAAATGTTAAAGCCTCCTGTTAGGCCATCATCTACACGACATAGCCCTGAATTTTCCAATGCGCAGCTCTTTGCAAAAGAGAGATATTGGCAAGGAAAAGCTGTCTTGTACCTTTGCATTTTTCTCCCAAACGAAGGTCACTAGAAAGAAAATTTTAAAGCCCCGTTAGGCCATCATCTACACGACATAACCCTGAATTTTCCAATGCGCAGCTCTTTGCAAAAGAGAGATATTGGCAAGGAAAAGCTGTCTTGTACCATTGCATTTTTCTCCCAAACGAAGGACACTAGAAAGAAAATTTTAAAACCTCCTGTTAGGCCATCATCTACACGACATAGCCCTGAATTTTCCAATGCGTAGCTCTTTGCAAAAGAGAGATATTGGCAAGGAAAAGCTGTCTTGTACCATTGCATTTTTCTCCCAAACGAAGGACACTAGAAAGAAAATTTTAAAGCCTCCTGTTAGGCCATCATCTACACGACATAGCCCTGAATTTTCCAATGCGCAGTTCTTTGCAAAAGAGAGATATTGGCAAGGAAAAGCTGTCTTGTACCTTTGCATTTTTCTCCCAAACGAAGGAAACTAGAAAGAAAATTTTAAAGCCTCCTGTTAGGCCGTCATCTACACGACATAGCCCTGAATTTTCCAATGCGCAGCTCTTTGCAAAAGAGAGATATTGGCAAGGAAAAGCTGTCTTGTACCATTGCATTTTTCTCCCAAACGAAGGACACTAGAAAGAAAATTTTAAAGCCTCCTGTTAGGCCATCATCTACACGACATAGCCCTGAATTTTCCAATGCGTAGCTCTTTGCAAAAGAGAGATATTGGCAAGGAAAAGCTGTCTTGTACCTTTTCATTTTTCTCCCAAACGAAGGACGCTAGAAAGAAAATTTTAAAGCCTCCTGTTAGGCCATCATCTACACGACATAGCCCTGAATTTTCCAATGCGCAGCTCTTTGCAAAAGAGAGATATTGGCAAGGAAAAGCTGTCTTGTACCTTTGCATTTTTCTCCCAAACGAAGGTCACTAGAAAGAAAATTTTAAAGCCTCCTGTTAGGCCATCATCTACACGACATAGCCCTGGATTTTCCAATGCGTAGCTCTTTGCAAAAGAGAGATATTGGCAAGGAAAAGCTGTCTTGTACCTTTGCATTTTTCTCCCAAACGAAGGACACTAGAAAGAAAATTTTAAAGCCTCCTGTTAGGCCATCATCTACACGACATAGCCCTGAATTTTCCAATGCGCAGCTCTTTGCAAAAGAGAGATATTGGCAAGGAAAAGCTGTCTTGTACCATTGCATTTTTCTCCCAAACGAAGGACACTAGAAAGAACATTTTAAAGCCTGCTGTTAGGCCATCATCTACACGACATAGCCCTGAATTTTCCAATGCGCAGCTCTTTGCAAAAGAGAGATATTGGCAAGGAAAAGCTGTCTTGTACCTTTGCATTTTTCTCCCAAACGAAGGTCACTAGAAAGAAAATTTTAAAGCCTCCTGTTAGGCCATCATCTACACGACATAGCCCTGATTTTTCCAATGCGTAGCTCTTTGCAAAAGAGAGATATTTGCAAGGAAAAGCTGTCTTGTACCTTTGCATTTTTCTCCCAAACGAAGAACACTAGAAAGAAAATTTTAAAGCCTCCTGTTAGGCCATCATCTACACGACATAGCCCTGAATTTTCCAATGCGCAGCTCTTTGCAAAAGAGAGATATTGGCAAGGAAAAGCTGTCTTGTACCTTTGCATTTTTCTCCCAAACGAAGGTCACTAGAAAGAAAATTTTAAAGCCTCCTGTTAGGCCATCATCTACACGACATAGCCCTGAATTTTCCAATGCGTAGCTCTTTGCAAAAGAGAGATATTTGCAAGGAAAAGCTGTCTTGTACCTTTGCATTTTTCTCCCAAACGAAGGACACTAGAAAGAAAATTTTAAAGCCTCCTGTTAGGCCATCATCTACACGACATAGCCCTGAATTTTCCAATGCGCAGCTCTTTGCAAAAGAGAGATATTGGCAAGGAAAAGCTGTCTTGTACCATTGCATTTTTCTCCCAAACGAAGGACACTAGAAAGAAAATTTTAAAGCCTCCTGTTAGGCCATCATCTACACGACATAGCCCTGAATTTTGCAATGCGCAGCTCTTTGCAAAAGAGAGATATTGGCAAGGAAAAGCTGTCTTGTACCATTGCATTTTTCTCCCAAACGAAGGACACTAGAAAGAAAATGTTAAAGCCTCCTGTTAGGCCATCATCTACACGACATAGCCCTGAATTTTCCAATGCGCAGCTCTTTGCAAAAGAGAGATATTGGCAAGGAAAAGCTGTCTTGTACCTTTGCATTTTTCTCCCAAACGAAGGTCACTAGAAAGAAAATTTTAAAGCCCCCTGTTAGGCCATCATCTACACGACATAGCCCTGAATTTTCCAATGCGCAGCTCTTTGCAAAAGAGAGATATTGGCAAGGAAAAGCTGTCTTGTACCTTTGCATTTTTTTCCCAAACGAAGGACACTAGAAAGAAAATTTTAAAGCCTCCTGTTAGGCCATCATCTACACGACATAGCCCTGAATTTTCCAATGCGCAGCTCTTTGCAAAAGAGAGATATTGGCAAGGAAAAGCTGTCTTGTACCATTGCATTTTTCTCCCAAACGAAGGACACTAGAAAGAACATTTTAAAGCCTGCTGTTAGGCCATCATCTACACGACATAGCCCTGAATTTTCCAATGCGCAGCTCTTTGCAAAAGAGAGATATTGGCAAGGAAAAGCTGTCTTGTACCTTTGCATTTTTCTCCCAAACGAAGGTCACTAGAAAGAAAATTTTAAAGCCTCCTTTTAGGCCATCATCTACACGACATAGCCCTGAATTTTCCAATGCGTAGCTCTTTGCAAAAGAGAGATATTTGCAAGGAAAAGCTGTCTTGTACCTTTGCATTTTTCTCCCAAACGAAGGACACTAGAAAGAAAATTTTAAAGCCTCCTGTTAGGCCATCATCTACACGACATAGCCCTGAATTTTCCAATGCGCAGCTCTTTGCAAAAGAGAGATATTGGCAAGGAAAAGCTGTCTTGTACCTTTGCATTTTTCTCCCAAACGAAGGACACTAGAAAGAAAATTTTAAAGCCTCCTGTTAGGCCATCATCTACACGACATAGCCCTGAATTTTCCAATGCGCAGCTCTTTGCAAAAGAGAGATATTGGCAAGGAAAAGCTGTCTTGTACCATTGCATTTTTCTCCCAAACGAAGGACACTAGAAAGAAAATTTTAAAGCCTCCTGTTAGGCCATCATCTACACGACATAGCCCTGAATTTTCCAATGCGCAGCTCTTTGCAAAAGAGAGATATTGGCAAGGAAAAGCTGTCTTGTACCATTGCATTTTTCTCCCAAACGAAGGACACTAGAAAGAAAATGTTAAAGCCTCCTGTTAGGCCATCATCTACACGACATAGCCCTGAATTTTCCAATGCGCAGCTCTTTGCAAAAGAGAGATATTGGCAAGGAAAAGCTGTCTTGTACCTTTGCATTTTTCTCCCAAACGAAGGTCACTAGAAAGAAAATTTTAAAGCCCCGTTAGGCCATCATCTACACGACATAACCCTGAATTTTCCAATGCGCAGCTCTTTGCAAAAGAGAGATATTGGCAAGGAAAAGCTGTCTTGTACCATTGCATTTTTCTCCCAAACGAAGGACACTAGAAAGAAAATTTTAAAGCCTCCTGTTAGGCCATCATCTACACGACATAGCCCTGAATTTTCCAATGCGTAGCTCTTTGCAAAAGAGAGATATTGGCAAGGAAAAGCTGTCTTGTACCATTGCATTTTTCTCCCAAACGAAGGACACTAGAAAGAAAATTTTAAAGCCTCCTGTTAGGCCATCATCTACACGACATAGCCCTGAATTTTCCAATGCGCAGTTCTTTGCAAAAGAGAGATATTGGCAAGGAAAAGCTGTCTTGTACCTTTGCATTTTTCTCCCAAACGAAGGAAACTAGAAAGAAAATTTTAAAGCCTCCTGTTAGGCCGTCATCTACACGACATAGCCCTGAATTTTCCAATGCGCAGCTCTTTGCAAAAGAGAGATATTGGCAAGGAAAAGCTGTCTTGTACCATTGCATTTTTCTCCCAAACGAAGGACACTAGAAAGAACATTTTAAAGCCTGCTGTTAGGCCATCATCTACACGACATAGCCCTGAATTTTCCAATGCGCAGCTCTTTGCAAAAGAGAGATATTGGCAAGGAAAAGCTGTCTTGTACCTTTGCATTTTTCTCCCAAACGAAGGTCACTAGAAAGAAAATTTTAAAGCCTCCTGTTAGGCCATCATCTACACGACATAGCCCTGAATTTTCCAATGCGTAGCTCTTTGCAAAAGAGAGATATTTGCAAGGAAAAGCTGTCTTGTACCTTTGCATTTTTCTCCCAAACGAAGGACACTAGAAAGAAAATTTTAAAGCCTCCTGTTAGGCCATCATCTACACGACATAGCCCTGAATTTTCCAATGCGCAGCTCTTTGCAAAAGAGAGATATTGGCAAGGAAAAGCTGTCTTGTACCTTTGCATTTTTCTCCCAAACGAAGGACACTAGAAAGAAAATTTTAAAGCCTCCTGTTAGGCCATCATCTACACGACATAGCCCTGAATTTTCCAATGCGCAGCTCTTTGCAAAAGAGAGATATTGGCAAGGAAAAGCTGTCTTGTACCATTGCATTTTTCTCCCAAACGAAGGACACTAGAAAGAAAATTTTAAAGCCTCCTGTTAGGCCATCATCTACACGACATAGCCCTGAATTTTCCAATGCGCAGCTCTTTGCAAAAGAGAGATATTGGCAAGGAAAAGCTGTCTTGTACCATTGCATTTTTCTCCCAAACGAAGGACACTAGAAAGAAAATGTTAAAGCCTCCTGTTAGGCCATCATCTACACGACATAGCCCTGAATTTTCCAATGCGCAGCTCTTTGCAAAAGAGAGATATTGGCAAGGAAAAGCTGTCTTGTACCTTTGCATTTTTCTCCCAAACGAAGGTCACTAGAAAGAAAATTTTAAAGCCCCGTTAGGCCATCATCTACACGACATAACCCTGAATTTTCCAATGCGCAGCTCTTTGCAAAAGAGAGATATTGGCAAGGAAAAGCTGTCTTGTACCATTGCATTTTTCTCCCAAACGAAGGACACTAGAAAGAAAATTTTAAAGCCTCCTGTTAGGCCATCATCTACACGACATAGCCCTGAATTTTCCAATGCGTAGCTCTTTGCAAAAGAGAGATATTGGCAAGGAAAAGCTGTCTTGTACCATTGCATTTTTCTCCCAAACGAAGGACACTAGAAAGAAAATTTTAAAGCCTCCTGTTAGGCCATCATCTACACGACATAGCCCTGAATTTTCCAATGCGCAGTTCTTTGCAAAAGAGAGATATTGGCAAGGAAAAGCTGTCTTGTACCTTTGCATTTTTCTCCCAAACGAAGGAAACTAGAAAGAAAATTTTAAAGCCTCCTGTTAGGCCGTCATCTACACGACATAGCCCTGAATTTTCCAATGCGCAGCTCTTTGCAAAAGAGAGATATTGGCAAGGAAAAGCTGTCTTGTACCATTGCATTTTTCTCCCAAACGAAGGACACTAGAAAGAAAATTTTAAAGCCTCCTGTTAGGCCATCATCTACACGACATAGCCCTGAATTTTCCAATGCGTAGCTCTTTGCAAAAGAGAGATATTGGCAAGGAAAAGCTGTCTTGTACCTTTTCATTTTTCTCCCAAACGAAGGACGCTAGAAAGAAAATTTTAAAGCCTCCTGTTAGGCCATCATCTACACGACATAGCCCTGAATTTTCCAATGCGCAGCTCTTTGCAAAAGAGAGATATTGGCAAGGAAAAGCTGTCTTGTACCTTTGCATTTTTCTCCCAAACGAAGGTCACTAGAAAGAAAATTTTAAAGCCTCCTGTTAGGCCATCATCTACACGACATAGCCCTGGATTTTCCAATGCGTAGCTCTTTGCAAAAGAGAGATATTGGCAAGGAAAAGCTGTCTTGTACCTTTGCATTTTTCTCCCAAACGAAGGACACTAGAAAGAAAATTTTAAAGCCTCCTGTTAGGCCATCATCTACACGACATAGCCCTGAATTTTCCAATGCGCAGCTCTTTGCAAAAGAGAGATATTGGCAAGGAAAAGCTGTCTTGTACCATTGCATTTTTCTCCCAAACGAAGGACACTAGAAAGAACATTTTAAAGCCTGCTGTTAGGCCATCATCTACACGACATAGCCCTGAATTTTCCAATGCGCAGCTCTTTGCAAAAGAGAGATATTGGCAAGGAAAAGCTGTCTTGTACCTTTGCATTTTTCTCCCAAACGAAGGTCACTAGAAAGAAAATTTTAAAGCCTCCTGTTAGGCCATCATCTACACGACATAGCCCTGATTTTTCCAATGCGTAGCTCTTTGCAAAAGAGAGATATTTGCAAGGAAAAGCTGTCTTGTACCTTTGCATTTTTCTCCCAAACGAAGAACACTAGAAAGAAAATTTTAAAGCCTCCTGTTAGGCCATCATCTACACGACATAGCCCTGAATTTTCCAATGCGCAGCTCTTTGCAAAAGAGAGATATTGGCAAGGAAAAGCTGTCTTGTACCATTGCATTTTTCTCCCAAACGAAGGACACTAGAAAGAAAATTTTAAAGCCTCCTGTTAGGCCATCATCTACACGACATAGCCCTGAATTTTCCAATGCGCAGCTCTTTGCAAAAGAGAGATATTGGCAAGGAAAAGCTGTCTTGTACCATTGCATTTTTCTCCCAAACGAAGGACACTAGAAAGAAAATGTTAAAGCCTCCTGTTAGGCCATCATCTACACGACATAGCCCTGAATTTTCCAATGCGCAGCTCTTTGCAAAAGAGAGATATTGGCAAGGAAAAGCTGTCTTGTACCTTTGCATTTTTCTCCCAAACGAAGGTCACTAGAAAGAAAATTTTAAAGCCCCCTGTTAGGCCATCATCTACACAACATAGCCCTGAATTTTCCAATGCGCAGCTCTTTGCAAAAGAGAGATATTGGCAAGGAAAAGCTGTCTTGTACCATTGCATTTTTCTCCCAAACGAAGGACACTAGAAAGAAAATGTTAAAGACTCCTGTTAGGCCATCATCTACACGACATAGCCCTGAATTTTCCAATGCGCAGCTCTTTGCAAAAGAGAGATATTGGCAAGGAAAAGCTGTCTTGTACCTTTGCATTTTTCTCCCAAACGAAGGACACTAGAAAGATAATTTTAAAGCCTCATGTTAGGCCATCATCTACACGACATAGCCCTGAATTTTCCAATGCGCAGTTCTTTGCAAAAGAGAGATATTGGCAAGGAAAAGCTGTCTTGTACCTTTGCATTTTTCTCCCAAACGAAGGAAACTAGAAAGAAAATTTTAAAGCCTCCTGTTAGGCCGTCATCTACACGACATAGCCCTGAATTTTCCAATGCGCAGCTCTTTGCAAAAGAGAGATATTGGCAAGGAAAAGCTGTCTTGTACCTTTGCATTTTTCTCCCAAACGAAGGACACTAGAAAGAAAATTTTAAAGCCTCATGTTAGGCCATCATCTACACGACATAGCCCTGAATTTTCCAATGCGCAGTTCTTTGCAAAAGAGCGATATTGGCAAGGAAAAGCTGTCTTGTACCTTTGCATTTTTCTCCCAAACGAAGGAAACTAGAAAGAAAATTTTAAAGCCTCCTGTTAGGCCGTCATCTACACGACATAGCCCTGAATTTTCCAATGCGCAGCTCTTTGCAAAAGAGAGATATTGGCAAGGAAAAGCTGTCTTGTACCATTGCATTTTTCTCCCAAACGAAGGACACTAGAAAGAAAATTTTAAAGCCTCATGTTAGGCCATCATCTACACGACATAGCCCTGAATTTTCCAATGCGTAGCTCTTTGCAAAAGAGAGATATTGGCAAGGAAAAGCTGTCTTGTACCTTTGCATTTTTCTCCCAAACGAAGGACGCTAGAAAGAAAATTTTAAAGCCTCCTGTTAGGCCATCATCTACACGACATAGCCCTGAATTTTCCAACGCGCAGCTCTTTGCAAAAGAGAGATATTGGCAAGGAAAAGCTGTCTTGTACCTTTGCATTTTTCTCCCAAACGAAGGTCACTAGAAAGAAAATTTTAAAGCCTCCTGTTAGGCCATCATCTACACGACATAGCCCTGAATTTTCCAATGCGTAGCTCTTTGCAAAAGAGAGATATTGGCAAGGAAAAGCTGTCTTGTACCTTTGCATTTTTCTCCCAAACGAAGGACACTAGAAAGAAAATTTTAAAGCCTCCTGTTAGACCATCATCTACACGACATAGCCCTGAATTTTCCAATGCGCAGCTCTTTGCAAAAGAGAGATATTGGCAAGGAAAAGCTGTCTTGTACCATTGCATTTTTCTCCCAAACGAAGGACACTAGAAAGAACATTTTAAAGCCTGCTGTTAGGCCATCATCTACACGACATAGCCCTGAATTTTCCAATGCGCAGCTCTTTGCAAAAGAGAGATATTGGCAAGGAAAAGCTGTCTTGTACCTTTGCATTTTTCTCCCAAACGAAGGTCACTAGAAAGAAAATTTTAAAGCCTCCTGTCAGGCCATCATCTACACGACATAGCCCTGAATTTTCCAATGCGTAGCTCTTTGCAAAAGAGAGATATTTGCAAGGAAAAGCTGTCTTGTACCTTTGCATTTTTCTCCCAAACGAAGAACACTAGAAAGAAAATTTTAAAGCCTCCTGTTAGGCCATCATCTACACGACATAGCCCTGAATTTTCCAATGCGCAGCTCTTTGCAAAAGAGAGATATTGGCAAGGAAAAGCTGTCTTGTACCTTTGCATTTTTCTCCCAAACGAAGGACACTAGAAAGAAAATGTTAAAGCCTCCTGTTAGGCCATCATCTACACGACATAGCCCTGAATTTTCCAATGCGCAGCTCTTTGCAAAAGAGAGATATTGGCAAGGAAAAGCTGTCTTGTACCTTTGCATTTTTCTCCCAAACGAAGGTCACTAGAAAGAAAATTTTAAAGCCCCCTGTTAGGCCATCATCTACACAACATAGCCCTGAATTTTCCAATGCGCAGCTCTTTGCAAAAGAGAGATATTGGCAAGGAAAAGCTGTCTTGTACCATTGCATTTTTCTCCCAAACGAAGGACACTAGAAAGAAAATGTTAAAGACTCCTGTTAGGCCATCATCTACACGACATAGCCCTGAATTTTCCAATGCGCAGCTCTTTGCAAAAGAGAGATATTGGCAAGGAAAAGCTGTCTTGTACCTTTGCATTTTTCTCCCAAACGAAGGACACTAGAAAGATAATTTTAAAGCCTCATGTTAGGCCATCATCTACACGACATAGCCCTGAATTTTCCAATGCGCAGTTCTTTGCAAAAGAGAGATATTGGCAAGGGAAAAGCTGTCTTGTACCTTTGCATTTTTCTCCCAAACGAAGGAAACTAGAAAGAAAATTTTAAAGCCTCCTGTTAGGCCGTCATCTACACGACATAGCCCTGAATTTTCCAATGCGCAGCTCTTTGCAAAAGAGAGATATTGGCAAGGAAAAGCTGTCTTGTACCTTTGCATTTTTCTCCCAAACGAAGGACACTAGAAAGAAAATTTTAAAGCCTCATGTTAGGCCATCATCTACACGACATAGCCCTGAATTTTCCAATGCGCAGTTCTTTGCAAAAGAGCGATATTGGCAAGGAAAAGCTGTCTTGTACCTTTGCATTTTTCTCCCAAACGAAGGAAACTAGAAAGAAAATTTTAAAGCCTCCTGTTAGGCCGTCATCTACACGACATAGCCCTGAATTTTCCAATGCGCAGCTCTTTGCAAAAGAGAGATATTGGCAAGGAAAAGCTGTCTTGTACCATTGCATTTTTCTCCCAAACGAAGGACACTAGAAAGAAAATTTTAAAGCCTCATGTTAGGCCATCATCTACACGACATAGCCCTGAATTTTCCAATGCGTAGCTCTTTGCAAAAGAGAGATATTGGCAAGGAAAAGCTGTCTTGTACCTTTGCATTTTTCTCCCAAACGAAGGACGCTAGAAAGAAAATTTTAAAGCCTCCTGTTAGGCCATCATCTACACGACATAGCCCTGAATTTTCCAATGCGCAGCTCTTTGCAAAAGAGAGATATTGGCAAGGAAAAGCTGTCTTGTACCATTGCATTTTTCTCCCAAACGAAGGACACTAGAAAGAACATTTTAAAGCCTGCTGTTAGGCCATCATCTACACGACATAGCCCTGAATTTTCCAATGCGCAGCTCTTTGCAAAAGAGATATTGGCAAGGAAAAGCTGTCTTGTACCTTTGCATTTTTCTCCCAAACGAAGGTCACTAGAAAGAAAATTTTAAAGCCTCCTGTCAGGCCATCATCTACACGACATAGCCCTGAATTTTCCAATGCGTAGCTCTTTGCAAAAGAGAGATATTTGCAAGGAAAAGCTGTCTTGTACCTTTGCATTTTTCTCCCAAACGAAGAACACTAGAAAGAAAATTTTAAAGCCTCCTGTTAGGCCATCATCTACACGACATAGCCCTGAATTTTCCAATGCGCAGCTCTTTGCAAAAGAGAGATATTGGCAAGGAAAAGCTGTCTTGTACCTTTGCATTTTTCTCCCAAACGAAGGGACACTAGAAAGAAAATTTTAAAGCCTCCTGTTAGGCCATCATCTACACGACATAGCCCTGAATTTTCCAATGCGCAGCTCTTTGCAAAAGAGAGATATTGGCAAGGAAAAGCTGTCTTGTACCATTGCATTTTTCTCCCAAACGAAGGACACTAGAAAGAAAATTTTAAAGCCTCCTGTTAGGCCATCATCTACACGACATAGCCCTGAATTTTCCAATGCGCAGCTCTTTGCAAAAGAGAGATATTGGCAAGGAAAAGCTGTCTTGTACCATTGCATTTTTCTCCCAAACGAAGGACACTAGAAAGAAAATGTTAAAGCCTCCTGTTAGGCCATCATCTACACGACATAGCCCTGAATTTTCCAATGCGCAGCTCTTTGCAAAAGAGAGATATTGGCAAGGAAAAGCTGTCTTGTACCTTTGCATTTTTCTCCCAAACGAAGGTCACTAGAAAGAAAATTTTAAAGCCCCCTGTTAGGCCATCATCTACACGACATAGCCCTGAATTTTCCAATGCGCAGCTCTTTGCAAAAGAGAGATATTGGCAAGGAAAAGCTGTCTTGTACCATTGCATTTTTCTCCCAAACGAAGGACACTAGAAAGAAAATTTTAAAGCCTGCTGTTAGGCCATCATCTACACGACATAGCCCTGAATTTTTCCAATGCGCAGCTCTTTGCAAAAGAGAGATATTGGCAAGGAAAAGCTGTCTTGTACCTTTGCATTTTTCTCCCAAACGAAGGTCACTAGAAAGAAAATTTTAAAGCCTCCTGTCAGGCCATCATCTACACGACATAGCCCTGAATTTTCCAATGCGTAGCTCTTTGCAAAAGAGAGATATTTGCAAGGAAAAGCTGTCTTGTACCTTTGCATTTTTCTCCCAAACGAAGAACACTAGAAAGAAAATTTTTAAAGCCTCCTGTTAGGCCATCATCTACACGACATAGCCCTGAATTTTCCAATGCGTAGCTCTTTGCAAAAGAGAGATATTGGCAAGGAAAAGCTGTCTTGTACCTTTGCATTTTTTTCCCAAACAAAGGACACTAGAAAGAAAATTTTAAAGCCTCCTGTTAGGCCATCATCTACACGACATAGCCCTGAATTTTCCAATGCGCAGCTCTTTGCAAAAGAGAGATATTGGCAAGGAAAAGCTGTCTTGTACCATTGCATTTTTCTCCCAAACGAAGGACACTAGAAAGAACATTTTAAAGCCTGCTGTTAGGCCATCATCTACACGACATAGCCCTGAATTTTCCAATGCGCAGCTCTTTGCAAAAGAGAGATATTGGCAAGGAAAAGCTGTCTTGTACCTTTGCATTTTTCTCCAAACGAAGGTCACTAGAAAGAAAATTTTAAAGCCTCCTGTTAGGCCATCATCTACACGACATAGCCCTGAATTTTCCAATGCGTAGCTCTTTGCAAAAGAGAGATATTTGCAAGGAAAAGCTGTCTTGTACCTTTGCATTTTTCTCCCAAACGAAGGACACTAGAAATAAAATTTTAAAGCCTCCTGTTAGGCCATCATCTACACGACATAGCCCTGAATTTCCAATGCGCAGCTCTTTGCAAAAGAGAGATATTGGCAAGGAAAAGCTGTCTTGTACCATTGCATTTTTCTCCCAAACGAAGGACACTAGAAAGAAAATTTTAAAGCCTCCTGTTAGGCCATCATCTACACGACATAGCCCTGAATTTTCCAATGCGCAGCTCTTTGCAAAAGAGAGATATTGGCAAGGAAAAGCTGTCTTGTACCATTGCATTTTTCTCCCAAACGAAGGACACTAGAAAGAAAATGTTAAAGCCTCCTGTTAGGCCATCATCTACACGACATAGCCCTGAATTTTCCAATGCGCAGCTCTTTGCAAAAGAGAGATATTGGCAAGGAAAAGCTGTCTTGTACCTTTGCATTTTTCTCCCAAACGAAGGTCACTAGAAAGAAAATTTTAAAGCCCCCTGTTAGGCCATCATCTACACGACATAACCCTGAATTTTCCAATGCGCAGCTCTTTGCAAAAGAGAGATATTGGCAAGGAAAAGCTGTCTTGTACCATTGCATTTTTCTCCCAAACGAAGGACACTAGAAAGAAAATGTTAAAGCCTCCTGTTAGGCCATCATCTACACGACATAGCCCTGAATTTTCCAATGCGCAGCTCTTTGCAAAAGAGAGATATTGGCAAGGAAAAGCTGTCTTGTACCTTTGCATTTTTCTCCCAAACGAAGGTCACTAGAAAGAAAATTTTAAAGCCCCCTGTTAGGCCATCATCTACACGACATAACCCTGAATTTTCCAATGCGCAGCTCTTTGCAAAAGAGAGATATTGGCAAGGAAAAGCTGTCTTGTACCATTGCATTTTTCTCCCAAACGAAGGACACTAGAAAGAAAATGTTAAAGCCTCCTGTTAGGCCATCATCTACACGACATAGCCCTGAATTTTCCAATGCGCAGCTCTTTGCAAAAGAGAGATATTGGCAAGGAAAAGCTTTCTTGTACCTTTGCATTTTTCTCCCAAACGAAGGTCACTAGAAAGAAAATTTAAAGCCTCCTGTTAGGCCATCATCTACACGACATAGCCCTGAATTTTCCAATGCGTAGCTCTTTGCAAAAGATAGATATTGCAAGGAAAAGCTGTCTTGTACCTTTGCATTTTTCTCCCAAACGAAGGACACTAGAAAGAAAATTTTAAAGCCTCCTGTTAGGCCATCATCTACACGACATAGCCCTGAATTTTCCAATGCGCAGTTCTTTGCAAAAGAGAGATATTGGCAAGGAAAAGCTGTCTTGTACCTTTGCATTTTTCTCCCAAACGAAGGAAACTAGAAAGAAAATTTTAAAGCCTCCTGTTAGGCCGTCATCTACACGACATAGCCCTGAATTTTCCAATGCGCAGCTCTTTGCAAAAGAGAGATATTGGCAAGGAAAAGCTGTCCTTGTACCATTGCATTTTTCTCCCAAACGAAGGACACTAGAAAGAAAATTTTAAAGCCTCCTGTTAGGCCATCATCTACACGACATAGCCCTGAATTTTCCAATGCGTACCTCTTTGCAAAAGAGAGATATTGGCAAGGAAAAGCTGTCTTGTACCTTTGCATTTTTCTCCCAAACGAAGGACGCTAGAAAGAAAATTTTAAAGCCTCCTGTTAGGCCATCATCTACACGACATAGCCCTGAATTTTCCAATGCGCAGCTCTTTGCAAAAGAGAGATATTGGCAAGGAAAAGCTGTCTTGTACCTTTGCATTTTTCTCCCAAACGAAGGTCACTAGAAAGAAAATTTTAAAGCCTCCTGTTAGGCCATCATCTACACGACATAGCCCTGAATTTTCCAATGCGTAGCTCTTTGCAAAAGAGAGATATTGGCAAGGAAAAGCTGTCTTGTACCTTTGCATTTTTCTCCCAAACGAAGGACACTAGAAAGAAAATGTTAAAGCCTCCTGTTAGGCCATCATCTACACGACATAGCCCTGAATTTTCCAATGCGCAGCTCTTTGCAAAAGAGAGATATTGGCAAGGAAAAGCTGTCTTGTACCATTGCATTTTTCTCCCAAACGAAGGACACTAGAAAGAACATTTTAAAGCCTGCTGTTAGGCCATCATCTACACGACATAGCCCTGAATTTTCCAATGCGCAGCTCTTTGCAAAAGAGAGATATTGGCAAGGAAAAGCTGTCTTGTACCTTTGCATTTTTCTCCCAAACGAAGAACACTAGAAAGAAAATTTTAAAGCCTCCTGTTAGGCCATCATCTACACGACATAGCCCTGAATTTTCCAATGCGCAGCTCTTTGCAAAAGAGAGATATTGGCAAGGAAAAGCTGTCTTGTACCTTTGCATTTTTCTCCCAAACGAAGGACACTAGAAAGAAAATTTTAAAGCCTCCTGTTAGGCCATCATCTACACGACATAGCCCTGAATTTTCCAATGCGCAGCTCTTTGCAAAAGAGAGATATTGGCAAGGAAAAGCTGTCTTGTACCTTTGCATTTTTCTCCCAAACGAAGGACACTAGAAAGAAAATTTTAAAGCCTCCTGTTAGGCCATCATCTACACGACATAGCCCTGAATTTTCCAATGCGCAGCTCTTTGCAAAAGAGAGATATTGGCAAGGAAAAGCTGTCTTGTACCTTTGCATTTTTCTCCCAAACGAAGGACACTAGAAAGAAAATGTTAAAGCCTCCTGTTAGGCCATCATCTACACGACATAGCCCTGAATTTTCCAATGCGCAGCTCTTTGCAAAAAGAGAGATATTGGCAAGGAAAAGCTGTCTTGTACCTTTGCATTTTTCTCCCAAACGAAGGTCACTAGAAAGAAAATTTTAAAGCCCCCTGTTAGGCCATCATCTACACGACATAGCCCTGAATTTTCCAATGCGCAGCTCTTTGCAAAAGAGAGATATTGGCAAGGAAAAGCTGTCTTGTACCATTGCATTTTTCTCCCAAACGAAGGACACTAGAAAGAAAATGTTAAAGCCTCCTGTTAGGCCATCATCTACACGACATAGCCCTGAATTTTCCAATGCGCAGCTCTTTGCAAAAGAGAGATATTGGCAAGGAAAAGCTGTCTTGTACCTTTGCATTTTTCTCCCAAACGAAGGTCACTAGAAAGAAAATTTTAAAGCCTCCTGTTAGGCCATCATCTACACGACATAGTCCTGAATTTTCCAATGCGTAGCTCTTTGCAAAAGAGAGATATTGGCAAGGAAAAGCATGTCTTGTACCTTTGCATTTTTCTCCCAAACGAAGGACACTAGAAAGAAAATTTTAAAGCCTCCTGTTAGGCCATCATCTACACGACATAGCCCTGAATTTTCCAATGCGCAGCTCTTTGCAAAAGAGAGATATTGGCAAGGAAAAGCTGTCTTGTACCATTGCATTTTCTCCCAAACGAAGGACACTAGAAAGAACATTTTAAAGCCTCCTGTTAGGCCATCATCTACACGACATAGCCCTGAATTTTCCAATGCGCAGCTCTTTGCAAAAGAGAGATATTGGCAAGGAAAAGCTGTCTTGTACCTTTGCATTTTTCTCCCAAACGAAGGACACTAGAAAGAAAATTTTAAAGCCTCCTGTTAGGCCATCATCTACACGACATAGCCCTGAATTTTCCAATGCGCAGCTCTTTGCAAAAGAGAGATATTGGCAAGGAAAGCTGTCTTCTACCATTGCATTTTTCTCCCAAACGAGGACACTAGAAAGAAAATTTTAAAGCCTCCTGTTAGGCCATCATCTACACGACATAGCCCTGAATTTTCAATGCGCAGCTCTTTGCAAAAGAGAGATATTGGCAAGGAAAAGCTGTCTTGTACCTTTGCATTTTTCTCCCAAACGAAGGTCACTAGAAAGAAAATTTTAAAGCCTCCTGTTAGGCCATCATCTACACGACATAGCCCTGAATTTTCCAATGCGTAGCTCTTTGCAAAAGAGAGATATTGGCAAGGAAAAGCTGTCTTGTACCTTTGCATTTTTTTCCCAAACGAAGGACACTAGAAAGAAAATTTTAAAGCCTCCTGTTAGGCCATCATCTACACGACATAGCCCTGAATTTTCCAATGCGCAGCTCTTTGCAATAGAGAGATATTGGCAAGGAAAAGCTGTCTTGTACCATTGCATTTTTCTCCCAAACGAAGGTCACTAGAAAGAAAATTTTAAAGCCTCCTGTTAGGCCATCATCTACACGACATAGCCCTGAATTTTCCAATGCGCAGCTCTTTGCAAAAGAGAGATATTGGCAAGGAAAAGCTGTCTTGTACCATTGCATTTTTCTCCCAAACGAAGGACACTAGAAAGAAAATTTTAAAGCCTCCTGTTAGGCCATCATCTACACGACATAGCCCTGAATTTTCCAATGCGCAGCGCTTTGCAAAAGAGAGATATTGGCAAGGAAAAGCTGTCTTGTACCATTGCATTTTTCTCCCAAACGAAGGACACTAGAAAGAACATTTTAAAGCCTCCTGTTAGGCCATCATCTACACGACATAGCCCTGAATTTTCCAATGCGCAGCGCTTTGCAAAAGAGATATATTGGCAAGGAAAAGCTGTCTTGTACCATTGCATTTTTCTCCCAAACGAAGGACACTAGAAAGAACATTTTAAAGCCTCCTGTTAGGCCATCATCTACACGACATAGCCCTGAATTTTTCCAATGCGCAGCTCTTTGCAATAGAGAGATATTGGCAAGGAAAAGCTGTCTTGTACCATTGCATTTTTCTCCCAAACGAAGGACACTAGAAAGAAAATTTTAAAGGCCTCCTGTTAGGCCATCATCTACACGACATAGCCCTGAATTTTCCAATGCGCAGCTCTTTGCAAAAGAGAGATATTGGCAAGGAAAAGCTGTCTTGTACCTTTGCATTTTTCTCCCAAACGAAGGAAACTAGAAAGAAAATTTTAAAGCCTCCTGTTAGGCCATCATCTACACGACATAGCCCTGAATTTTCCAATGCGCAGCTCTTTGCAAAAGAGAGATATTGGCAAGGAAAAGCTGTCTTGTACCATTGCATTTTTCTCCCAAACGAAGGACACTAGAAAGAAAATTTTAAAGCCTCCTGTTAGGCCATCATCTACACGACATAGCCCTGAATTTTCCAATGCGCAAGCTCTTTGCAATAGAGAGATATTGGCAAGGAAAAGCTGTCTTGTACATTGCATTTTTCTCCCAAACGAAGGACACTAGAAAGAAAATTTTAAAGCCTCCTGTTAGGCCATCATCTACACGACATAGCCCTGAATTTTCCAATGCGCAGCTCTTTGCAAAAGAGAGATATTGGCAAGGAAAAGCTGTCTTGTACCATTGCATTTTTCTCCCAAACGAAGGACACTAGAAAGAAAATTTTTAAAGCCTCCTGTTAGGCCATCATCTACACGACATAGCCCTGAATTTTCTAATGCGCAGCTCTTTGCAAAAGAGAGATATTGGCAAGGAAAAGCTGTCTTGTACCATTGCATTTTTCTCCCAAACGAAGGACACTAGAAAGAACATTTTAAAGCCTCCTGTTAGGCCATCATCTACACGACATAGCCCTGAATTTTCCAATGCGCAGCTCTTTGCAAAAGAGATATATTGGCAAGGAAAAGCTGTCTTGTACCATTGCATTTTTCTCCCAAACGAAGGACACTAGAAAGAACATTTTAAAACCTCCTGTTAGGCCATCATCTACACGACATAGCCCTGAATTTTCCAATGCGCAGCTCTTTGCAATAGAGAGATATTGGCAAGGAAAAGCTGTCTTGTACCATTGCATTTTTCTCCCAAACGAAGTCACTAGAAAGAAAATTTTAAAGCCTCCTGTTAGGCCATCATCTACACGACATAGCCCTGAATTTTCCAATGCGCAGCTCTTTGCAAAAGAGAGATATTGGCAAGGAAAAGCTGTCTTGTACCATTGCATTTTTCTCCCAAACGAAGGACACTAGAAAGAAAATTTTAAAGCCTCCTGTTAGGCCATCATCTACACGACATAGCCCTGAATTTTCCAATGCGCAGCGCTTTGCAAAAGAGAGATATTGGCAAGGAAAAGCTGTCTTGTACCATTGCATTTTTCTCCCAAACGAAGGGACACTAGAAAGAACATTTTAAAGCCTCCTGTTAGGCCATCATCTACACGACATAGCCCTGAATTTTCCAATGCGCAGCTCTTTGCAAAAGAGATATATTGGCAAGGAAAAGCTGTCTTGTACCATTGCATTTTTCTCCCAAACGAAGGACACTAGAAAGAACATTTTAAAGCCTCCTGTTAGGCCATCATCTACACGACATAGCCCTGAATTTTCCAATGCGCAGCTCTTTGCAATAGAGAGATATTGGCAAGGAAAAGCTGTCTTGTACCATTGCATTTTTCTCCCAAACGAAGGACACTAGAAAGAAAATTTTAAAGCCTCCTGTTAGGCCATCATCTACACGACATAGCCCTGAATTTTCCAATGCGCAGCTCTTTGCAAAAGAGAGATATTGGCAAGGAAAAGCTGTCTTGTACCTTTGCATTTTTCTCCCAAACGAAGGAAACTAGAAAGAAAATTTTAAAGCCTCCTGTTAGGCCATCATCTACACGACATAGCCCTGAATTTTCCAATGCGCAGCTCTTTGCAAAAGAGAGATATTGGCAAGGAAAAGCTGTCTTGTACCATTGCATTTTTCTCCCAAACGAAGGACACTAGAAAGAAAATTTTAAAGCCTCCTGTTAGGCCATCATCTACACGACATAGCCCTGAATTTTCCAATGCGTAGCTCTTTGCAAAAGAGAGATATTGGCAAGGAAAAGCTGTCTTGTACCTTTGCATTTTTCTCCCAAACGAAGGACGCTAGAAAGAAAATTTTAAAGCCTCCTGTTAGGCCATCATCTACACGACATAGCCCTGAATTTTCCAATGCGCAGCTCTTTGCAAAAGAGAGATATTGGCAAGGAAAAGCTGTCTTGTACCTTTGCATTTTTCTCCCAAACGAAGGAAACTAGAAAGAAAATTTTAAAGCCTCCTGTTAGGCCATCATCTACACGACATAGCCCTGAATTTTCCAATGCGCAGCTCTTTGCAAAAGAGAGATATTCGCAAGGAAAAGCTGTCTTGTACCATTGGCATTTTTCTCCCAAACGAAGGACACTAGAAAGAACATTTTAAAGCCTCCTGTTAGGCCATCATCTACACGACATAGCCCTGAATTTTCCAATGCGCAGCTCTTTGCAATAGAGAGATATTGGCAAGGAAAAGCTGTCTTGTACCATTGCATTTTTCTCCCAAACGAAGGGACACTAGAAAAATTTTTTTAAAGCCTCCTGTTAGGCCATCATCTACACGACATAGCCCTGAATTTTCCAATGCGCAGCTCTTTGCAAAGAGAGATATTGGCAAGGAAAAGCTGTCTTGTACCTTTGCATTTTTCTCCCAAACGAAGGAAAACTAGAAAGAAAATTTTAAAGCCTCCTGTTAGGCCATCATCTACACGACATAGCCCTGAATTTTCCAATGCGCAGCTCTTTGCAAAAGAGAGATATTGGCAAGGAAAAGCTGTCTTGTACCATTGCATTTTTCTCCCAAACGAAGGACACTAGAAAGAAAATTTAAACCCTCCTGTTAGGCCATCATCTACACGACATAGCCCTGAATTTTCCAATGCGTAGCTCTTTGCAAAAGAGAGATATTGGCAAGGAAAAGCTGTCTTGTACCTTTGCATTTTTCTCCAAACGAAGGACGCTAGAAAGAAAATTTTAAAGCCTCCTGTTAGGCCATCATCTACACGACATAGCCCTGAATTTTCCAATGCGTAGCTCTTTGCAAAAGAGAGATATTGGCAAGGAAAAGCTGTCTTGTACCTTTGCATTTTTCTCCCAAACGAAGGACGCTAGAAAGAAATTTTAAAGCCTCCTGTTAGGCCATCATCTACACGACATTGCCCTGAATTTTCCAATGCGTAGCTCTTTGCAAAAGAGAGATATTGGCAAGGAAAAGCTGTCTTGTACCTTTGCATTTTTCTCCCAAACGAAGGACACTAGAAAGAAAATTTTAAAGCCTCCTGTTAGGCCATCATCTACACGACATAGCCCTGAATTTTCCAATGCGCAGCTCTTTGCAAAAGAGAGATATTGGCAAGGAAAAGCTGTCTTGTACCATTGCATTTTTCTCCCAAACGAAGGACACTAGAAAGAACATTTTAAAGCCTCCTGTTAGGCCATCATCTACACGACATAGCCCTGAATTTTCCAATGCGCAGCTCTTTGCAAAAGAGAGATATTGGCAAGGAAAAGCTGTCTTGTACCATTGCATTTTTCTCCCAAACGAAGGTCACTAGAAAGAAAATTTTAAAGCCTCCTGTTAGGCCATCATCTACACGACATAGCCCTGAATTTTCCAATGCGCAGCTCTTTGCAAAAGAGAGATATTGGCAAGGAAAAGCTGTCTTGTACCATTGCATTTTTCTCCCAAACGAAGGACACTAGAAAGAAAATTTTAAAGCCTCCTGTTAGGCCATCATCTACACGACATAGCCCTGAATTTTCCAATGCGCAGCGCTTTGCAAAAGAGAGATATTGGCAAGGAAAAGCTGTCTTGTACCATTGCATTTTTCTCCCAAACGAAGGACACTAGAAAGAACATTTTAAAGCCTCCTGTTAGGCCATCATCTACACGACATAGCCCTGAATTTTCCAATGCGCAGCTCTTTGCAAAAGAGATATATTGGCAAGGAAAAGCTGTCTTGTACCATTGCATTTTTCTCCAAACGAAGGACACTAGAAAGAACATTTTAAAGCCTCCTGTTAGGCCATCATCTACACGACATAGCCCTGAATTTTCCAATGCGCAGCTCTTTGCAATAGAGAGATATTGGCAAGGAAAAGCTGTCTTGTACCATTGCATTTTTCTCCCAAACGAAGGACACTAGAAAGAAAATTTTAAAGCCTCCTGTTAGGCCATCATCTACACGACATAGCCCTGAATTTTCCAATGCGCAGCTCTTTGCAAAAGAGAGATATTGGCAAGGAAAAGCTGTCTTGTACCTTTGCATTTTTCTCCCAAACGAAGGAAACTAGAAAGAAAATTTTAAAGCCTCCTGTTAGGCCATCATCTACACGACATAGCCCTGAATTTTCCAATGCGCAGCTCTTTGCAAAAGAGAGATATTGGCAAGGAAAAGCTGTCTTGTACCATTGCATTTTTCTCCCAAACGAAGGACACTAGAAAGAAAATTTTAAAGCCTCCTGTTAGGCCATCATCTACACGACATAGCCCTGAATTTTCCAATGCGCAGCTCTTTGCAATAGAGAGATATTGGCAAGGAAAAGCTGTCTTGTACCATTGCATTTTTCTCCCAAACGAAGGACACTAGAAAGAAAATTTTAAAGCCTCCTGTTAGGCCATCATCTACACGACATAGCCCTGAATTTTCCAATGCGCAGCTCTTTGCAAAAGAGAGATATTGGCAAGGAAAAGCTGTCTTGTACCTTTGCATTTTTCTCCCAAACGAAGGAAACTAGAAAGAAAATTTTAAAGCCTCCTGTTAGGCCATCATCTACACGACATAGCCCTGAATTTTCCAATGCGCAGCTCTTTGCAAAAGAGAGATATTGGCAAGGAAAAGCTGTCTTGTACCATTGCATTTTTCTCCCAAACGAAGGACACTAGAAAGAAAATTTTAAAGCCTCCTGTTAGGCCATCATCTACACGACATAGCCCTGAATTTTCCAATGCGTAGCTCTTTGCAAAAGAGAGATATTGGCAAGGAAAAGCTGTCTTGTACCTTTGCATTTTTCTCCCAAACGAAGGACGCTAGAAAGAAAATTTTAAAGCCTCCTGTTAGGCCATCATCTACACGACATAGCCCTGAATTTTCCAATGCGCAGCTCTTTGCAAAAGAGAGATATTGGCAAGGAAAAGCTGTCTTGTACCTTTGCATTTTTCTCCCAAACGAAGGAAACTAGAAAGAAAATTTTAAAGCCTCCTGTTAGGCCATCATCTACACGACATAGCCCTGAATTTTCCAATGCGCAGCTCTTTGCAAAAGAGAGATATTCGCAAGGAAAAGCTGTCTTGTACCATTGCATTTTTCTCCCAAACGAAGGACACTAGAAAGAACATTTTAAAGCCTCCTGTTAGGCCATCATCTACACGACATAGCCCTGAATTTTCCAATGCGCAGCTCTTTGCAATAGAGAGATATTGGCAAGGAAAAGCTGTCTTGTACCATTGCATTTTTCTCCCAAACGAAGGACACTAGAAAGAAAATTTTAAAGCCTCCTGTTAGGCCATCATCTACACGACATAGCCCTGAATTTTCCAATGCGCAGCTCTTTGCAAAAGAGAGATATTGGCAAGGAAAAGCTGTCTTGTACCTTTGCATTTTTCTCCCAAACGAAGGAAACTAGAAAGAAAATTTTAAAGCCTCCTGTTAGGCCATCATCTACACGACATAGCCCTGAATTTTCCAATGCGCAGCTCTTTGCAAAAGAGAGATATTGGCAAGGAAAAGCTGTCTTGTACCATTGCATTTTTCTCCCAAACGAAGGACACTAGAAAGAAAATTTTAAAGCCTCCTGTTAGGCCATCATCTACACGACATAGCCCTGAATTTTCCAATGCGTAGCTCTTTGCAAAAGAGAGATATTGGCAAGGAAAAGCTGTCTTGTACCTTTGCATTTTTCTCCCAAACGAAGGACGCTTGAAAGAAAATTTTAAAGCCTCCTGTTAGGCCATCGTCTACACGACATAGCCCTGAATTTTCCAATGCGTAGCTCTTTGCAAAAGAGAGATATTGGCAAGGAAAAGCTGTCTTGTACCTTTGCATTTTTCTCCCAAACGAAGGACGCTAGAAAGAAAATTTTAAAGCCTCCTGTTAGGCCATCATCTACACGACATTGCCCTGAATTTTCCAATGCGTAGCTCTTTGCAAAAGAGAGATATTGGCAAGGAAAAGCTGTCTTGTACCTTTGCATTTTTCTCCCAAACGAAGGTCACTAGAAAGAAAGTTTTAAAGCCTCCTGTTAGGCCATCATCTACACGACATAGCCCTGAATTTTCCAATGCGTAGCTCTTTGCAAAAGAGAGATATTTGCAAGGAAAAGCTGTCTTGTACCTTTGCATTTTTCTCCCAAACGAAGGACACTAGAAAGAAAATTTTAAAGCCTCCTGTTAGGCCATCATCTACACGACATAGCCCTGAATTTTCCAATGCGCAGCTCTTTGCAAAAGAGAGATATTGGCAAGGAAAAGCTGTCTTGTACCATTGCATTTTTCTCCCAAACGAAGGACACTAGAAAGAAAATTTTAAAGCCTCCTGTTAGGCCATCATCTACACGACATAGCCCTGAATTTTCCAATGCGCAGCTCTTTGCAAAAGAGAGATATTGGCAAGGAAAAGCTGTCTTGTACCATTGCATTTTTCTCCCAAACGAAGGACACTAGAAAGAAAATGTTAAAGCCTCCTGTTAGGCCATCATCTACACGACATAGTCCTGAATTTTCCAATGCGCAGCTCTTTGCAAAAGAGAGATATTGGCAAGGAAAAGCTGTCTTGTACCATTGCATTTTTCTCCCAAACGAAGGACACTAGAAAGAAAATGTTAAAGCCTACTGTTAGGCCATCATCTACACGACATAGCCCTGAATTTTCCAATGCGCAGCTCTTTGCAAAAGAGAGATATTGGCAAGGAAAAGCTGTCTTGTACCTTTGCATTTTTCTCCCAAACGAAGGACACTAGAAAGAAAATTTTAAAGCCTCATCTACACGACATAGCCCTGAATTTTCCAATGCGTAGCTCTTTGCAAAAGAGAGATATTGGCAAGGAAAAGCTGTCTTGTACCTTTGCATTTTTCTCCCAAACGAAGAAAACTAGAAAGAAAATTTTAAAGCCTCCTGTTAGGCCATCATCTACACGACATAGCCCTGAATTTTCCAATGCGTAGCTCTTTGCAAAAGAGAGATATTGGCAAGGAAAAGCTGTCTTGTACCTTTGCATTTTTCTCCCAAACGAAGGACGCTAGAAAGAAAATTTTAAAGCCTCCTGTTAGGCCATCATCTACACGACATAGCCCTGAATTTTCCAATGCGCAGCTCTTTGCAAAAGAGAGATATTGGCAAGGAAAAGCTGTCTTGTACCTTTGCATTTTTCTCCCAAACGAAGGAAACTAGAAAGAAAATTTTAAAGCCTCCTGTTAGGCCATCATCTACACGACATAGCCCTGAATTTTCCAATGCGCAGCTCTTTGCAAAAGAGAGATATTGGCAAGGAAAAGCTGTCTTGTACCATTGCATTTTTCTCCCAAACGAAGGACACTAGAAAGAAAATTTTAAAGCCTCCTGTTAGGCCATCATCTACACGACATAGCCCTGAATTTTCCAATGCGTAGCTCTTTGCAAAAGAGAGATATTGGCAAGGAAAAGCTGTCTTGTACCTTTGCATTTTTCTCCCAAACGAAGGACGCTAGAAAGAAAATTTTAAAGCCTCCTGTTAGGCCATCATCTACACGACATAGCCCTGAATTTTCCAATGCGCAGCTCTTTGCAAAAGAGAGATATTGGCAAGGAAAAGCTGTCTTGTACCATTGCATTTTTCTCCCAAACGAAGGACACTAGAAAGAAAATTTTAAAGCCTCCTGTTAGGCCATCATCTACACGACATAGCCCTGAATTTTCCAATGCGCAGCTCTTTGCAAAAGAGAGATATTGGCAAGGAAAAGCTGTCTTGTACCATTGCATTTTTCTCCCAAACGAAGGACACTAGAAAGAAAATGTTAAAGCCTCCTGTTAGGCCATCATCTACACGACATAGCCCTGAATTTTCCAATGCGCAGCTCTTTGCAAAAGAGAGATATTGGCAAGGAAAAGCTGTCTTGTACCTTTGCATTTTTCTCCCAAACGAAGGACACTAGAAAGAAAATTTTAAAGCCTCCTGTTAGGCCATCATCTACACGACATAGCCCTGAATTTTCCAATGCGCAGCTCTTTGCAAAAGAGAGATATTGGCAAGGAAAAGCTGTCTTGTACCATTGCATTTTTCTCCCAAACGAAGGACACTAGAAAGAACATTTTAAAGCCTCCTGTTAGGCCATCATCTACACGACATAGCCCTGAATTTTCCAATGCGCAGCTCTTTGCAAAAGAGAGATATTGGCAAGGAAAAGCTGTCTTGTACCTTTGCATTTTTCTCCCAAACGAAGGTCACTAGAAAGAAAATTTTAAAGCCTCCTGTTAGGCCATCATCTACACGACATAGCCCTGAATTTTCCAATGCGTAGCTCTTTGCAAAAGAGAGATATTTGCAAGGAAAAGCTGTCTTGTACCTTTGCATTTTTCTCCCAAACGAAGGACACTAGAAAGAAAATGTTAAAGCCTCCTGTTAGGCCATCATCTACACGACATAGCCCTGAATTTTCCAATGCGCAGCTCTTTGCAAAAGAGAGATATTGGCAAGGAAAAGCTGTCTTGTACCTTTGCATTTTTCTCCCAAACGAAGGTCACTAGAAAGAAAATTTTAAAGCCTCCTGTTAGGCCATCATCTACACGACATAGCCCTGAATTTTCCAATGCGTAGCTCTTTGCAAAAGAGAGATATTGGCAAGGAAAAGCTGTCTTGTACCTTTGCATTTTTCTCCCAAACGAAGGACACTAGAAAGAAAATTTTAAAGCCTCCTGTTAGGCCATCATCTACACGACATAGCCCTGAATTTTCCAATGCGCAGCTCTTTGCAAAAGAGAGATATTGGCAAGGAAAAGCTGTCTTGTACCTTTGCATTTTTCTCCCAAACGAAGGAAACTAGAAAGAAAATTTTAAAGCCTCCTGTTAGGCCGTCATCTACACGACATAGCCCTGAATTTTCCAATGCGCAGCTCTTTGCAAAAGAGAGATATTGGCAAGGAAAAGCTGTCTTGTACCATTGCATTTTTCTCCCAAACGAAGGACACTAGAAAGAAAATTTTAAAGCCTCCTGTTAAGCCATCATCTACACGACATAGCCCTGAATTTTCCAATGCGTAGCTCTTTGCAAAAGAGAGATATTGGCAAGGAAAAGCTGTCTTGTACCTTTGCATTTTTCTCCCAAACGAAGGACGCTAGAAAGAAAATTTTAAAGCCTCCTGTTAGGCCATCATCTACACGACATAGCCCTGAATTTTCCAATGCGCAGCTCTTTGCAAAAGAGAGATATTGGCAAGGAAAAGCTGTCTTGTACCTTTGCATTTTTCTCCCAAACGAAGGTCACTAGAAAGAAAATTTTAAAGCCTCCTGTTAGGCCATCATCTACACGACATAGCACTGAATTTTCCAATGCGTAGCTCTTTGCAAAAGAGAGATATTGGCAAGGAAAAGCTGTCTTGTACCTTTGCATTTTTCTCCCAAACAAAGGACACTAGAAAGAAAATTTTAAAGCCTCCTGTTAGGCCATCATCTACATGACATAGCCCTGAATTTTCCAATGCGCTGCTCTTTGCAAAAGAGAGATATTGGCAAGGAAAAGCTGTCTTGTACCATTGCATTTTTCTCCCAAACGAAGGACACTAGAAAGAACATTTTAAAGCCTGCTGTTAGGCCATCATCTACACGACATAGCCCTGAATTTTCCAATGCGCAGCTCTTTGCAAAAGAGAGATATTGGCAAGGAAAAGCTGTCTTGTACCATTGCATTTTTCTCCCAAACGAAGGACACTAGAAAGAAAATTTTAAAGCCTCCTGTTAGGCCATCATCTACACGACATAGCCCTGAATTTTCCAATGCGCAGCTCTTTGCAAAAGAGAGATATTGGCAAGGAAAAGCTGTCTTGTACCTTTGCATTTTTCTCCCAAACGAAGGACACTAGAAAGAAAATTTTAAAGCCTCCTGTTAGGCCATCATCTACACGACATAGCCCTGAATTTTCCAATGCGCAGCTCTTTGCAAAAGAGAGATATTGGCAAGGAAAAGCTGTCTTGTACCATTGCATTTTTCTCCCAAACGAAGGACACTAGAAAGAACATTTTAAAGCCTCCTGTTAGGCCATCATCTACACGACATAGCCCTGAATTTTCCAATGCGCAGCTCTTTGCAAAAGAGAGATATTGGCAAGGAAAAGCTGTCTTGTACCTTTGCATTTTTCTCCCAAACGAAGGTCACTAGAAAGAAAATTTTAAAGCCTCCTGTTAGGCCATCATCTACACGACATAGCCCTGAATTTTCCAATGCGTAGCTCTTTGCAAAAGAGAGATATTTGCAAGGAAAAGCTGTCTTGTACCTTTGCATTTTTCTCCCAAACGAAGGACACTAGAAAGAAAATGTTAAAGCCTCCTGTTAGGCCATCATCTACACGACATAGCCCTGAATTTTCCAATGCGCAGCTCTTTGCAAAAGAGAGATATTGGCAAGGAAAAGCTGTCTTGTACCTTTGCATTTTTCTCCCAAACGAAGGTCACTAGAAAGAAAATTTTAAAGCCTCCTGTTAGGCCATCATCTACACGACATAGCCCTGAATTTTCCAATGCGTAGCTCTTTGCAAAAGAGAGATATTGGCAAGGAAAAGCTGTCTTGTACCTTTGCATTTTTCTCCCAAACGAAGGACACTAGAAAGAAAATTTTAAAGCCTCCTGTTAGGCCATCATCTACACGACATAGCCCTGAATTTTCCAATGCGCAGCTCTTTGCAAAAGAGAGATATTGGCAAGGAAAAGCTGTCTTGTACCTTTGCATTTTTCTCCCAAACGAAGGAAACTAGAAAGAAAATTTTAAAGCCTCCTGTTAGGTCGTCATCTACACGACATAGCCCTGAATTTTCCAATGCGCAGCTCTTTGCAAAAGAGAGATATTGGCAAGGAAAAGCTGTCTTGTACCATTGCATTTTTCTCCCAAACGAAGGACACTAGAAAGAAAATTTTAAAGCCTCCTGTTAAGCCATCATCTACACGACATAGCCCTGAATTTTCCAATGCGTAGCTCTTTGCAAAAGAGAGATATTGGCAAGGAAAAGCTGTCTTGTACCTTTGCATTTTTCTCCCAAACGAAGGACGCTAGAAAGAAAATTTTAAAGCCTCCTGTTAGGCCATCATCTACACGACATAGCCCTGAATTTTCCAATGCGCAGCTCTTTGCAAAAGAGAGATATTGGCAAGGAAAAGCTGTCTTGTACCTTTGCATTTTTCTCCCAAACGAAGGTCACTAGAAAGAAAATTTTAAAGCCTCCTGTTAGGCCATCATCTACACGACATAGCCCTGAATTTTCCAATGCGTAGCTCTTTGCAAAAGAGAGATATTGGCAAGGAAAAGCTGTCTTGTACCTTTGCATTTTTCTCCCAAACGAAGGACACTAGAAAGAAAATTTTAAAGCCTCCTGTTAGGCCATCATCTACATGACATAGCCCTGAATTTTCCAATGCGCAGCTCTTTGCAAAAGAGAGATATTGGCAAGGAAAAGCTGTCTTGTACCATTGCATTTTTCTCCCAAACGAAGGACACTAGAAAGAACATTTTAAAGCCTGCTGTTAGGCCATCATCTACACGACATAGCCCTGAATTTTCCAATGCGCAGCTCTTTGCAAAAGAGAGATATTGGCAAGGAAAAGCTGTCTTGTACCATTGCATTTTTCTCCCAAACGAAGGACACTAGAAAGAAAATTTTAAAGCCTCCTGTTAGGCCATCATCTACACGACATAGCCCTGAATTTTCCAATGCGCAGCTCTTTGCAAAAGAGAGATATTGGCAAGGAAAAGCTGTCTTGTACCTTTGCATTTTTCTCCCAAACGAAGGTCACTAGAAAGAACATTTTAAAGCCCCCTGTTAGGCCATCATCTACACGACATAGCCCTGAATTTTCCAATGCGCAGCTCTTTGCAAAAGAGAGATATTGGCAAGGAAAAGCTGTCTTGTACCATTGCATTTTTCTCCCAAACGAAGGACACTAGAAAGAAAATGTTAAAGCCTCCTGTTAGGCCATCATCTACACGACATAGCCCTGAATTTTCCAATGCGCAGCTCTTTGCAAAAGAGAGATATTGGCAAGGAAAAGCTGTCTTGTACCTTTGCATTTTTCTCCCAAACGAAGGTCACTAGAAAGAAAATTTTAAAGCCCCCTGTTAGGCCATCATCTACACGACATAGCCCTGAATTTTCCAATGCGCAGCTCTTTGCAAAAGAGAGATATTGGCAAGGAAAAGCTGTCTTGTACCATTGCATTTTTCTCCCAAACGAAGGACACTAGAAAGAAAATGTTAAAGCCTCCTGTTAGGCCATCATCTACACGACATAGCCCTGAATTTTCCAATGCGCAGCTCTTTGCAAAAGAGAGATATTGGCAAGGAAAAGCTGTCTTGTACCTTTGCATTTTTCTCCCAAACGAAGGTCACTAGAAAGAAAATTTTAAAGCCTCCTGTTAGGCCATCATCTACACGACATAGCCCTGAATTTTCCAATGCGTAGCTCTTTGCAAAAGAGAGATATTGGCAAGGAAAAGCTGTCTTGTACCATTGCATTTTTCTCCCAAACGAAGGACACTAGAAAGAACATTTTAAAGCCTGCTGTTAGGCCATCATCTACACGACATAGCCCTGAATTTTCCAATGCGCAGCTCTTTGCAAAAGAGAAATATTGGCAAGGAAAAGCTGTCTTGTACCTTTGCATTTTTCTCCCAAACGAAGGTCACTAGAAAGAAAATTTTAAAGCCTCCTGTTAGGCCATCATCTACACGACATAGCCCTGAATTTTCCAATGCGTAGCTCTTTGCAAAAGAGAGATATTTGCAAGGAAAAGCTGTCTTGTACCTTTGCATTTTTCTCCCAAACGAAGGACACTAGAAAGAAAATTTTAAAGCCTCCTGTTAGGCCATCATCTACACGACATAGCCCTGAATTTTCCAATGCGCAGCTCTTTGCAAAAGAGAGATATTGGCAAGGAAAAGCTGTCTTGTACCTTTGCATTTTTCTCCCAAACGAAGGAAACTAGAAAGAAAATTTTAAAGCCTCCTGTTAGGCCATCATCTACACGACATAGCCCTGAATTTTCTAATGCGCAGCTCTTTGCAAAAGAGAGATATTGGCAAGGAAAAGCTGTCTTGTACCATTGCATTTTTCTCCCAAACGAAGGACACTAGAATGAAAATGTTAAAGCCTCCTGTTAGGCCATCATCTACACGACATAGCCCTGAATTTTCCAATGCGTAGCTCTTTGCAAAAGAGAGATATTGGCAAGGAAAAGCTGTCTTGTACCTTTGCATTTTTCTCCCAAACGAAGGACGCTAGAAAGAAAATTTTAAAGCCTCCTGTTAGGCCATCATCTACACGACATAGCCCTGAATTTTCCAATGCGTAGCTCTTTGCAAAAGAGAGATATTGGCAAGGAAAAGCTGTCTTGTACCTTTGCATTTTTCTCCCAAACGAAGGACGCTAGAAAGAAAATTTTAAAGCCTCCTGTTAGGCCATCATCTACACGACATTGCCCTGAATTTTCCAATGCGTAGCTCTTTGCAAAAGAGAGATATTGGCAAGGAAAAGCTGTCTTGTACCTTTGCATTTTTCTCCCAAACGAAGGACGCTAGAAAGAAAATTTTAAAGCCTGCTGTTAGGCCATCATCTACACGACATAGCCCTGAATTTTCCAATGCGCAGCTCTTTGCAAAAGAGAGATATTGGCAAGGAAAAGCTGTCTTGTACCTTTGCATTTTTCTCCCAAACGAAGGTCACTAGAAAGAAAATTTTAAAGCCTCCTGTTAGGCCATCATCTACACGACATAGCCCTGAATTTTCCAATGCGTAGCTCTTTGCAAAAGAGAGATATTGGCAAGGAAAAGCTGTCTTGTACCTTTGCATTTTTCTCCCAAACGAAGGACGCTAGAAAGAAAATTTTAAAGCCTGCTGTTAGGCCATCATCTACACGACATAGCCCTGAATTTTCCAATGCGCAGCTCTTTGCAAAAGAGAGATATTGGCAAGGAAAAGCTGTCTTGTACCTTTGCATTTTTCTCCCAAACGAAGGTCACTAGAAAGAAAATTTTAAAGCCTCCTGTTAGGCCATCATCTACACGACATAGCCCTGAATTTTCCAATGCGTAGCTCTTTGCAAAAGAGAGATATTGGCAAGGAAAAGCTGTCTTGTACCTTTGCATTTTTCTCCCAAACGAAGGACACTAGAAAGAAAATTTTAAAGCCTCCTGTTAGGCCATCATCTACATGACATAGCCCTGAATTTTCCAATGCGCAGCTCTTTGCAAAAGAGAGATATTGGCAAGGAAAAGCTGTCTTGTACCATTGCATTTTTCTCCCAAACGAAGGACACTAGAAAGAACATTTTAAAGCCTGCTGTTAGGCCATCATCTACACGACATAGCCCTGAATTTTCCAATGCGCAGCTCTTTGCAAAAGAGAGATATTGGCAAGGAAAAGCTGTCTTGTACCATTGCATTTTTCTCCCAAACGAAGGACACTAGAAAGAAAATTTTAAAGCCTCCTGTTAAGCCATCATCTACACGACATAGCCCTGAATTTTCCAATGCGTAGCTCTTTGCAAAAGAGAGATATTGGCAAGGAAAAGCTGTCTTGTACCTTTGCATTTTTCTCCCAAACGAAGGACGCTAGAAAGAAAATTTTAAAGCCTCCTGTTAGGCCATCATCTACACGACATAGCCCTGAATTTTCCAATGCGCAGCTCTTTGCAAAAGAGAGATATTGGCAAGGAAAAGCTGTCTTGTACCTTTGCATTTTTCTCCCAAACGAAGGTCACTAGAAAGGAAATTTTAAAGCCTCCTGTTAGGCCATCATCTACACGACATAGCCCTGAATTTTCCAATGCGTAGCTCTTTGCAAAAGAGAGATATTGGCAAGGAAAAGCTGTCTTGTACCTTTGCATTTTTCTCCCAAACGAAGGACACTAGAAAGAAAATTTTAAAGCCTCCTGTTAGGCCATCATCTACATGACATAGCCCTGAATTTTCCAATGCGCAGCTCTTTGCAAAAGAGAGATATTGGCAAGGAAAAGCTGTCTTGTACCATTGCATTTTTCTCCCAAACGAAGGACACTAGAAAGAACATTTTAAAGCCTGCTGTTAGGCCATCATCTACACGACATAGCCCTGAATTTTCCAATGCGCAGCTCTTTGCAAAAGAGAGATATTGGCAAGGAAAAGCTGTCTTGTACCATTGCATTTTTCTCCCAAACGAAGGACACTAGAAAGAAAATTTTAAAGCCTCCTGTTAGGCCATCATCTACACGACATAGCCCTGAATTTTCCAATGCGCAGCTCTTTGCAAAAGAGAGATATTGGCAAGGAAAAGCTGTCTTGTACCTTTGCATTTTTCTCCCAAACGAAGGTCACTAGAAAGAACATTTTAAAGCCCCCTGTTAGGCCATCATCTACACGACATAGCCCTGAATTTTCCAATGCGCAGCTCTTTGCAAAAGAGAGATATTGGCAAGGAAAAGCTGTCTTGTACCATTGCATTTTTCTCCCAAACGAAGGACACTAGAAAGAAAATGTTAAAGCCTCCTGTTAGGCCATCATCTACACGACATAGCCCTGAATTTTCCAATGCGCAGCTCTTTGCAAAAGAGAGATATTGGCAAGGAAAAGCTGTCTTGTACCTTTGCATTTTTCTCCCAAACGAAGGTCACTAGAAAGAAAATTTTAAAGCCCCCTGTTAGGCCATCATCTACACGACATAGCCCTGAATTTTCCAATGCGCAGCTCTTTGCAAAAGAGAGATATTGGCAAGGAAAAGCTGTCTTGTACCATTGCATTTTTCTTCCAAACGAAGGACACTAGAAAGAAAATGTTAAAGCCTCCTGTTAGGCCATCATCTACACGACATAGCCCTGAATTTTCCAATGCGCAGCTCTTTGCAAAAGAGAGATATTGGCAAGGAAAAGCTGTCTTGTACCTTTGCATTTTTCTCCCAAACGAAGGTCACTAGAAAGAAAATTTTAAAGCCTCCTGTTAGGCCATCATCTACACGACATAGCCCTGAATTTTCCAATGCGTAGCTCTTTGCAAAAGAGAGATATTGGCAAGGAAAAGCTGTCTTGTACCATTGCATTTTTCTCCCAAACGAAGGACACTAGAAAGAACATTTTAAAGCCTGCTGTTAGGCCATCATCTACACGACATAGCCCTGAATTTTCCAATGCGCAGCTCTTTGCAAAAGAGAAATATTGGCAAGGAAAAGCTGTCTTGTACCTTTGCATTTTTCTCCCAAACGAAGGTCACTAGAAAGAAAATTTTAAAGCCTCCTGTTAGGCCATCATCTACACGACATAGCCCTGAATTTTCCAATGCGTAGCTCTTTGCAAAAGAGAGATATTTGCAAGGAAAAGCTGTCTTGTACCTTTGCATTTTTCTCCCAAACGAAGGACACTAGAAAGAAAATTTTAAAGCCTCCTGTTAGGCCATCATCTACACGACATAGCCCTGAATTTTCCAATGCGCAGCTCTTTGCAAAAGAGAGATATTGGCAAGGAAAAGCTGTCTTGTACCTTTGCATTTTTCTCCCAAACGAAGGAAACTAGAAAGAAAATTTTAAAGCCTCCTGTTAGGCCATCATCTACACGACATAGCCCTGAATTTTCCAATGCGCAGCTCTTTGCAAAAGAGAGATATTGGCAAGGAAAAGCTGTCTTGTACCATTGCATTTTTCTCCCAAACGAAGGACACTAGAAAGAAAATTTTAAAGCCTCCTGTTAGGCCATCATCTACACGACATAGCCCTGAATTTTCCAATGCGTAGCTCTTTGCAAAAGAGAGATATTGGCAAGGAAAAGCTGTCTTGTACCTTTGCATTTTTCTCCCAAACGAAGGACGCTAGAAAGAAAATTTTAAAGCCTCCTGTTAGGCCATCATCTACACGACATAGCCCTGAATTTTCCAATGCGTAGCTCTTTGCAAAAGAGAGATATTGGCAAGGAAAAGCTGTCTTGTACCTTTGCATTTTTCTCCCAAACGAAGGACGCTAGAAAGAAAATTTTAAAGCCTCCTGTTAGGCCATCATCTACACGACATTGCCCTGAATTTTCCAATGCGTAGCTCTTTGCAAAAGAGAGATATTGGCAAGGAAAAGCTGTCTTGTACCTTTGCATTTTTCTCCCAAACGAAGGACACTAGAAAGAAAATTTTAAAGCCTCCTGTTAGGCCATCATCTACACGACATAGCCCTGAATTTTCCAATGCGCAGCTCTTTGCAAAAGAGAGATATTGGCAAGGAAAAGCTGTCTTGTACCTTTGCATTTTTCTCCCAAACGAAGGAAACTAGAAAGAAAATTTTAAAGCCTCCTGTTAGGCCGTCATCTACACGACATAGCCCTGAATTTTCCAATGCGCAGCTCTTTGCAAAAGAGAGATATTGGCAAGGAAAAGCTGTCTTGTACCATTGCATTTTTCTCCCAAACGAAGGACACTAGAAAGAAAATTTTAAAGCCTCCTGTTAAGCCATCATCTACACGACATAGCCCTGAATTTTCCAATGCGTAGCTCTTTGCAAAAGAGAGATATTGGCAAGGAAAAGCTGTCTTGTACCTTTGCATTTTTCTCCCAAACGAAGGACGCTAGAAAGAAAATTTTAAAGCCTGCTGTTAGGCCATCATCTACACGACATAGCCCTGAATTTTCCAATGCGCAGCTCTTTGCAAAAGAGAGATATTGGCAAGGAAAAGCTGTCTTGTACCTTTGCATTTTTCTCCCAAACGAAGGTCACTAGAAAGAAAATTTTAAAGCCTCCTGTTAGGCCATCATCTACACGACATAGCCCTGAATTTTCCAATGCGTAGCTCTTTGCAAAAGAGAGATATTGGCAAGGAAAAGCTGTCTTGTACCTTTGCATTTTTCTCCCAAACGAAGGACACTAGAAAGAAAATTTTAAAGCCTCCTGTTAGGCCATCATCTACATGACATAGCCCTGAATTTTCCAATGCGCAGCTCTTTGCAAAAGAGAGATATTGGCAAGGAAAAGCTGTCTTGTACCATTGCATTTTTCTCCCAAACGAAGGACACTAGAAAGAACATTTTAAAGCCTGCTGTTAGGCCATCATCTACACGACATAGCCCTGAATTTTCCAATGCGCAGCTCTTTGCAAAAGAGAGATATTGGCAAGGAAAAGCTGTCTTGTACCATTGCATTTTTCTCCCAAACGAAGGACACTAGAAAGAAAATTTTAAAGCCTCCTGTTAAGCCATCATCTACACGACATAGCCCTGAATTTTCCAATGCGTAGCTCTTTGCAAAAGAGAGATATTGGCAAGGAAAAGCTGTCTTGTACCTTTGCATTTTTCTCCCAAACGAAGGACGCTAGAAAGAAAATTTTAAAGCCTCCTGTTAGGCCATCATCTACACGACATAGCCCTGAATTTTCCAATGCGCAGCTCTTTGCAAAAGAGAGATATTGGCAAGGAAAAGCTGTCTTGTACCTTTGCATTTTTCTCCCAAACGAAGGTCACTAGAAAGGAAATTTTAAAGCCTCCTGTTAGGCCATCATCTACACGACATAGCCCTGAATTTTCCAATGCGTAGCTCTTTGCAAAAGAGAGATATTGGCAAGGAAAAGCTGTCTTGTACCTTTGCATTTTTCTCCCAAACGAAGGACACTAGAAAGAAAATTTTAAAGCCTCCTGTTAGGCCATCATCTACATGACATAGCCCTGAATTTTCCAATGCGCAGCTCTTTGCAAAAGAGAGATATTGGCAAGGAAAAGCTGTCTTGTACCATTGCATTTTTCTCCCAAACGAAGGACACTAGAAAGAACATTTTAAAGCCTGCTGTTAGGCCATCATCTACACGACATAGCCCTGAATTTTCCAATGCGCAGCTCTTTGCAAAAGAGAGATATTGGCAAGGAAAAGCTGTCTTGTACCATTGCATTTTTCTCCCAAACGAAGGACACTAGAAAGAAAATTTTAAAGCCTCCTGTTAGGCCATCATCTACACGACATAGCCCTGAATTTTCCAATGCGCAGCTCTTTGCAAAAGAGAGATATTGGCAAGGAAAAGCTGTCTTGTACCTTTGCATTTTTCTCCCAAACGAAGGTCACTAGAAAGAACATTTTAAAGCCCCCTGTTAGGCCATCATCTACACGACATAGCCCTGAATTTTCCAATGCGCAGCTCTTTGCAAAAGAGAGATATTGGCAAGGAAAAGCTGTCTTGTACCATTGCATTTTTCTCCCAAACGAAGGACACTAGAAAGAAAATGTTAAAGCCTCCTGTTAGGCCATCATCTACACGACATAGCCCTGAATTTTCCAATGCGCAGCTCTTTGCAAAAGAGAGATATTGGCAAGGAAAAGCTGTCTTGTACCTTTGCATTTTTCTCCCAAACGAAGGTCACTAGAAAGAAAATTTTAAAGCCCCCTGTTAGGCCATCATCTACACGACATAGCCCTGAATTTTCCAATGCGCAGCTCTTTGCAAAAGAGAGATATTGGCAAGGAAAAGCTGTCTTGTACCATTGCATTTTTCTTCCAAACGAAGGACACTAGAAAGAAAATGTTAAAGCCTCCTGTTAGGCCATCATCTACACGACATAGCCCTGAATTTTCCAATGCGCAGCTCTTTGCAAAAGAGAGATATTGGCAAGGAAAAGCTGTCTTGTACCTTTGCATTTTTCTCCCAAACGAAGGTCACTAGAAAGAAAATTTTAAAGCCTCCTGTTAGGCCATCATCTACACGACATAGCCCTGAATTTTCCAATGCGTAGCTCTTTGCAAAAGAGAGATATTGGCAAGGAAAAGCTGTCTTGTACCATTGCATTTTTCTCCCAAACGAAGGACACTAGAAAGAACATTTTAAAGCCTGCTGTTAGGCCATCATCTACACGACATAGCCCTGAATTTTCCAATGCGCAGCTCTTTGCAAAAGAGAAATATTGGCAAGGAAAAGCTGTCTTGTACCTTTGCATTTTTCTCCCAAACGAAGGTCACTAGAAAGAAAATTTTAAAGCCTCCTGTTAGGCCATCATCTACACGACATAGCCCTGAATTTTCCAATGCGTAGCTCTTTGCAAAAGAGAGATATTTGCAAGGAAAAGCTGTCTTGTACCTTTGCATTTTTCTCCCAAACGAAGGACACTAGAAAGAAAATTTTAAAGCCTCCTGTTAGGCCATCATCTACACGACATAGCCCTGAATTTTCCAATGCGCAGCTCTTTGCAAAAGAGAGATATTGGCAAGGAAAAGCTGTCTTGTACCTTTGCATTTTTCTCCCAAACGAAGGAAACTAGAAAGAAAATTTTAAAGCCTCCTGTTAGGCCATCATCTACACGACATAGCCCTGAATTTTCCAATGCGCAGCTCTTTGCAAAAGAGAGATATTGGCAAGGAAAAGCTGTCTTGTACCATTGCATTTTTCTCCCAAACGAAGGACACTAGAAAGAAAATTTTAAAGCCTCCTGTTAGGCCATCATCTACACGACATAGCCCTGAATTTTCCAATGCGTAGCTCTTTGCAAAAGAGAGATATTGGCAAGGAAAAGCTGTCTTGTACCTTTGCATTTTTCTCCCAAACGAAGGACGCTAGAAAGAAAATTTTAAAGCCTCCTGTTAGGCCATCATCTACACGACATAGCCCTGAATTTTCCAATGCGTAGCTCTTTGCAAAAGAGAGATATTGGCAAGGAAAAGCTGTCTTGTACCTTTGCATTTTTCTCCCAAACGAAGGACGCTAGAAAGAAAATTTTAAAGCCTCCTGTTAGGCCATCATCTACACGACATTGCCCTGAATTTTCCAATGCGTAGCTCTTTGCAAAAGAGAGATATTGGCAAGGAAAAGCTGTCTTGTACCTTTGCATTTTTCTCCCAAACGAAGGACACTAGAAAGAAAATTTTAAAGCCTCCTGTTAGGCCATCATCTACACGACATAGCCCTGAATTTTCCAATGCGCAGCTCTTTGCAAAAGAGAGATATTGGCAAGGAAAAGCTGTCTTGTACCTTTGCATTTTTCTCCCAAACGAAGGAAACTAGAAAGAAAATTTTAAAGCCTCCTGTTAGGCCGTCATCTACACGACATAGCCCTGAATTTTCCAATGCGCAGCTCTTTGCAAAAGAGAGATATTGGCAAGGAAAAGCTGTCTTGTACCATTGCATTTTTCTCCCAAACGAAGGACACTAGAAAGAAAATTTTAAAGCCTCCTGTTAAGCCATCATCTACACGACATAGCCCTGAATTTTCCAATGCGTAGCTCTTTGCAAAAGAGAGATATTGGCAAGGAAAAGCTGTCTTGTACCTTTGCATTTTTCTCCCAAACGAAGGACGCTAGAAAGAAAATTTTAAAGCCTCCTGTTAGGCCATCATCTACACGACATAGCCCTGAATTTTCCAATGCGCAGCTCTTTGCAAAAGAGAGATATTGGCAAGGAAAAGCTGTCTTGTACCTTTGCATTTTTCTCCCAAACGAAGGTCACTAGAAAGAAAATTTTAAAGCCTCCTGTTAGGCCATCATCTACACGACATAGCCCTGAATTTTCCAATGCGTAGCTCTTTGCAAAAGAGAGATATTGGCAAGGAAAAGCTGTCTTGTACCTTTGCATTTTTCTCCCAAACGAAGGACACTAGAAAGAAAATTTTAAAGCCTCCTGTTAGGCCATCATCTACATGACATAGCCCTGAATTTTCCAATGCGCAGCTCTTTGCAAAAGAGAGATATTGGCAAGGAAAAGCTGTCTTGTACCATTGCATTTTTCTCCCAAACGAAGGACACTAGAAAGAACATTTTAAAGCCTGCTGTTAGGCCATCATCTACACGACATAGCCCTGAATTTTCCAATGCGCAGCTCTTTGCAAAAGAGAGATATTGGCAAGGAAAAGCTGTCTTGTACCATTGCATTTTTCTCCCAAACGAAGGACACTAGAAAGAAAATTTTAAAGCCTCCTGTTAGGCCATCATCTACACGACATAGCCCTGAATTTTCCAATGCGCAGCTCTTTGCAAAAGAGAGATATTGGCAAGGAAAAGCTGTCTTGTACCATTGCATTTTTCTCCCAAACGAAGGACGCTAGAAAGAAAATTTTAAAGCCTCCTGTTAGGCCATCATCTACACGACATAGCCCTGAATTTTCCAATGCGCAGCTCTTTGCAAAAGAGAGATATTGGCAAGGAAAAGCTGTCTTGTACCTTTGCATTTTTCTCCCAAACGAAGGTCACTAGAAAGAACATTTTAAAGCCCCCTGTTAGGCCATCATCTACACGACATAGCCCTGAATTTTCCAATGCGCAGCTCTTTGCAAAAGAGAGATATTGGCAAGGAAAAGCTGTCTTGTACCATTGCATTTTTCTCCCAAACGAAGGACACTAGAAAGAAAATGTTAAAGCCTCCTGTTAGGCCATCATCTACACGACATAGCCCTGAATTTTCCAATGCGCAGCTCTTTGCAAAAGAGAGATATTGGCAAGGAAAAGCTGTCTTGTACCTTTGCATTTTTCTCCCAAACGAAGGTCACTAGAAAGAAAATTTTAAAGCCCCCTGTTAGGCCATCATCTACACGACATAGCCCTGAATTTTCCAATGCGCAGCTCTTTGCAAAAGAGAGATATTGGCAAGGAAAAGCTGTCTTGTACCATTGCATTTTTCTCCCAAACGAAGGACACTAGAAAGAAAATGTTAAAGCCTCCTGTTAGGCCATCATCTACACGACATAGCCCTGAATTTTCCAATGCGCAGCTCTTTGCAAAAGAGAGATATTGGCAAGGAAAAGCTGTCTTGTACCTTTGCATTTTTCTCCCAAACGAAGGTCACTAGAAAGAAAATTTTAAAGCCTCCTGTTAGGCCATCATCTACACGACATAGCCCTGAATTTTCCAATGCGTAGCTCTTTGCAAAAGAGAGATATTGGCAAGGAAAAGCTGTCTTGTACCATTGCATTTTTCTCCCAAACGAAGGACACTAGAAAGAACATTTTAAAGCCTGCTGTTAGGCCATCATCTACACGACATAGCCCTGAATTTTCCAATGCGCAGCTCTTTGCAAAAGAGAAATATTGGCAAGGAAAAGCTGTCTTGTACCTTTGCATTTTTCTCCCAAACGAAGGTCACTAGAAAGAAAATTTTAAAGCCTCCTGTTAGGCCATCATCTACACGACATAGCCCTGAATTTTCCAATGCGTAGCTCTTTGCAAAAGAGAGATATTTGCAAGGAAAAGCTGTCTTGTACCTTTGCATTTTTCTCCCAAACGAAGGACACTAGAAAGAAAATTTTAAAGCCTCCTGTTAGGCCATCATCTACACGACATAGCCCTGAATTTTCCAATGCGCAGCTCTTTGCAAAAGAGAGATATTGGCAAGGAAAAGCTGTCTTGTACCTTTGCATTTTTCTCCCAAACGAAGGAAACTAGAAAGAAAATTTTAAAGCCTCCTGTTAGGCCATCATCTACACGACATAGCCCTGAATTTTCCAATGCGCAGCTCTTTGCAAAAGAGAGATATTGGCAAGGAAAAGCTGTCTTGTACCATTGCATTTTTCTCCCAAACGAAGGACACTAGAAAGAAAATTTTAAAGCCTCCTGTTAGGCCATCATCTACACGACATAGCCCTGAATTTTCCAATGCGTAGCTCTTTGCAAAAGAGAGATATTGGCAAGGAAAAGCTGTCTTGTACCTTTGCATTTTTCTCCCAAACGAAGGACGCTAGAAAGAAAATTTTAAAGCCTCCTGTTAGGCCATCATCTACACGACATAGCCCTGAATTTTCCAATGCGTAGCTCTTTGCAAAAGAGAGTTATTGGCAAGGAAAAGCTGTCTTGTACCTTTGCATTTTTCTCCCAAACGAAGGACGCTAGAAAGAAAATTTTAAAGCCTCCTGTTAGGCCATCATCTACACGACATTGCCCTGAATTTTCCAATGCGTAGCTCTTTGCAAAAGAGAGATATTGGCAAGGAAAAGCTGTCTTGTACCTTTGCATTTTTCTCCCAAACGAAGGACACTAGAAAGAAAATTTTAAAGCCTCCTGTTAGGCCATCATCTACACGACATAGCCCTGAATTTTCCAATGCGCAGCTCTTTGCAAAAGAGAGATATTGGCAAGGAAAAGCTGTCTTGTACCATTGCATTTTTCTCCCAAACGAAGGACACTAGAAAGAACATTTTAAAGCCTCCTGTTAGGCCATCATCTACACGACATAGCCCTGAATTTTCCAATGCGCAGCTCTTTGCAAAAGAGAGATATTGGCAAGGAAAAGCTGTCTTGTACCTTTGCATTTTTCTCCCAAACGAAGGTCACTAGAAAGAAAGTTTTAAAGCCTCCTGTTAGGCCATCATCTACACGACATAGCCCTGAATTTTCCAATGCGTAGCTCTTTGCAAAAGAGAGATATTTGCAAGGAAAAGCTGTCTTGTACCTTTGCATTTTTCTCCCAAACGAAGGACACTAGAAAGAAAATTTTAAAGCCTCCTGTTAGGCCATCATCTACACGACATAGCCCTGAATTTTCCAATGCGCAGCTCTTTGCAAAAGAGAGATATTGGCAAGGAAAAGCTGTCTTGTACCATTGCATTTTTCTCCCAAACGAAGGACACTAGAAAGAAAATTTTAAAGCCTCCTGTTAGGCCATCATCTACACGACATAGCCCTGAATTTTCCAATGCGTAGCTCTTTGCAAAAGAGAGATATTGGCAAGGAAAAGCTGTCTTGTACCTTTGCATTTTTCTCCCAAACGAAGGACGCTAGAAAGAAAATTTTAAAGCCTCCTGTTAGGCCATCATCTACACGACATAGCCCTGAATTTTCCAATGCGTAGCTCTTTGCAAAAGAGAGATATTGGCAAGGAAAAGCTGTCTTGTACCTTTGCATTTTTCTCCCAAACGAAGGACGCTAGAAAGAAAATTTTAAAGCCTCCTGTTAGGCCATCATCTACACGACATTGCCCTGAATTTTCCAATGCGCAGCTCTTTGCAAAAGAGAGATATTGGCAAGGAAAAGCTGTCTTGTACCTTTGCATTTTTCTCCCAAACGAAGGACACTAGAAAGAAAATTTTAAAGCCTCCTGTTAGGCCATCATCTACACGACATAGCCCTGAATTTTCCAATGCGCAGCTCTTTGCAAAAGAGAGATATTGGCAAGGAAAAGCTGTCTTGTACCATTGCATTTTTCTCCCAAACGAAGGACACTAGAAAGAACATTTTAAAGCCTCCTGTTAGGCCATCATCTACACGACATAGCCCTGAATTTTCCAATGCGCAGCTCTTTGCAAAAGAGAGATATTGGCAAGGAAAAGCTGTCTTGTACCTTTGCATTTTTCTCCCAAACGAAGGTCACTAGAAAGAAAGTTTTAAAGCCTCCTGTTAGGCCATCATCTACACGACATAGCCCTGAATTTTCCAATGCGTAGCTCTTTGCAAAAGAGAGATATTTGCAAGGAAAAGCTGTCTTGTACCTTTGCATTTTTCTCCCAAACGAAGGACACTAGAAAGAAAATTTTAAAGCCTCCTGTTAGGCCATCATCTACACGACATAGCCCTGAATTTTCCAATGCGCAGCTCTTTGCAAAAGAGAGATATTGGCAAGGAAAAGCTGTCTTGTACCATTGCATTTTTCTCCCAAACGAAGGACACTAGAAAGAAAATTTTAAAGCCTCCTGTTAGGCCATCATCTACACGACATAGCCCTGAATTTTCCAATGCGCAGCTCTTTGCAAAAGAGAGATATTGGCAAGGAAAAGCTGTCTTGTACCATTGCATTTTTCTCCCAAACGAAGGACACTAGAAAGAAAATGTTAAAGCCTCCTGTTAGGCCATCATCTACACGACATAGCCCTGAATTTTCCAATGCGCAGCTCTTTGCAAAAGAGAGATATTGGCAAGTAAAAAAACTGTCTTGTACCATTGCATTTTTCTCCCAAACGAAGGACACTAGAAAGAAAATGTTAAAGCCTCCTGTTAGGCCATCATCTACACGACATAGCCCTGAATTTTCCAATGCGCAGCTCTTTGCAAAAGAGAGATATTGGCAAGGAAAAGCTGTCTTGTACCTTTGCATTTTTCTCCCAAACGAAGGTCACTAGAAAGAAAATTTTAAAGCCTCCTGTTAGGCCATCATCTACACGACATAGCCCTGAATTTTCCAATGCGTAGCTCTTTGCAAAAGAGAGATATTGGCAAGGAAAAGCTGTCTTGTACCATTGCATTTTTCTCCCAAACGAAGGACACTAGAAAGAACATTTTAAAGCCTGCTGTTAGGCCATCATCTACACGACATAGCCCTGAATTTTCCAATGCGCAGCTCTTTGCAAAAGAGAAATATTGGCAAGGAAAAGCTGTCTTGTACCTTTGCATTTTTCTCCCAAACGAAGGTCACTAGAAAGAAAATTTTAAAGCCTCCTGTTAGGCCATCATCTACACGACATAGCCCTGAATTTTCCAATGCGTAGCTCTTTGCAAAAGAGAGATATTTGCAAGGAAAAGCTGTCTTGTACCTTTGCATTTTTCTCCCAAACGAAGGACACTAGAAAGAAAATTTTAAAGCCTCCTGTTAGGCCATCATCTACACGACATAGCCCTGAATTTTCCAATGCGCAGCTCTTTGCAAAAGAGAGATATTGGCAAGGAAAAGCTGTCTTGTACCTTTGCATTTTTCTCCCAAACGAAGGAAACTAGAAAGAAAATTTTAAAGCCTCCTGTTAGGCCATCATCTACACGACATAGCCCTGAATTTTCCAATGCGCAGCTCTTTGCAAAAGAGAGATATTGGCAAGGAAAAGCTGTCTTGTACCATTGCATTTTTCTCCCAAACGAAGGACACTAGAAAGAAAATTTTAAAGCCTCCTGTTAGGCCATCATCTACACGACATAGCCCTGAATTTTCCAATGCGTAGCTCTTTGCAAAAGAGAGATATTGGCAAGGAAAAGCTGTCTTGTACCTTTGCATTTTTCTCCCAAACGAAGGACGCTAGAAAGAAAATTTTAAAGCCTCCTGTTAGGCCATCATCTACACGACATAGCCCTGAATTTTCCAATGCGTAGCTCTTTGCAAAAGAGAGATATTGGCAAGGAAAAGCTGTCTTGTACCTTTGCATTTTTCTCCCAAACGAAGGACGCTAGAAAGAAAATTTTAAAGCCTCCTGTTAGGCCATCATCTACACGACATTGCCCTGAATTTTCCAATGCGTAGCTCTTTGCAAAAGAGAGATATTGGCAAGGAAAAGCTGTCTTGTACCTTTGCATTTTTCTCCCAAACGAAGGACACTAGAAAGAAAATTTTAAAGCCTCCTGTTAGGCCATCATCTACACGACATAGCCCTGAATTTTCCAATGCGCAGCTCTTTGCAAAAGAGAGATATTGGCAAGGAAAAGCTGTCTTGTACCATTGCATTTTTCTCCCAAACGAAGGACACTAGAAAGAACATTTTAAAGCCTCCTGTTAGGCCATCATCTACACGACATAGCCCTGAATTTTCCAATGCGCAGCTCTTTGCAAAAGAGAGATATTGGCAAGGAAAAGCTGTCTTGTACCTTTGCATTTTTCTCCCAAACGAAGGTCACTAGAAAGAAAGTTTTAAAGCCTCCTGTTAGGCCATCATCTACACGACATAGTCCTGAATTTTCCAATGCGTAGCTCTTTGCAAAAGAGAGATATTTGCAAGGAAAAGCTGTCTTGTACCTTTGCATTTTTCTCCCAAACGAAGGACACTAGAAAGAAAATTTTAAAGCCTCCTGTTAGGCCATCATCTACACGACATAGCCCTGAATTTTCCAATGCGCAGCTCTTTGCAAAAGAGAGATATTGGCAAGGAAAAGCTGTCTTGTACCATTGCATTTTTCTCCCAAACGAAGGACACTAGAAAGAAAATTTTAAAGCCTCCTGTTAGGCCATCATCTACACGACATAGCCCTGAATTTTCCAATGCGTAGCTCTTTGCAAAAGAGAGATATTGGCAAGGAAAAGCTGTCTTGTACCTTTGCATTTTTCTCCCAAACGAAGGACGCTAGAAAGAAAATTTTAAAGCCTCCTGTTAGGCCATCATCTACACGACATAGCCCTGAATTTTCCAATGCGTAGCTCTTTGCAAAAGAGAGATATTGGCAAGGAAAAGCTGTCTTGTACCTTTGCATTTTTCTCCCAAACGAAGGACGCTAGAAAGAAAATTTTAAAGCCTCCTGTTAGGCCATCATCTACACGACATTGCCCTGAATTTTCCAATGCGTAGCTCTTTGCAAAAGAGAGATATTGGCAAGGAAAAGCTGTCTTGTACCTTTGCATTTTTCTCCCAAACGAAGGACACTAGAAAGAAAATTTTAAAGCCTCCTGTTAGGCCATCATCTACACGACATAGCCCTGAATTTTCCAATGCGCAGCTCTTTGCAAAAGAGAGATATTGGCAAGGAAAAGCTGTCTTGTACCATTGCATTTTTCTCCCAAACGAAGGACACTAGAAAGAACATTTTAAAGCCTCCTGTTAGGCCATCATCTACACGACATAGCCCTGAATTTTCCAATGCGCAGCTCTTTGCAAAAGAGAGATATTGGCAAGGAAAAGCTGTCTTGTACCTTTGCATTTTTCTCCCAAACGAAGGTCACTAGAAAGAAAGTTTTAAAGCCTCCTGTTAGGCCATCATCTACACGACATAGCCCTGAATTTTCCAATGCGTAGCTCTTTGCAAAAGAGAGATATTTGCAAGGAAAAGCTGTCTTGTACCTTTGCATTTTTCTCCCAAACGAAGGACACTAGAAAGAAAATTTTAAAGCCTCCTGTTAGGCCATCATCTACACGACATAGCCCTGAATTTTCCAATGCGCAGCTCTTTGCAAAAGAGAGATATTGGCAAGGAAAAGCTGTCTTGTACCATTGCATTTTTCTCCCAAACGAAGGACACTAGAAAGAAAATTTTAAAGCCTCCTGTTAGGCCATCATCTACACGACATAGCCCTGAATTTTCCAATGCGCAGCTCTTTGCAAAAGAGAGATATTGGCAAGGAAAAGCTGTCTTGTACCATTGCATTTTTCTCCCAAACGAAGGACACTAGAAAGAAAATGTTAAAGCCTCCTGTTAGGCCATCATCTACACGACATAGCCCTGAATTTTCCAATGCGCAGCTCTTTGCAAAAGAGAGATATTGGCAAGTAAAAAAACTGTCTTGTACCATTGCATTTTTCTCCCAAACGAAGGACACTAGAAAGAAAATGTTAAAGCCTCCTGTTAGGCCATCATCTACACGACATAGCCCTGAATTTTCCAATGCGCAGCTCTTTGCAAAAGAGAGATATTGGCAAGGAAAAGCTGTCTTGTACCTTTGCATTTTTCTCCCAAACGAAGGACACTAGAAAGAAAATTTTAAAGCCTCCTGTTAGGCCATCATCTACACGACATAGCCCTGAATTTTCCAATGCGTAGCTCTTTGCAAAAGAGAGATATTGGCAAGGAAAAGCTGTCTTGTACCTTTGCATTTTTCTCCCAAACGAAGAAAACTAGAAAGAAAATTTTAAAGCCTCCTGTTAGGCCATCATCTACACGACATAGCCCTGAATTTTCCAATGCGTAGCTCTTTGCAAAAGAGAGATATTGGCAAGGAAAAGCTGTCTTGTACCTTTGCATTTTTCTCCCAAACGAAGGACGCTAGAAAGAAAATTTTAAAGCCTCCTATTAGGCCATCATCTACACGACATAGCCCTGCATTTTCCAATGCGCAGCTCTTTGCAAAAGAGAGATATTGGCAAGGAAAAGCTGTCTTGTACCATTGCATTTTTCTCCCAAACGAAGGACACTAGAAAGAACATTTTAAAGCCTCCTGTTAGGCCATCATCTACACGACATAGCCCTGAATTTTCCAATGCGCAGCTCTTTGCAAAAGAGAGATATTGGCAAGGAAAAGCTGTCTTGTACCTTTGCATTTTTCTCCCAAACGAAGGTCACTAGAAAGAAAGTTTTAAAGCCTCCTGTTAGGCCATCATCTACACGACATAGCCCTGAATTTTCCAATGCGTAGCTCTTTGCAAAAGAGAGATATTTGCAAGGAAAAGCTGTCTTGTACCTTTGCATTTTTCTCCCAAACGAAGGACACTAGAAAGAAAATTTTAAAGCCTCCTGTTAGGCCATCATCTACACGACATAGCCCTGAATTTTCCAATGCGCAGCTCTTTGCAAAAGAGAGATATTGGCAAGGAAAAGCTGTCTTGTACCATTGCATTTTTCTCCCAAACGAAGGACACTAGAAAGAAAATTTTAAAGCCTCCTGTTAGGCCATCATCTACACGACATAGCCCTGAATTTTCCAATGCGTAGCTCTTTGCAAAAGAGAGATATTGGCAAGGAAAAGCTGTCTTGTACCTTTGCATTTTTCTCCCAAACGAAGGACGCTAGAAAGAAAATTTTAAAGCCTCCTGTTAGGCCATCATCTACACGACATAGCCCTGAATTTTCCAATGCGTAGCTCTTTGCAAAAGAGAGATATTGGCAAGGAAAAGCTGTCTTGTACCTTTGCATTTTTCTCCCAAACGAAGGACGCTAGAAAGAAAATTTTAAAGCCTCCTGTTAGGCCATCATCTACACGACATTGCCCTGAATTTTCCAATGCGTAGCTCTTTGCAAAAGAGAGATATTGGCAAGGAAAAGCTGTCTTGTACCTTTGCATTTTTCTCCCAAACGAAGGACACTAGAAAGAAAATTTTAAAGCCTCCTGTTAGGCCATCATCTACACGACATAGCCCTGAATTTTCCAATGCGCAGCTCTTTGCAAAAGAGAGATATTGGCAAGGAAAAGCTGTCTTGTACCTTTGCATTTTTCTCCCAAACGAAGGTCACTAGAAAGAAAGTTTTAAAGCCTCCTGTTAGGCCATCATCTACACGACATAGCCCTGAATTTTCCAATGCGTAGCTCTTTGCAAAAGAGAGATATTTGCAAGGAAAAGCTGTCTTGTACCTTTGCATTTTTCTCCCAAACGAAGGACACTAGAAAGAAAATTTTAAAGCCTCCTGTTAGGCCATCATCTACACGACATAGCCCTGAATTTTCCAATGCGCAGCTCTTTGCAAAAGAGAGATATTGGCAAGGAAAAGCTGTCTTGTACCTTTGCATTTTTCTCCCAAACGAAGGACACTAGAAAGAAAATTTTAAAGCCTCCTGTTAGGCCATCATCTACACGACATAGCCCTGAATTTTCCAATGCGCAGCTCTTTGCAAAAGAGAGATATTGGCAAGGAAAAGCTGTCTTGTACCTTTGCATTTTTCTCCCAAACGAAGGTCACTAGAAAGAAAGTTTTAAAGCCTCCTGTTAGGCCATCATCTACACGACATAGCCCTGAATTTTCCAATGCGTAGCTCTTTGCAAAAGAGAGATATTTGCAAGGAAAAGCTGTCTTGTACCTTTGCATTTTTCTCCCAAACGAAGGACACTAGAAAGAAAATTTTAAAGCCTCCTGTTAGGCCATCATCTACACGACATAGCCCTGAATTTTCCAATGCGCAGCTCTTTGCAAAAGAGAGATATTGGCAAGGAAAAGCTGTCTTGTACCATTGCATTTTTCTCCCAAACGAAGGACACTAGAAAGAAAATTTTAAAGCCTCCTGTTAGGCCATCATCTACACGACATAGCCCTGAATTTTCCAATGCGTAGCTCTTTGCAAAAGAGAGATATTGGCAAGGAAAAGCTGTCTTGTACCTTTGCATTTTTCTCCCAAACGAAGGACGCTAGAAAGAAAATTTTAAAGCCTCCTGTTAGGCCATCATCTACACGACATAGCCCTGAATTTTCCAATGCGTAGCTCTTTGCAAAAGAGAGATATTGGCAAGGAAAAGCTGTCTTGTACCTTTGCATTTTTCTCCCAAACGAAGGACGCTAGAAAGAAAATTTTAAAGCCTCCTGTTAGGCCATCATCTACACGACATTGCCCTGAATTTTCCAATGCGTAGCTCTTTGCAAAAGAGAGATATTGGCAAGGAAAAGCTGTCTTGTACCTTTGCATTTTTCTCCCAAACGAAGGACACTAGAAAGAAAATTTTAAAGCCTCCTGTTAGGCCATCATCTACACGACATAGCCCTGAATTTTCCAATGCGCAGCTCTTTGCAAAAGAGAGATATTGGCAAGGAAAAGCTGTCTTGTACCTTTGCATTTTTCTCCCAAACGAAGGTCACTAGAAAGAAAGTTTTAAAGCCTCCTGTTAGGCCATCATCTACACGACATAGCCCTGAATTTTCCAATGCGTAGCTCTTTGCAAAAGAGAGATATTTGCAAGGAAAAGCTGTCTTGTACCTTTGCATTTTTCTCCCAAACGAAGGACACTAGAAAGAAAATTTTAAAGCCTCCTGTTAGGCCATCATCTACACGACATAGCCCTGAATTTTCCAATGCGCAGCTCTTTGCAAAAGAGAGATATTGGCAAGGAAAAGCTGTCTTGTACCATTGCATTTTTCTCCCAAACGAAGGACACTAGAAAGAAAATTTTAAAGCCTCCTGTTAGGCCATCATCTACACGACATAGCCCTGAATTTTCCAATGCGCAGCTCTTTGCAAAAGAGAGATATTGGCAAGGAAAAGCTGTCTTGTACCATTGCATTTTTCTCCCAAACGAAGGACACTAGAAAGAAAATGTTAAAGCCTCCTGTTAGGCCATCATCTACACGACATAGCCCTGAATTTTCCAATGCGCAGCTCTTTGCAAAAGAGAGATATTGGCAAGTAAAAAAACTGTCTTGTACCATTGCATTTTTCTCCCAAACGAAGGACACTAGAAAGAAAATGTTAAAGCCTCCTGTTAGGCCATCATCTACACGACATAGCCCTGAATTTTCCAATGCGCAGCTCTTTGCAAAAGAGAGATATTGGCAAGGAAAAGCTGTCTTGTACCTTTGCATTTTTCTCCCAAACGAAGGACACTAGAAAGAAAATTTTAAAGCCTCCTGTTAGGCCATCATCTACACGACATAGCCCTGAATTTTCCAATGCGTAGCTCTTTGCAAAAGAGAGATATTGGCAAGGAAAAGCTGTCTTGTACCTTTGCATTTTTCTCCCAAACGAAGAAAACTAGAAAGAAAATTTTAAAGCCTCCTGTTAGGCCATCATCTACACGACATAGCCCTGAATTTTCCAATGCGTAGCTCTTTGCAAAAGAGAGATATTGGCAAGGAAAAGCTGTCTTGTACCTTTGCATTTTTCTCCCAAACGAAGGACGCTAGAAAGAAAATTTTAAAGCCTCCTATTAGGCCATCATCTACACGACATAGCCCTGAATTTTCCAATGCGCAGCTCTTTGCAAAAGAGAGATATTGGCAAGGAAAAGCTGTCTTGTACCTTTGCATTTTTCTCCCAAACGAAGGAAACTAGAAAGAAAATTTTAAAGCCTCCTGTTAGGCCATCATCTACACGACATAGCCCTGAATTTTCCAATGCGCAGCTCTTTGCAAAAGAGAGATATTGGCAAGGAAAAGCTGTCTTGTACCATTGCATTTTTCTCCCAAACGAAGGACACTAGAAAGAAAATTTTAAAGCCTCCTGTTAGGCCATCATCTACACGACATAGCCCTGAATTTTCCAATGCGTAGCTCTTTGCAAAAGAGAGATATTGGCAAGGAAAAGCTGTCTTGTACCTTTGCATTTTTCTCCCAAACGAAGGACGCTAGAAAGAAAATTTTAAAGCCTCCTGTTAGGCCATCATCTACACGACATAGCCCTGAATTTTCCAATGCGCAGCTCTTTGCAAAAGAGAGATATTGGCAAGGAAAAGCTGTCTTGTACCATTGCATTTTTCTCCCAAACGAAGGACACTAGAAAGAAAATGTTAAAGCCTCCTGTTAGGCCATCATCTACACGACATAGCCCTGAATTTTCCAATGCGCAGCTCTTTGCAAAAGAGAGATATTGGCAAGGAAAAGCTGTCTTGTACCATTGCATTTTTCTCCCAAACGAAGGACACTAGAAAGAAAATGTTAAAGCCTCCTGTTAGGCCATCATCTACACGACATAGCCCTGAATTTTCCAATGCGCAGCTCTTTGCAAAAGAGAGATATTGGCAAGGAAAAGCTGTCTTGTACCTTTGCATTTTTCTCCCAAACGAAGGACACTAGAAAGAAAATTTTAAAGCCTCCTGTTAGGCCATCATCTACACGACATAGCCCTGAATTTTCCAATGCGTAGCTCTTTGCAAAAGAGAGATATTGGCAAGGAAAAGCTGTCTTGTACCTTTGCATTTTTCTCCCAAACGAAGAAAACTAGAAAGAAAATTTTAAAGCCTCCTGTTAGGCCATCATCTACACGACATAGCCCTGAATTTTCCAATGCGTAGCTCTTTGCAAAAGAGAGATATTGGCAAGGAAAAGCTGTCTTGTACCTTTGCATTTTTCTCCCAAACGAAGGACGCTAGAAAGAAAATTTTAAAGCCTCCTATTAGGCCATCATCTACACGACATAGCCCTGAATTTTCCAATGCGCAGCTCTTTGCAAAAGAGAGATATTGGCAAGGAAAAGCTGTCTTGTACCTTTGCATTTTTCTCCCAAACGAAGGAAACTAGAAAGAAAATTTTAAAGCCTCCTGTTAGGCCATCATCTACACGACATAGCCCTGAATTTTCCAATGCGCAGCTCTTTGCAAAAGAGAGATATTGGCAAGGAAAAGCTGTCTTGTACCATTGCATTTTTCTCCCAAACGAAGGACACTAGAAAGAAAATTTTAAAGCCTCCTGTTAGGCCATCATCTACACGACATAGCCCTGAATTTTCCAATGCGTAGCTCTTTGCAAAAGAGAGATATTGGCAAGGAAAAGCTGTCTTGTACCTTTGCATTTTTCTCCCAAACGAAGGACGCTAGAAAGAAAATTTTAAAGCCTCCTGTTAGGCCATCATCTACACGACATAGCCCTGAATTTTCCAATGCGCAGCTCTTTGCAAAAGAGAGATATTGGCAAGGAAAAGCTGTCTTGTACCATTGCATTTTTCTCCCAAACGAAGGACACTAGAAAGAAATTTTTAAAGCCTCCTGTTAGGCCATCATCTACACGACATAGCCCTGAATTTTCCAATGCGCAGCTCTTTGCAAAAGAGAGATATTGGCAAGGAAAAGCTGTCTTGTACCATTGCATTTTTCTCCCAAACGAAGGACACTAGAAAGAAAATGTTAAAGCCTCCTGTTAGGCCATCATCTACACGACATAGCCCTGAATTTTCCAATGCGCAGCTCTTTGCAAAAGAGAGATATTGGCAAGGAAAAGCTGTCTTGTACCTTTGCATTTTTCTCCCAAACGAAGGACACTAGAAAGAAAATTTTAAAGCCTCCTGTTAGGCCATCATCTACACGACATAGCCCTGAATTTTCCAATGCGCAGCTCTTTGCAAAAGAGAGATATTGGCAAGGAAAAGCTGTCTTGTACCATTGCATTTTTCTCCCAAACGAAGGACACTAGAAAGAACATTTTAAAGCCTCCTGTTAGGCCATCATCTACACGACATAGCCCTGAATTTTCCAATGCGCAGCTCTTTGCAAAAGAGAGATATTGGCAAGGAAAAGCTGTCTTGTACTTTTGCATTTTTCTCCCAAACGAAGGTCACTAGAAAGAAAATTTTAAAGCCTCCTGTTAGGCCATCATCTACACGACATAGCCCTGAATTTTCCAATGCGTAGCTCTTTGCAAAAGAGAGATATTTGCAAGGAAAAGCTGTCTTGTACCTTTGCATTTTTCTCCCAAACGAAGGACACTAGAAAGAAAATGTTAAAGCCTCCTGTTAGGCCATCATCTACACGACATAGCCCTGAATTTTCCAATGCGCAGCTCTTTGCAAAAGAGAGATATTGGCAAGGAAAAGCTGTCTTGTACCTTTGCATTTTTCTCCCAAACGAAGGTCACTAGAAAGAAAATTTTAAAGCCTCCTGTTAGGCCATCATCTACACGACATAGCCCTGAATTTTCCAATGCGTAGCTCTTTGCAAAAGAGAGATATTGGCAAGGAAAAGCTGTCTTGTACCTTTGCATTTTTCTCCCAAACGAAGGACACTAGAAAGAAAATTTTAAAGCCTCCTGTTAGGCCATCATCTACACGACATAGCCCTGAATTTTCCAATGCGCAGCTCTTTGCAAAAGAGAGATATTGGCAAGGAAAAGCTGTCTTGTACCATTGCATTTTTCTCCCAAACGAAGGACACTAGAAAGAAAATTTTAAAGCCTCCTGTTAGGCCATCATCTACACGACATAGCCCTGAATTTTCCAATGCGCAGCTCTTTGCAAAAGAGAGATATTGGCAAGGAAAAGCTGTCTTGTACCATTGCATTTTTCTCCCAAACGAAGGACACTAGAAAGAAAATGTTAAAGCCTCCTGTTAGGCCATCATCTACACGACATAGCCCTGAATTTTCCAATGCGCAGCTCTTTGCAAAAGAGAGATATTGGCAAGTAAAAAAACTGTCTTGTACCATTGCATTTTTCTCCCAAACGAAGGACACTAGAAAGAAAATGTTAAAGCCTCCTGTTAGGCCATCATCTACACGACATAGCCCTGAATTTTCCAATGCGCAGCTCTTTGCAAAAGAGAGATATTGGCAAGGAAAAGCTGTCTTGTACCTTTGCATTTTTCTCCCAAACGAAGGACACTAGAAAGAAAATTTTAAAGCCTCCTGTTAGGCCATCATCTACACGACATAGCCCTGAATTTTCCAATGCGTAGCTCTTTGCAAAAGAGAGATATTGGCAAGGAAAAGCTGTCTTGTACCTTTGCATTTTTCTCCCAAACGAAGAAAACTAGAAAGAAAATTTTAAAGCCTCCTGTTAGGCCATCATCTACACGACATAGCCCTGAATTTTCCAATGCGTAGCTCTTTGCAAAAGAGAGATATTGGCAAGGAAAAGCTGTCTTGTACCTTTGCATTTTTCTCCCAAACGAAGGACGCTAGAAAGAAAATTTTAAAGCCTCCTATTAGGCCATCATCTACACGACATAGCCCTGAATTTTCCAATGCGCAGCTCTTTGCAAAAGAGAGATATTGGCAAGGAAAAGCTGTCTTGTACCTTTGCATTTTTCTCCCAAACGAAGGAAACTAGAAAGAAAATTTTAAAGCCTCCTGTTAGGCCATCATCTACACGACATAGCCCTGAATTTTCCAATGCGCAGCTCTTTGCAAAAGAGAGATATTGGCAAGGAAAAGCTGTCTTGTACCATTGCATTTTTCTCCCAAACGAAGGACACTAGAAAGAAAATTTTAAAGCCTCCTGTTAGGCCATCATCTACACGACATAGCCCTGAATTTTCCAATGCGTAGCTCTTTGCAAAAGAGAGATATTGGCAAGGAAAAGCTGTCTTGTACCTTTGCATTTTTCTCCCAAACGAAGGACGCTAGAAAGAAAATTTTAAAGCCTCCTGTTAGGCCATCATCTACACGACATAGCCCTGAATTTTCCAATGCGCAGCTCTTTGCAAAAGAGAGATATTGGCAAGGAAAAGCTGTCTTGTACCATTGCATTTTTCTCCCAAACGAAGGACACTAGAAAGAAAATGTTAAAGCCTCCTGTTAGGCCATCATCTACACGACATAGCCCTGAATTTTCCAATGCGCAGCTCTTTGCAAAAGAGAGATATTGGCAAGGAAAAGCTGTCTTGTACCATTGCATTTTTCTCCCAAACGAAGGACACTAGAAAGAAAATGTTAAAGCCTCCTGTTAGGCCATCATCTACACGACATAGCCCTGAATTTTCCAATGCGCAGCTCTTTGCAAAAGAGAGATATTGGCAAGGAAAAGCTGTCTTGTACCTTTGCATTTTTCTCCCAAACGAAGGACACTAGAAAGAAAATTTTAAAGCCTCCTGTTAGGCCATCATCTACACGACATAGCCCTGAATTTTCCAATGCGTAGCTCTTTGCAAAAGAGAGATATTGGCAAGGAAAAGCTGTCTTGTACCTTTGCATTTTTCTCCCAAACGAAGAAAACTAGAAAGAAAATTTTAAAGCCTCCTGTTAGGCCATCATCTACACGACATAGCCCTGAATTTTCCAATGCGTAGCTCTTTGCAAAAGAGAGATATTGGCAAGGAAAAGCTGTCTTGTACCTTTGCATTTTTCTCCCAAACGAAGGACGCTAGAAAGAAAATTTTAAAGCCTCCTATTAGGCCATCATCTACACGACATAGCCCTGAATTTTCCAATGCGCAGCTCTTTGCAAAAGAGAGATATTGGCAAGGAAAAGCTGTCTTGTACCTTTGCATTTTTCTCCCAAACGAAGGAAACTAGAAAGAAAATTTTAAAGCCTCCTGTTAGGCCATCATCTACACGACATAGCCCTGAATTTTCCAATGCGCAGCTCTTTGCAAAAGAGAGATATTGGCAAGGAAAAGCTGTCTTGTACCATTGCATTTTTCTCCCAAACGAAGGACACTAGAAAGAAAATTTTAAAGCCTCCTGTTAGGCCATCATCTACACGACATAGCCCTGAATTTTCCAATGCGTAGCTCTTTGCAAAAGAGAGATATTGGCAAGGAAAAGCTGTCTTGTACCTTTGCATTTTTCTCCCAAACGAAGGACGCTAGAAAGAAAATTTTAAAGCCTCCTGTTAGGCCATCATCTACACGACATAGCCCTGAATTTTCCAATGCGCAGCTCTTTGCAAAAGAGAGATATTGGCAAGGAAAAGCTGTCTTGTACCATTGCATTTTTCTCCCAAACGAAGGACACTAGAAAGAAATTTTTAAAGCCTCCTGTTAGGCCATCATCTACACGACATAGCCCTGAATTTTCCAATGCGCAGCTCTTTGCAAAAGAGAGATATTGGCAAGGAAAAGCTGTCTTGTACCATTGCATTTTTCTCCCAAACGAAGGACACTAGAAAGAAAATGTTAAAGCCTCCTGTTAGGCCATCATCTACACGACATAGCCCTGAATTTTCCAATGCGCAGCTCTTTGCAAAAGAGAGATATTGGCAAGGAAAAGCTGTCTTGTACCTTTGCATTTTTCTCCCAAACGAAGGACACTAGAAAGAAAATTTTAAAGCCTCCTGTTAGGCCATCATCTACACGACATAGCCCTGAATTTTCCAATGCGCAGCTCTTTGCAAAAGAGAGATATTGGCAAGGAAAAGCTGTCTTGTACCATTGCATTTTTCTCCCAAACGAAGGACACTAGAAAGAACATTTTAAAGCCTCCTGTTAGGCCATCATCTACACGACATAGCCCTGAATTTTCCAATGCGCAGCTCTTTGCAAAAGAGAGATATTGGCAAGGAAAAGCTGTCTTGTACTTTTGCATTTTTCTCCCAAACGAAGGTCACTAGAAAGAAAATTTTAAAGCCTCCTGTTAGGCCATCATCTACACGACATAGCCCTGAATTTTCCAATGCGTAGCTCTTTGCAAAAGAGAGATATTTGCAAGGAAAAGCTGTCTTGTACCTTTGCATTTTTCTCCCAAACGAAGGACACTAGAAAGAAAATGTTAAAGCCTCCTGTTAGGCCATCATCTACACGACATAGCCCTGAATTTTCCAATGCGCAGCTCTTTGCAAAAGAGAGATATTGGCAAGGAAAAGCTGTCTTGTACCTTTGCATTTTTCTCCCAAACGAAGGTCACTAGAAAGAAAATTTTAAAGCCTCCTGTTAGGCCATCATCTACACGACATAGCCCTGAATTTTCCAATGCGTAGCTCTTTGCAAAAGAGAGATATTGGCAAGGAAAAGCTGTCTTGTACCTTTGCATTTTTCTCCCAAACGAAGGACACTAGAAAGAAAATTTTAAAGCCTCCTGTTAGGCCATCATCTACACGACATAGCCCTGAATTTTCCAATGCGCAGCTCTTTGCAAAAGAGAGATATTGGCAAGGAAAAGCTGTCTTGTACCTTTGCATTTTTCTCCCAAACGAAGGAAACTAGAAAGAAAATTTTAAAGCCTCCTGTTAGGCCGTCATCTACACGACATAGCCCTGAATTTTCCAATGCGCAGCTCTTTGCAAAAGAGAGATATTGGCAAGGAAAAGCTGTCTTGTACCATTGCATTTTTCTCCCAAACGAAGGACACTAGAAAGAAAATTTTAAAGCCTCCTGTTAAGCCATCGTCTACACGACATAGCCCTGAATTTTCCAATGCGTAGCTCTTTGCAAAAGAGAGATATTGGCAAGGAAAAGCTGTCTTGTACCTTTGCATTTTTCTCCCAAACGAAGGACGCTAGAAAGAAAATTTTAAAGCCTCCTGTTGGCCATCATCTACACGACATAGCCCTGAATTTTCCAATGCGCAGCTCTTTGCAAAAGAGAGATATTGGCAAGGAAAAGCTGTCTTGTACCTTTGCATTTTTCTCCCAAACGAAGGTCACTAGAAAGAAAATTTTAAAGCCTCCTGTTAGGCCATCATCTACACGACATAGCCCTGAATTTTCCAATGCGTAGCTCTTTGCAAAAGAGAGATATTGGCAAGGAAAAGCTGTCTTGTACCTTTGCATTTTTCTCCCAAACGAAGGACACTAGAAAGAAAATTTTAAAGCCTCCTGTTAGGCCATCATCTACATGACATAGCCCTGAATTTTCCAATGCGCAGCTCTTTGCAAAAGAGAGATATTGGCAAGGAAAAGCTGTCTTGTACCATTGCATTTTTCTCCCAAACGAAGGACACTAGAAAGAACATTTTAAAGCCTGCTGTTAGGCCATCATCTACACGACATAGCCCTGAATTTTCCAATGCGCAGCTCTTTGCAAAAGAGAGATATTGGCAAGGAAAAGCTGTCTTGTACCATTGCATTTTTCTCCCAAACGAAGGACACTAGAAAGAAAATTTTAAAGCCTCCTGTTAGGCCATCATCTACACGACATAGCCCTGAATTTTCCAATGCGCAGCTCTTTGCAAAAGAGAGATATTGGCAAGGAAAAGCTGTCTTGTACCTTTGCATTTTTCTCCCAAACGAAGGTCACTAGAAAGAACATTTTAAAGCCCCCTGTTAGGCCATCATCTACACGACATAGCCCTGAATTTTCCAATGCGCAGCTCTTTGCAAAAGAGAGATATTGGCAAGGAAAAGCTGTCTTGTACCATTGCATTTTTCTCCCAAACGAAGGACACTAGAAAGAAAATGTTAAAGCCTCCTGTTAGGCCATCATCTACACGACATAGCCCTGAATTTTCCAATGCGCAGCTCTTTGCAAAAGAGAGATATTGGCAAGGAAATGCTGTCTTGTACCTTTGCATTTTTCTCCCAAACGAAGGTCACTAGAAAGAAAATTTTAAAGCCCCCTGTTAGGCCATCATCTACACGACATAGCCCTGAATTTTCCAATGCGCAGCTCTTTGCAAAAGAGAGATATTGGCAAGGAAAAGCTGTCTTGTACCATTGCATTTTTCTCCCAAACGAAGGACACTAGAAAGAAAATGTTAAAGCCTCCTGTTAGGCCATCATCTACACGACATAGCCCTGAATTTTCCAATGCGCAGCTCTTTGCAAAAGAGAGATATTGGCAAGGAAAAGCTGTCTTGTACCTTTGCATTTTTCTCCCAAACGAAGGTCACTAGAAAGAAAATTTTAAAGCCTCCTGTTAGGCCATCATCTACACGACATAGCCCTGAATTTTCCAATGCGTAGCTCTTTGCAAAAGAGAGATATTGGCAAGGAAAAGCTGTCTTGTACCATTGCATTTTTCTCCCAAACGAAGGACACTAGAAAGAACATTTTAAAGCCTCCTGTTAGGCCATCATCTACACGACATAGCCCTGAATTTTCCAATGCGCAGCTCTTTGCAAAAGAGAGATATTGGCAAGGAAAAGCTGTCTTGTACCATTGCATTTTTCTCCCAAACGAAGGACACTAGAAAGAAAATTTTAAAGCCTCCTGTTAGGCCATCATCTACACGACATAGCCCTGAATTTTCCAATGCGTAGCTCTTTGCAAAAGAGAGATATTTGCAAGGAAAAGCTGTCTTGTACCTTTGCATTTTTCTCCCAAACGAAGGACACTAGAAAGAAAATTTTAAAGCCTCCTGTTAGGCCATCATCTACACGACATAGCCCTGAATTTTCCAATGCGCAGCTCTTTGCAAAAGAGAGATATTGGCAAGGAAAAGCTGTCTTGTACCTTTGCATTTTTCTCCCAAACGAAGGAAACTAGAAAGAAAATTTTAAAGCCTCCTGTTAGGCCGTCATCTACACGACATAGCCCTGAATTTTCCAATGCGCAGCTCTTTGCAAAAGAGAGATATTGGCAAGGAAAAGCTGTCTTGTACCATTGCATTTTTCTCCCAAACGAAGGACACTAGAAAGAAAATTTTAAAGCCTCCTGTTAAGCCATCGTCTACACGACATAGCCCTGAATTTTCCAATGCGTAGCTCTTTGCAAAAGAGAGATATTGGCAAGGAAAAGCTGTCTTGTACCTTTGCATTTTTCTCCCAAACGAAGGACGCTAGAAAGAAAATTTTAAAGCCTCCTGTTGGCCATCATCTACACGACATAGCCCTGAATTTTCCAATGCGCAGCTCTTTGCAAAAGAGAGATATTGGCAAGGAAAAGCTGTCTTGTACCTTTGCATTTTTCTCCCAAACGAAGGTCACTAGAAAGAAAATTTTAAAGCCTCCTGTTAGGCCATCATCTACACGACATAGCCCTGAATTTTCCAATGCGTAGCTCTTTGCAAAAGAGAGATATTGGCAAGGAAAAGCTGTCTTGTACCTTTGCATTTTTCTCCCAAACGAAGGACACTAGAAAGAAAATTTTAAAGCCTCCTGTTAGGCCATCATCTACATGACATAGCCCTGAATTTTCCAATGCGCAGCTCTTTGCAAAAGAGAGATATTGGCAAGGAAAAGCTGTCTTGTACCATTGCATTTTTCTCCCAAACGAAGGACACTAGAAAGAACATTTTAAAGCCTGCTGTTAGGCCATCATCTACACGACATAGCCCTGAATTTTCCAATGCGCAGCTCTTTGCAAAAGAGAGATATTGGCAAGGAAAAGCTGTCTTGTACCATTGCATTTTTCTCCCAAACGAAGGACACTAGAAAGAAAATTTTAAAGCCTCCTGTTAGGCCATCATCTACACGACATAGCCCTGAATTTTCCAATGCGCAGCTCTTTGCAAAAGAGAGATATTGGCAAGGAAAAGCTGTCTTGTACCTTTGCATTTTTCTCCCAAACGAAGGTCACTAGAAAGAACATTTTAAAGCCCCCTGTTAGGCCATCATCTACACGACATAGCCCTGAATTTTCCAATGCGCAGCTCTTTGCAAAAGAGAGATATTGGCAAGGAAAAGCTGTCTTGTACCATTGCATTTTTCTCCCAAACGAAGGACACTAGAAAGAAAATGTTAAAGCCTCCTGTTAGGCCATCATCTACACGACATAGCCCTGAATTTTCCAATGCGCAGCTCTTTGCAAAAGAGAGATATTGGCAAGGAAATGCTGTCTTGTACCTTTGCATTTTTCTCCCAAACGAAGGTCACTAGAAAGAAAATTTTAAAGCCCCCTGTTAGGCCATCATCTACACGACGTAGCCCTGAATTTTCCAATGCGCAGCTCTTTGCAAAAGAGAGATATTGGCAAGGAAAAGCTGTCTTGTACCATTGCATTTTTCTCCCAAACGAAGGACACTAGAAAGAAAATGTTAAAGCCTCCTGTTAGGCCATCATCTACACGACATAGCCCTGAATTTTCCAATGCGCAGCTCTTTGCAAAAGAGAGATATTGGCAAGGAAAAGCTGTCTTGTACCTTTGCATTTTTCTCCCAAACGAAGGTCACTAGAAAGAAAATTTTAAAGCCTCCTGTTAGGCCATCATCTACACGACATAGCCCTGAATTTTCCAATGCGTAGCTCTTTGCAAAAGAGAGATATTGGCAAGGAAAAGCTGTCTTGTACCATTGCATTTTTCTCCCAAACGAAGGACACTAGAAAGAACATTTTAAAGCCTCCTGTTAGGCCATCATCTACACGACATAGCCCTGAATTTTCCAATGCGCAGCTCTTTGCAAAAGAGAGATATTGGCAAGGAAAAGCTGTCTTGTACCATTGCATTTTTCTCCCAAACGAAGGACACTAGAAAGAAAATGTTAAAGCCTCCTGTTAGGCCATCATCTACACGACATAGCCCTGAATTTTCCAATGCGCAGCTCTTTGCAAAAGAGAGATATTGGCAAGGAAATGCTGTCTTGTACCTTTGCATTTTTCTCCCAAACGAAGGACACTAGAAAGAAAATTTTAAAGCCTCCTGTTAGGCCATCATCTACACGACATAGCCCTGAATTTTCCAATGCGCAGCTCTTTGCAAAAGAGAGATATTGGCAAGGAAAAGCTGTCTTGTACCATTGCATTTTTCTCCCAAACGAAGGACACTAGAAAGAACATTTTAAAGCCTCCTGTTAGGCCATCATCTACACGACATAGCCCTGAATTTTCCAATGCGCAGCTCTTTGCAAAAGAGAGATATTGGCAAGGAAAAGCTGTCTTGTACCTTTGCATTTTTCTCCCAAACGAAGGTCACTAGAAAGAAAATTTTAAAGCCTCCTGTTAGGCCATCATCTACACGACATAGCCCTGAATTTTCCAATGCGTAGCTCTTTGCAAAAGAGAGATATTTGCAAGGAAAAGCTGTCTTGTACCTTTGCATTTTTCTCCCAAACGAAGGACACTAGAAAGAAAATGTTAAAGCCTCCTGTTAGGCCATCATCTACACGACATAGCCCTGAATTTTCCAATGCGCAGCTCTTTGCAAAAGAGAGATATTGGCAAGGAAAAGCTGTCTTGTACCTTTGCATTTTTCTCCCAAACGAAGGACACTAGAAAGAAAATTTTAAAGCCTCCTGTTAGGCCATCATCTACACGACATAGCCCTGAATTTTCCAATGCGTAGCTCTTTGCAAAAGAGAGATATTGGCAAGGAAAAGCTGTCTTGTACCTTTGCATTTTTCTCCCAAACGAAGAAAACTAGAAAGAAAATTTTAAAGCCTCCTGTTAGGCCATCATCTACACGACATAGCCCTGAATTTTCCAATGCGTAGCTCTTTGCAAAAGAGAGATATTGGCAAGGAAAAGCTGTCTTGTACCTTTGCATTTTTCTCCCAAACGAAGGACGCTAGAAAGAAAATTTTAAAGCCTCCTATTAGGCCATCATCTACACGACATAGCCCTGAATTTTCCAATGCGCAGCTCTTTGCTAAAGAGAGATATTGGCAAGGAAAAGCTGTCTTGTACCTTTGCATTTTTCTCCCAAACGAAGGAAACTAGAAAGAAAATTTTAAAGCCTCCTGTTAGGCCATCATCTACACGACATAGCCCTGAATTTTCCAATGCGCAGCTCTTTGCAAAAGAGAGATATTGGCAAGGAAAATCTGTCTTGTACCATTGCATTTTTCTCCCAAACGAAGGACACTAGAAAGAACATTTTAAAGCCTCCTGTTAGGCCATCATCTACACGACATAGCCCTGAATTTTCCAATGCGCAGCTCTTTGCAAAAGAGAGATATTGGCAAGGAAAAGCTGTCTTGTACCATTGCATTTTTCTCCCAAACGAAGGACACTAGAAAGAACATTTTAAAGCCTCCTGTTAGGCCATCATCTACACGACATAGCCCTGAATTTTCCAATGCGCAGCTCTTTGCAAAAGAGAGATATTGGCAAGGAAAAGCTGTCTTGTACCTTTGCATTTTTCTCCCAAACGAAGGTCACTAGAAAGAAAATTTTAAAGCCTCCTGTTAGGCCATCATCTACACGACATAGCCCTGAATTTTCCAATGCGTAGCTCTTTGCAAAAGAGAGATATTTGCAAGGAAAAGCTGTCTTGTACCTTTGCATTTTTCTCCCAAACGAAGGACACTAGAAAGAAAATGTTAAAGCCTCCTGTTAGGCCATCATCTACACGACATAGCCCTGAATTTTCCAATGCGCAGCTCTTTGCAAAAGAGAGATATTGGCAAGGAAAAGCTGTCTTGTACCTTTGCATTTTTCTCCCAAACGAAGGACACTAGAAAGAAAATTTTAAAGCCTCCTGTTAGGCCATCATCTACACGACATAGCCCTGAATTTTCCAATGCGTAGCTCTTTGCAAAAGAGAGATATTGGCAAGGAAAAGCTGTCTTGTACCTTTGCATTTTTCTCCCAAACGAAGAAAACTAGAAAGAAAATTTTAAAGCCTCCTGTTAGGCCATCATCTACACGACATAGCCCTGAATTTTCCAATGCGTAGCTCTTTGCAAAAGAGAGATATTGGCAAGGAAAAGCTGTCTTGTACCTTTGCATTTTTCTCCCAAACGAAGGACGCTAGAAAGAAAATTTTAAAGCCTCCTATTAGGCCATCATCTACACGACATAGCCCTGAATTTTCCAATGCGCAGCTCTTTGCTAAAGAGAGATATTGGCAAGGAAAAGCTGTCTTGTACCTTTGCATTTTTCTCCCAAACGAAGGAAACTAGAAAGAAAATTTTAAAGCCTCCTGTTAGGCCATCATCTACACGACATAGCCCTGAATTTTCCAATGCGCAGCTCTTTGCAAAAGAGAGATATTGGCAAGGAAAAGCTGTCTTGTACCATTGCATTTTTCTCCCAAACGAAGGACACTAGAAAGAAAATTTTAAAGCCTCCTGTTAGGCCATCATCTACACGACATAGCCCTGAATTTTCCAATGCGTAGCTCTTTGCAAAAGAGAGATATTGGCAAGGAAAAGCTGTCTTGTACCTTTGCATTTTTCTCCCAAACGAAGGACGCTAGAAAGAAAATTTTAAAGCCTCCTGTTAGGCCATCATCTACACGACATAGCCCTGAATTTTCCAATGCGCAGCTCTTTGCAAAAGAGAGATATTGGCAAGGAAAAGCTGTCTTGTACCATTGCATTTTTCTCCCAAACGAAGGACACTAGAAAGAAAATTTTAAAGCCTCCTGTTAGGCCATCATCTACACGACATAGCCCTGAATTTTCCAATGCGCAGCTCTTTGCAAAAGAGAGATATTGGCAAGGAAAAGCTGTCTTGTACCATTGCATTTTTCTTCCAAACGAAGGACACTAGAAAGAAAATGTTAAAGCCTCCTGTTAGGCCATCATCTACACGACATAGCCCTGAATTTTCCAATGCGCAGCTCTTTGCAAAAGAGAGATATTGGCAAGGAAAAGCTGTCTTGTACCTTTGCATTTTTCTCCCAAACGAAGGACACTAGAAAGAAAATTTTAAAGCCTCCTGTTAGGCCATCATCTACACGACATAGCCCTGAATTTTCCAATGCGCAGCTCTTTGCAAAAGAGAGATATTGGCAAGGAAAAGCTGTCTTGTACCATTGCATTTTTCTCCCAAACGAAGGACACTAGAAAGAACATTTTAAAGCCTCCTGTTAGGCCATCATCTACACGACATAGCCCTGAATTTTCCAATGCGCAGCTCTTTGCAAAAGAGAGATATTGGCAAGGAAAAGCTGTCTTGTACTTTTGCATTTTTCTCCCAAACGAAGGTCACTAGAAAGAAAATTTTAAAGCCTCCTGTTAGGCCATCATCTACACGACATAGCCCTGAATTTTCCAATGCGTAGCTCTTTGCAAAAGAGAGATATTTGCAAGGAAAAGCTGTCTTGTACCTTTGCATTTTTCTCCCAAACGAAGGACACTAGAAAGAAAATGTTAAAGCCTCCTGTTAGGCCATCATCTACACGACATAGCCCTGAATTTTCCAATGCGCAGCTCTTTGCAAAAGAGAGATATTGGCAAGGAAAAGCTGTCTTGTACCTTTGCATTTTTCTCCCAAACGAAGGTCACTAGAAAGAAAATTTTAAAGCCTCCTGTTAGGCCATCATCTACACGACATAGCCCTGAATTTTCCAATGCGTAGCTCTTTGCAAAAGAGAGATATTGGCAAGGAAAAGCTGTCTTGTACCTTTGCATTTTTCTCCCAAACGAAGGACACTAGAAAGAAAATTTTAAAGCCTCCTGTTAGGCCATCATCTACACGACATAGCCCTGAATTTTCCAATGCGCAGCTCTTTGCAAAAGAGAGATATTGGCAAGGAAAAGCTGTCTTGTACCTTTGCATTTTTCTCCCAAACGAAGGAAACTAGAAAGAAAATTTTAAAGCCTCCTGTTAGGCCGTCATCTACACGACATAGCCCTGAATTTTCCAATGCGCAGCTCTTTGCAAAAGAGAGATATTGGCAAGGAAAAGCTGTCTTGTACCATTGCATTTTTCTCCCAAACGAAGGACACTAGAAAGAAAATTTTAAAGCCTCCTGTTAAGCCATCATCTACACGACATAGCCCTGAATTTTCCAATGCGTAGCTCTTTGCAAAAGAGAGATATTGGCAAGGAAAAGCTGTCTTGTACCTTTGCATTTTTCTCCCAAACGAAGGACGCTAGAAAGAAAATTTTAAAGCCTCCTGTTGGCCATCATCTACACGACATAGCCCTGAATTTTCCAATGCGCAGCTCTTTGCAAAAGAGAGATATTGGCAAGGAAAAGCTGTCTTGTACCTTTGCATTTTTCTCCCAAACGAAGGTCACTAGAAAGAAAATTTTAAAGCCTCCTGTTAGGCCATCATCTACACGACATAGCCCTGAATTTTCCAATGCGTAGCTCTTTGCAAAAGAGAGATATTGGCAAGGAAAAGCTGTCTTGTACCTTTGCATTTTTCTCCCAAACGAAGGACACTAGAAAGAAAATTTTAAAGCCTCCTGTTAGGCCATCATCTACATGACATAGCCCTGAATTTTCCAATGCGCAGCTCTTTGCAAAAGAGAGATATTGGCAAGGAAAAGCTGTCTTGTACCATTGCATTTTTCTCCCAAACGAAGGACACTAGAAAGAACATTTTAAAGCCTGCTGTTAGGCCATCATCTACACGACATAGCCCTGAATTTTCCAATGCGCAGCTCTTTGCAAAAGAGAGATATTGGCAAGGAAAAGCTGTCTTGTACCATTGCATTTTTCTCCCAAACGAAGGACACTAGAAAGAAAATTTTAAAGCCTCCTGTTAGGCCATCATCTACACGACATAGCCCTGAATTTTCCAATGCGCAGCTCTTTGCAAAAGAGAGATATTGGCAAGGAAAAGCTGTCTTGTACCTTTGCATTTTTCTCCCAAACGAAGGTCACTAGAAAGAACATTTTAAAGCCCCCTGTTAGGCCATCATCTACACGACATAGCCCTGAATTTTCCAATGCGCAGCTCTTTGCAAAAGAGAGATATTGGCAAGGAAAAGCTGTCTTGTACCATTGCATTTTTCTCCCAAACGAAGGACACTAGAAAGAAAATGTTAAAGCCTCCTGTTAGGCCATCATCTACACGACATAGCCCTGAATTTTCCAATGCGCAGCTCTTTGCAAAAGAGAGATATTGGCAAGGAAATGCTGTCTTGTACCTTTGCATTTTTCTCCCAAACGAAGGTCACTAGAAAGAAAATTTTAAAGCCCCCTGTTAGGCCATCATCTACACGACATAGCCCTGAATTTTCCAATGCGCAGCTCTTTGCAAAAGAGAGATATTGGCAAGGAAAAGCTGTCTTGTACCATTGCATTTTTCTCCCAAACGAAGGACACTAGAAAGAAAATGTTAAAGCCTCCTGTTAGGCCATCATCTACACGACATAGCCCTGAATTTTCCAATGCGCAGCTCTTTGCAAAAGAGAGATATTGGCAAGGAAAAGCTGTCTTGTACCATTGCATTTTTCTCCCAAACGAAGGTCACTAGAAAGAAAATTTTAAAGCCTCCTGTTAGGCCATCATCTACACGACATAGCCCTGAATTTTCCAATGCGTAGCTCTTTGCAAAAGAGAGATATTGGCAAGGAAAAGCTGTCTTGTACCATTGCATTTTTCTCCCAAACGAAGGACACTAGAAAGAACATTTTAAAGCCTCCTGTTAGGCCATCATCTACACGACATAGCCCTGAATTTTCCAATGCGCAGCTCTTTGCAAAAGAGAGATATTGGCAAGGAAAAGCTGTCTTGTACCATTGCATTTTTCTCCCAAACGAAGGACACTAGAAAGAAAATGTTAAAGCCTCCTGTTAGGCCATCATCTACACGACATAGCCCTGAATTTTCCAATGCGCAGCTCTTTGCAAAAGAGAGATATTGGCAAGGAAATGCTGTCTTGTACCTTTGCATTTTTCTCCCAAACGAAGGACACTAGAAAGAAAATTTTAAAGCCTCCTGTTAGGCCATCATCTACACGACATAGCCCTGAATTTTCCAATGCGCAGCTCTTTGCAAAAGAGAGATATTGGCAAGGAAAAGCTGTCTTGTACCATTGCATTTTTCTCCCAAACGAAGGACACTAGAAAGAACATTTTAAAGCCTCCTGTTAGGCCATCATCTACACGACATAGCCCTGAATTTTCCAATGCGCAGCTCTTTGCAAAAGAGAGATATTGGCAAGGAAAAGCTGTCTTGTACCTTTGCATTTTTCTCCCAAACGAAGGTCACTAGAAAGAAAATTTTAAAGCCTCCTGTTAGGCCATCATCTACACGACATAGCCCTGAATTTTCCAATGCGTAGCTCTTTGCAAAAGAGAGATATTGGCAAGGAAAAGCTGTCTTGTACCTTTGCATTTTTCTCCCAAACGAAGGACACTAGAAAGAAAATGTTAAAGCCTCCTGTTAGGCCATCATCTACACGACATAGCCCTGAATTTTCCAATGCGCAGCTCTTTGCAAAAGAGAGATATTGGCAAGGAAAAGCTGTCTTGTACCTTTGCATTTTTCTCCCAAACGAAGGTCACTAGAAAGAAAATTTTAAAGCCTCCTGTTAGGCCATCATCTACACGACATAGCCCTGAATTTTCCAATGCGTAGCTCTTTGCAAAAGAGAGATATTGGCAAGGAAAAGCTGTCTTGTACCTTTGCATTTTTCTCCCAAACGAAGGACACTAGAAAGAAAATTTTAAAGCCTCCTGTTAGGCCATCATCTACACGACATAGCCCTGAATTTTCCAATGCGCAGCTCTTTGCAAAAGAGAGATATTGGCAAGGAAAAGCTGTCTTGTACCTTTGCATTTTTCTCCCAAACGAAGGAAACTAGAAAGAAAATTTTAAAGCCTCCTGTTAGGCCGTCATCTACACGACATAGCCCTGAATTTTCCAATGCGCAGCTCTTTGCAAAAGAGAGATATTGGCAAGGAAAAGCTGTCTTGTACCTTTGCATTTTTCTCCCAAACGAAGGACACTAGAAAGAAAATTTTAAAGCCTCCTGTTAGGCCATCATCTACACGACATAGCCCTGAATTTTCCAATGCGCAGCTCTTTGCAAAAGAGAGATATTGGCAAGGAAAAGCTGTCTTGTACCATTGCATTTTTCTCCCAAACGAAGGACACTAGAAAGAAAATTTTAAAGCCTCCTGTTAGGCCATCATCTACACGACATAGCCCTGAATTTTCCAATGCGCAGCTCTTTGCAAAAGAGAGATATTGGCAAGGAAAAGCTGTCTTGTACCTTTGCATTTTTCTCCCAAACGAAGGTCACTAGAAAGAACATTTTAAAGCCCCCTGTTAGGCCATCATCTACACGACATAGCCCTGAATTTTCCAATGCGCAGCTCTTTGCAAAAGAGAGATATTGGCAAGGAAAAGCTGTCTTGTACCATTGCATTTTTCTCCCAAACGAAGGACACTAGAAAGAAAATGTTAAAGCCTCCTGTTAGGCCATCATCTACACGACATAGCCCTGAATTTTCCAATGCGCAGCTCTTTGCAAAAGAGAGATATTGGCAAGGAAATGCTGTCTTGTACCTTTGCATTTTTCTCCCAAACGAAGGTCACTAGAAAGAAAATTTTAAAGCCCCCTGTTAGGCCATCATCTACACGACATAGCCCTGAATTTTCCAATGCGCAGCTCTTTGCAAAAGAGAGATATTGGCAAGGAAAAGCTGTCTTGTACCATTGCATTTTTCTCCCAAACGAAGGACACTAGAAAGAAAATGTTAAAGCCTCCTGTTAGGCCATCATCTACACGACATAGCCCTGAATTTTCCAATGCGCAGCTCTTTGCAAAAGAGAGATATTGGCAAGGAAAAGCTGTCTTGTACCATTGCATTTTTCTCCCAAACGAAGGTCACTAGAAAGAAAATTTTAAAGCCTCCTGTTAGGCCATCATCTACACGACATAGCCCTGAATTTTCCAATGCGTAGCTCTTTGCAAAAGAGAGATATTGGCAAGGAAAAGCTGTCTTGTACCATTGCATTTTTCTCCCAAACGAAGGACACTAGAAAGAACATTTTAAAGCCTCCTGTTAGGCCATCATCTACACGACATAGCCCTGAATTTTCCAATGCGCAGCTCTTTGCAAAAGAGAGATATTGGCAAGGAAAAGCTGTCTTGTACCTTTGCATTTTTCTCCCAAACGAAGGACGCTAGAAAGAAAATTTTAAAGCCTCCTGTTAGGCCATCATCTACACGACATTGCCCTGAATTTTCCAATGCGTAGCTCTTTGCAAAAGAGAGATATTGGCAAGGAAAAGCTGTCTTGTACCTTTGCATTTTTCTCCCAAACGAAGGACACTAGAAAGAAAATTTTAAAGCCTCCTGTTAGGCCATCATCTACACGACATAGCCCTGAATTTTCCAATGCGCAGCTCTTTGCAAAAGAGAGATATTGGCAAGGAAAAGCTGTCTTGTACCATTGCATTTTTCTCCCAAACGAAGGACACTAGAAAGAACATTTTAAAGCCTCCTGTTAGGCCATCATCTACACGACATAGCCCTGAATTTTCCAATGCGCAGCTCTTTGCAAAAGAGAGATATTGGCAAGGAAAAGCTGTCTTGTACCTTTGCATTTTTCTCCCAAACGAAGGTCACTAGAAAGAAAGTTTTAAAGCCTCCTGTTAGGCCATCATCTACACGACATAGCCCTGAATTTTCCAATGCGTAGCTCTTTGCAAAAGAGAGATATTTGCAAGGAAAAGCTGTCTTGTACCTTTGCATTTTTCTCCCAAACGAAGGACACTAGAAAGAAAATTTTAAAGCCTCCTGTTAGGCCATCATCTACACGACATAGCCCTGAATTTTCCAATGCGCAGCTCTTTGCAAAAGAGAGATATTGGCAAGGAAAAGCTGTCTTGTACCATTGCATTTTTCTCCCAAACGAAGGACACTAGAAAGAAAATTTTAAAGCCTCCTGTTAGGCCATCATCTACACGACATAGCCCTGAATTTTCCAATGCGTAGCTCTTTGCAAAAGAGAGATATTGGCAAGGAAAAGCTGTCTTGTACCTTTGCATTTTTCTCCCAAACGAAGGACGCTAGAAAGAAAATTTTAAAGCCTCCTGTTAGGCCATCATCTACACGACATAGCCCTGAATTTTCCAATGCGTAGCTCTTTGCAAAAGAGAGATATTGGCAAGGAAAAGCTGTCTTGTACCTTTGCATTTTTCTCCCAAACGAAGGACGCTAGAAAGAAAATTTTAAAGCCTCCTGTTAGGCCATCATCTACACGACATTGCCCTGAATTTTCCAATGCGCAGCTCTTTGCAAAAGAGAGATATTGGCAAGGAAAAGCTGTCTTGTACCTTTGCATTTTTCTCCCAAACGAAGGACACTAGAAAGAAAATTTTAAAGCCTCCTGTTAGGCCATCATCTACACGACATAGCCCTGAATTTTCCAATGCGCAGCTCTTTGCAAAAGAGAGATATTGGCAAGGAAAAGCTGTCTTGTACCATTGCATTTTTCTCCCAAACGAAGGACACTAGAAAGAACATTTTAAAGCCTCCTGTTAGGCCATCATCTACACGACATAGCCCTGAATTTTCCAATGCGCAGCTCTTTGCAAAAGAGAGATATTGGCAAGGAAAAGCTGTCTTGTACCTTTGCATTTTTCTCCCAAACGAAGGTCACTAGAAAGAAAGTTTTAAAGCCTCCTGTTAGGCCATCATCTACACGACATAGCCCTGAATTTTCCAATGCGTAGCTCTTTGCAAAAGAGAGATATTTGCAAGGAAAAGCTGTCTTGTACCTTTGCATTTTTCTCCCAAACGAAGGACACTAGAAAGAAAATTTTAAAGCCTCCTGTTAGGCCATCATCTACACGACATAGCCCTGAATTTTCCAATGCGCAGCTCTTTGCAAAAGAGAGATATTGGCAAGGAAAAGCTGTCTTGTACCATTGCATTTTTCTCCCAAACGAAGGACACTAGAAAGAAAATTTTAAAGCCTCCTGTTAGGCCATCATCTACACGACATAGCCCTGAATTTTCCAATGCGCAGCTCTTTGCAAAAGAGAGATATTGGCAAGGAAAAGCTGTCTTGTACCATTGCATTTTTCTCCCAAACGAAGGACACTAGAAAGAAAATGTTAAAGCCTCCTGTTAGGCCATCATCTACACGACATAGCCCTGAATTTTCCAATGCGCAGCTCTTTGCAAAAGAGAGATATTGGCAAGTAAAAAAACTGTCTTGTACCATTGCATTTTTCTCCCAAACGAAGGACACTAGAAAGAAAATGTTAAAGCCTCCTGTTAGGCCATCATCTACACGACATAGCCCTGAATTTTCCAATGCGCAGCTCTTTGCAAAAGAGAGATATTGGCAAGGAAAAGCTGTCTTGTACCTTTGCATTTTTCTCCCAAACGAAGGTCACTAGAAAGAAAATTTTAAAGCCTCCTGTTAGGCCATCATCTACACGACATAGCCCTGAATTTTCCAATGCGTAGCTCTTTGCAAAAGAGAGATATTGGCAAGGAAAAGCTGTCTTGTACCATTGCATTTTTCTCCCAAACGAAGGACACTAGAAAGAACATTTTAAAGCCTGCTGTTAGGCCATCATCTACACGACATAGCCCTGAATTTTCCAATGCGCAGCTCTTTGCAAAAGAGAAATATTGGCAAGGAAAAGCTGTCTTGTACCTTTGCATTTTTCTCCCAAACGAAGGTCACTAGAAAGAAAATTTTAAAGCCTCCTGTTAGGCCATCATCTACACGACATAGCCCTGAATTTTCCAATGCGTAGCTCTTTGCAAAAGAGAGATATTTGCAAGGAAAAGCTGTCTTGTACCTTTGCATTTTTCTCCCAAACGAAGGACACTAGAAAGAAAATTTTAAAGCCTCCTGTTAGGCCATCATCTACACGACATAGCCCTGAATTTTCCAATGCGCAGCTCTTTGCAAAAGAGAGATATTGGCAAGGAAAAGCTGTCTTGTACCTTTGCATTTTTCTCCCAAACGAAGGAAACTAGAAAGAAAATTTTAAAGCCTCCTGTTAGGCCATCATCTACACGACATAGCCCTGAATTTTCCAATGCGCAGCTCTTTGCAAAAGAGAGATATTGGCAAGGAAAAGCTGTCTTGTACCATTGCATTTTTCTCCCAAACGAAGGACACTAGAAAGAAAATTTTAAAGCCTCCTGTTAGGCCATCATCTACACGACATAGCCCTGAATTTTCCAATGCGTAGCTCTTTGCAAAAGAGAGATATTGGCAAGGAAAAGCTGTCTTGTACCTTTGCATTTTTCTCCCAAACGAAGGACGCTAGAAAGAAAATTTTAAAGCCTCCTGTTAGGCCATCATCTACACGACATAGCCCTGAATTTTCCAATGCGTAGCTCTTTGCAAAAGAGAGATATTGGCAAGGAAAAGCTGTCTTGTACCTTTGCATTTTTCTCCCAAACGAAGGACGCTAGAAAGAAAATTTTAAAGCCTCCTGTTAGGCCATCATCTACACGACATTGCCCTGAATTTTCCAATGCGTAGCTCTTTGCAAAAGAGAGATATTGGCAAGGAAAAGCTGTCTTGTACCTTTGCATTTTTCTCCCAAACGAAGGACACTAGAAAGAAAATTTTAAAGCCTCCTGTTAGGCCATCATCTACACGACATAGCCCTGAATTTTCCAATGCGCAGCTCTTTGCAAAAGAGAGATATTGGCAAGGAAAAGCTGTCTTGTACCATTGCATTTTTCTCCCAAACGAAGGACACTAGAAAGAACATTTTAAAGCCTCCTGTTAGGCCATCATCTACACGACATAGCCCTGAATTTTCCAATGCGCAGCTCTTTGCAAAAGAGAGATATTGGCAAGGAAAAGCTGTCTTGTACCTTTGCATTTTTCTCCCAAACGAAGGTCACTAGAAAGAAAGTTTTAAAGCCTCCTGTTAGGCCATCATCTACACGACATAGTCCTGAATTTTCCAATGCGTAGCTCTTTGCAAAAGAGAGATATTTGCAAGGAAAAGCTGTCTTGTACCTTTGCATTTTTCTCCCAAACGAAGGACACTAGAAAGAAAATTTTAAAGCCTCCTGTTAGGCCATCATCTACACGACATAGCCCTGAATTTTCCAATGCGCAGCTCTTTGCAAAAGAGAGATATTGGCAAGGAAAAGCTGTCTTGTACCATTGCATTTTTCTCCCAAACGAAGGACACTAGAAAGAAAATTTTAAAGCCTCCTGTTAGGCCATCATCTACACGACATAGCCCTGAATTTTCCAATGCGTAGCTCTTTGCAAAAGAGAGATATTGGCAAGGAAAAGCTGTCTTGTACCTTTGCATTTTTCTCCCAAACGAAGGACGCTAGAAAGAAAATTTTAAAGCCTCCTGTTAGGCCATCATCTACACGACATAGCCCTGAATTTTCCAATGCGTAGCTCTTTGCAAAAGAGAGATATTGGCAAGGAAAAGCTGTCTTGTACCTTTGCATTTTTCTCCCAAACGAAGGACGCTAGAAAGAAAATTTTAAAGCCTCCTGTTAGGCCATCATCTACACGACATTGCCCTGAATTTTCCAATGCGTAGCTCTTTGCAAAAGAGAGATATTGGCAAGGAAAAGCTGTCTTGTACCTTTGCATTTTTCTCCCAAACGAAGGACACTAGAAAGAAAATTTTAAAGCCTCCTGTTAGGCCATCATCTACACGACATAGCCCTGAATTTTCCAATGCGCAGCTCTTTGCAAAAGAGAGATATTGGCAAGGAAAAGCTGTCTTGTACCATTGCATTTTTCTCCCAAACGAAGGACACTAGAAAGAACATTTTAAAGCCTCCTGTTAGGCCATCATCTACACGACATAGCCCTGAATTTTCCAATGCGCAGCTCTTTGCAAAAGAGAGATATTGGCAAGGAAAAGCTGTCTTGTACCTTTGCATTTTTCTCCCAAACGAAGGTCACTAGAAAGAAAGTTTTAAAGCCTCCTGTTAGGCCATCATCTACACGACATAGCCCTGAATTTTCCAATGCGTAGCTCTTTGCAAAAGAGAGATATTTGCAAGGAAAAGCTGTCTTGTACCTTTGCATTTTTCTCCCAAACGAAGGACACTAGAAAGAAAATTTTAAAGCCTCCTGTTAGGCCATCATCTACACGACATAGCCCTGAATTTTCCAATGCGCAGCTCTTTGCAAAAGAGAGATATTGGCAAGGAAAAGCTGTCTTGTACCATTGCATTTTTCTCCCAAACGAAGGACACTAGAAAGAAAATTTTAAAGCCTCCTGTTAGGCCATCATCTACACGACATAGCCCTGAATTTTCCAATGCGCAGCTCTTTGCAAAAGAGAGATATTGGCAAGGAAAAGCTGTCTTGTACCATTGCATTTTTCTCCCAAACGAAGGACACTAGAAAGAAAATGTTAAAGCCTCCTGTTAGGCCATCATCTACACGACATAGCCCTGAATTTTCCAATGCGCAGCTCTTTGCAAAAGAGAGATATTGGCAAGTAAAAAAACTGTCTTGTACCATTGCATTTTTCTCCCAAACGAAGGACACTAGAAAGAAAATGTTAAAGCCTCCTGTTAGGCCATCATCTACACGACATAGCCCTGAATTTTCCAATGCGCAGCTCTTTGCAAAAGAGAGATATTGGCAAGGAAAAGCTGTCTTGTACCTTTGCATTTTTCTCCCAAACGAAGGACACTAGAAAGAAAATTTTAAAGCCTCCTGTTAGGCCATCATCTACACGACATAGCCCTGAATTTTCCAATGCGTAGCTCTTTGCAAAAGAGAGATATTGGCAAGGAAAAGCTGTCTTGTACCTTTGCATTTTTCTCCCAAACGAAGAAAACTAGAAAGAAAATTTTAAAGCCTCCTGTTAGGCCATCATCTACACGACATAGCCCTGAATTTTCCAATGCGTAGCTCTTTGCAAAAGAGAGATATTGGCAAGGAAAAGCTGTCTTGTACCTTTGCATTTTTCTCCCAAACGAAGGACGCTAGAAAGAAAATTTTAAAGCCTCCTATTAGGCCATCATCTACACGACATAGCCCTGCATTTTCCAATGCGCAGCTCTTTGCAAAAGAGAGATATTGGCAAGGAAAAGCTGTCTTGTACCATTGCATTTTTCTCCCAAACGAAGGACACTAGAAAGAACATTTTAAAGCCTCCTGTTAGGCCATCATCTACACGACATAGCCCTGAATTTTCCAATGCGCAGCTCTTTGCAAAAGAGAGATATTGGCAAGGAAAAGCTGTCTTGTACCTTTGCATTTTTCTCCCAAACGAAGGTCACTAGAAAGAAAGTTTTAAAGCCTCCTGTTAGGCCATCATCTACACGACATAGCCCTGAATTTTCCAATGCGTAGCTCTTTGCAAAAGAGAGATATTTGCAAGGAAAAGCTGTCTTGTACCTTTGCATTTTTCTCCCAAACGAAGGACACTAGAAAGAAAATTTTAAAGCCTCCTGTTAGGCCATCATCTACACGACATAGCCCTGAATTTTCCAATGCGCAGCTCTTTGCAAAAGAGAGATATTGGCAAGGAAAAGCTGTCTTGTACCATTGCATTTTTCTCCCAAACGAAGGACACTAGAAAGAAAATTTTAAAGCCTCCTGTTAGGCCATCATCTACACGACATAGCCCTGAATTTTCCAATGCGTAGCTCTTTGCAAAAGAGAGATATTGGCAAGGAAAAGCTGTCTTGTACCTTTGCATTTTTCTCCCAAACGAAGGACGCTAGAAAGAAAATTTTAAAGCCTCCTGTTAGGCCATCATCTACACGACATAGCCCTGAATTTTCCAATGCGTAGCTCTTTGCAAAAGAGAGATATTGGCAAGGAAAAGCTGTCTTGTACCTTTGCATTTTTCTCCCAAACGAAGGACGCTAGAAAGAAAATTTTAAAGCCTCCTGTTAGGCCATCATCTACACGACATTGCCCTGAATTTTCCAATGCGTAGCTCTTTGCAAAAGAGAGATATTGGCAAGGAAAAGCTGTCTTGTACCTTTGCATTTTTCTCCCAAACGAAGGACACTAGAAAGAAAATTTTAAAGCCTCCTGTTAGGCCATCATCTACACGACATAGCCCTGAATTTTCCAATGCGCAGCTCTTTGCAAAAGAGAGATATTGGCAAGGAAAAGCTGTCTTGTACCTTTGCATTTTTCTCCCAAACGAAGGTCACTAGAAAGAAAGTTTTAAAGCCTCCTGTTAGGCCATCATCTACACGACATAGCCCTGAATTTTCCAATGCGTAGCTCTTTGCAAAAGAGAGATATTTGCAAGGAAAAGCTGTCTTGTACCTTTGCATTTTTCTCCCAAACGAAGGACACTAGAAAGAAAATTTTAAAGCCTCCTGTTAGGCCATCATCTACACGACATAGCCCTGAATTTTCCAATGCGCAGCTCTTTGCAAAAGAGAGATATTGGCAAGGAAAAGCTGTCTTGTACCTTTGCATTTTTCTCCCAAACGAAGGACACTAGAAAGAAAATTTTAAAGCCTCCTGTTAGGCCATCATCTACACGACATAGCCCTGAATTTTCCAATGCGCAGCTCTTTGCAAAAGAGAGATATTGGCAAGGAAAAGCTGTCTTGTACCTTTGCATTTTTCTCCCAAACGAAGGTCACTAGAAAGAAAGTTTTAAAGCCTCCTGTTAGGCCATCATCTACACGACATAGCCCTGAATTTTCCAATGCGTAGCTCTTTGCAAAAGAGAGATATTTGCAAGGAAAAGCTGTCTTGTACCTTTGCATTTTTCTCCCAAACGAAGGACACTAGAAAGAAAATTTTAAAGCCTCCTGTTAGGCCATCATCTACACGACATAGCCCTGAATTTTCCAATGCGCAGCTCTTTGCAAAAGAGAGATATTGGCAAGGAAAAGCTGTCTTGTACCATTGCATTTTTCTCCCAAACGAAGGACACTAGAAAGAAAATTTTAAAGCCTCCTGTTAGGCCATCATCTACACGACATAGCCCTGAATTTTCCAATGCGTAGCTCTTTGCAAAAGAGAGATATTGGCAAGGAAAAGCTGTCTTGTACCTTTGCATTTTTCTCCCAAACGAAGGACGCTAGAAAGAAAATTTTAAAGCCTCCTGTTAGGCCATCATCTACACGACATAGCCCTGAATTTTCCAATGCGTAGCTCTTTGCAAAAGAGAGATATTGGCAAGGAAAAGCTGTCTTGTACCTTTGCATTTTTCTCCCAAACGAAGGACGCTAGAAAGAAAATTTTAAAGCCTCCTGTTAGGCCATCATCTACACGACATTGCCCTGAATTTTCCAATGCGTAGCTCTTTGCAAAAGAGAGATATTGGCAAGGAAAAGCTGTCTTGTACCTTTGCATTTTTCTCCCAAACGAAGGACACTAGAAAGAAAATTTTAAAGCCTCCTGTTAGGCCATCATCTACACGACATAGCCCTGAATTTTCCAATGCGCAGCTCTTTGCAAAAGAGAGATATTGGCAAGGAAAAGCTGTCTTGTACCTTTGCATTTTTCTCCCAAACGAAGGTCACTAGAAAGAAAGTTTTAAAGCCTCCTGTTAGGCCATCATCTACACGACATAGCCCTGAATTTTCCAATGCGTAGCTCTTTGCAAAAGAGAGATATTTGCAAGGAAAAGCTGTCTTGTACCTTTGCATTTTTCTCCCAAACGAAGGACACTAGAAAGAAAATTTTAAAGCCTCCTGTTAGGCCATCATCTACACGACATAGCCCTGAATTTTCCAATGCGCAGCTCTTTGCAAAAGAGAGATATTGGCAAGGAAAAGCTGTCTTGTACCATTGCATTTTTCTCCCAAACGAAGGACACTAGAAAGAAAATTTTAAAGCCTCCTGTTAGGCCATCATCTACACGACATAGCCCTGAATTTTCCAATGCGCAGCTCTTTGCAAAAGAGAGATATTGGCAAGGAAAAGCTGTCTTGTACCATTGCATTTTTCTCCCAAACGAAGGACACTAGAAAGAAAATGTTAAAGCCTCCTGTTAGGCCATCATCTACACGACATAGCCCTGAATTTTCCAATGCGCAGCTCTTTGCAAAAGAGAGATATTGGCAAGTAAAAAAACTGTCTTGTACCATTGCATTTTTCTCCCAAACGAAGGACACTAGAAAGAAAATGTTAAAGCCTCCTGTTAGGCCATCATCTACACGACATAGCCCTGAATTTTCCAATGCGCAGCTCTTTGCAAAAGAGAGATATTGGCAAGGAAAAGCTGTCTTGTACCTTTGCATTTTTCTCCCAAACGAAGGACACTAGAAAGAAAATTTTAAAGCCTCCTGTTAGGCCATCATCTACACGACATAGCCCTGAATTTTCCAATGCGTAGCTCTTTGCAAAAGAGAGATATTGGCAAGGAAAAGCTGTCTTGTACCTTTGCATTTTTCTCCCAAACGAAGAAAACTAGAAAGAAAATTTTAAAGCCTCCTGTTAGGCCATCATCTACACGACATAGCCCTGAATTTTCCAATGCGTAGCTCTTTGCAAAAGAGAGATATTGGCAAGGAAAAGCTGTCTTGTACCTTTGCATTTTTCTCCCAAACGAAGGACGCTAGAAAGAAAATTTTAAAGCCTCCTATTAGGCCATCATCTACACGACATAGCCCTGAATTTTCCAATGCGCAGCTCTTTGCAAAAGAGAGATATTGGCAAGGAAAAGCTGTCTTGTACCTTTGCATTTTTCTCCCAAACGAAGGAAACTAGAAAGAAAATTTTAAAGCCTCCTGTTAGGCCATCATCTACACGACATAGCCCTGAATTTTCCAATGCGCAGCTCTTTGCAAAAGAGAGATATTGGCAAGGAAAAGCTGTCTTGTACCATTGCATTTTTCTCCCAAACGAAGGACACTAGAAAGAAAATTTTAAAGCCTCCTGTTAGGCCATCATCTACACGACATAGCCCTGAATTTTCCAATGCGTAGCTCTTTGCAAAAGAGAGATATTGGCAAGGAAAAGCTGTCTTGTACCTTTGCATTTTTCTCCCAAACGAAGGACGCTAGAAAGAAAATTTTAAAGCCTCCTGTTAGGCCATCATCTACACGACATAGCCCTGAATTTTCCAATGCGCAGCTCTTTGCAAAAGAGAGATATTGGCAAGGAAAAGCTGTCTTGTACCATTGCATTTTTCTCCCAAACGAAGGACACTAGAAAGAAAATGTTAAAGCCTCCTGTTAGGCCATCATCTACACGACATAGCCCTGAATTTTCCAATGCGCAGCTCTTTGCAAAAGAGAGATATTGGCAAGGAAAAGCTGTCTTGTACCATTGCATTTTTCTCCCAAACGAAGGACACTAGAAAGAAAATGTTAAAGCCTCCTGTTAGGCCATCATCTACACGACATAGCCCTGAATTTTCCAATGCGCAGCTCTTTGCAAAAGAGAGATATTGGCAAGGAAAAGCTGTCTTGTACCTTTGCATTTTTCTCCCAAACGAAGGACACTAGAAAGAAAATTTTAAAGCCTCCTGTTAGGCCATCATCTACACGACATAGCCCTGAATTTTCCAATGCGTAGCTCTTTGCAAAAGAGAGATATTGGCAAGGAAAAGCTGTCTTGTACCTTTGCATTTTTCTCCCAAACGAAGAAAACTAGAAAGAAAATTTTAAAGCCTCCTGTTAGGCCATCATCTACACGACATAGCCCTGAATTTTCCAATGCGTAGCTCTTTGCAAAAGAGAGATATTGGCAAGGAAAAGCTGTCTTGTACCTTTGCATTTTTCTCCCAAACGAAGGACGCTAGAAAGAAAATTTTAAAGCCTCCTATTAGGCCATCATCTACACGACATAGCCCTGAATTTTCCAATGCGCAGCTCTTTGCAAAAGAGAGATATTGGCAAGGAAAAGCTGTCTTGTACCTTTGCATTTTTCTCCCAAACGAAGGAAACTAGAAAGAAAATTTTAAAGCCTCCTGTTAGGCCATCATCTACACGACATAGCCCTGAATTTTCCAATGCGCAGCTCTTTGCAAAAGAGAGATATTGGCAAGGAAAAGCTGTCTTGTACCATTGCATTTTTCTCCCAAACGAAGGACACTAGAAAGAAAATTTTAAAGCCTCCTGTTAGGCCATCATCTACACGACATAGCCCTGAATTTTCCAATGCGTAGCTCTTTGCAAAAGAGAGATATTGGCAAGGAAAAGCTGTCTTGTACCTTTGCATTTTTCTCCCAAACGAAGGACGCTAGAAAGAAAATTTTAAAGCCTCCTGTTAGGCCATCATCTACACGACATAGCCCTGAATTTTCCAATGCGCAGCTCTTTGCAAAAGAGAGATATTGGCAAGGAAAAGCTGTCTTGTACCATTGCATTTTTCTCCCAAACGAAGGACACTAGAAAGAAATTTTTAAAGCCTCCTGTTAGGCCATCATCTACACGACATAGCCCTGAATTTTCCAATGCGCAGCTCTTTGCAAAAGAGAGATATTGGCAAGGAAAAGCTGTCTTGTACCATTGCATTTTTCTCCCAAACGAAGGACACTAGAAAGAAAATGTTAAAGCCTCCTGTTAGGCCATCATCTACACGACATAGCCCTGAATTTTCCAATGCGCAGCTCTTTGCAAAAGAGAGATATTGGCAAGGAAAAGCTGTCTTGTACCTTTGCATTTTTCTCCCAAACGAAGGACACTAGAAAGAAAATTTTAAAGCCTCCTGTTAGGCCATCATCTACACGACATAGCCCTGAATTTTCCAATGCGCAGCTCTTTGCAAAAGAGAGATATTGGCAAGGAAAAGCTGTCTTGTACCATTGCATTTTTCTCCCAAACGAAGGACACTAGAAAGAACATTTTAAAGCCTCCTGTTAGGCCATCATCTACACGACATAGCCCTGAATTTTCCAATGCGCAGCTCTTTGCAAAAGAGAGATATTGGCAAGGAAAAGCTGTCTTGTACTTTTGCATTTTTCTCCCAAACGAAGGTCACTAGAAAGAAAATTTTAAAGCCTCCTGTTAGGCCATCATCTACACGACATAGCCCTGAATTTTCCAATGCGTAGCTCTTTGCAAAAGAGAGATATTTGCAAGGAAAAGCTGTCTTGTACCTTTGCATTTTTCTCCCAAACGAAGGACACTAGAAAGAAAATGTTAAAGCCTCCTGTTAGGCCATCATCTACACGACATAGCCCTGAATTTTCCAATGCGCAGCTCTTTGCAAAAGAGAGATATTGGCAAGGAAAAGCTGTCTTGTACCTTTGCATTTTTCTCCCAAACGAAGGTCACTAGAAAGAAAATTTTAAAGCCTCCTGTTAGGCCATCATCTACACGACATAGCCCTGAATTTTCCAATGCGTAGCTCTTTGCAAAAGAGAGATATTGGCAAGGAAAAGCTGTCTTGTACCTTTGCATTTTTCTCCCAAACGAAGGACACTAGAAAGAAAATTTTAAAGCCTCCTGTTAGGCCATCATCTACACGACATAGCCCTGAATTTTCCAATGCGCAGCTCTTTGCAAAAGAGAGATATTGGCAAGGAAAAGCTGTCTTGTACCATTGCATTTTTCTCCCAAACGAAGGACACTAGAAAGAAAATTTTAAAGCCTCCTGTTAGGCCATCATCTACACGACATAGCCCTGAATTTTCCAATGCGCAGCTCTTTGCAAAAGAGAGATATTGGCAAGGAAAAGCTGTCTTGTACCATTGCATTTTTCTCCCAAACGAAGGACACTAGAAAGAAAATGTTAAAGCCTCCTGTTAGGCCATCATCTACACGACATAGCCCTGAATTTTCCAATGCGCAGCTCTTTGCAAAAGAGAGATATTGGCAAGTAAAAAAACTGTCTTGTACCATTGCATTTTTCTCCCAAACGAAGGACACTAGAAAGAAAATGTTAAAGCCTCCTGTTAGGCCATCATCTACACGACATAGCCCTGAATTTTCCAATGCGCAGCTCTTTGCAAAAGAGAGATATTGGCAAGGAAAAGCTGTCTTGTACCTTTGCATTTTTCTCCCAAACGAAGGACACTAGAAAGAAAATTTTAAAGCCTCCTGTTAGGCCATCATCTACACGACATAGCCCTGAATTTTCCAATGCGTAGCTCTTTGCAAAAGAGAGATATTGGCAAGGAAAAGCTGTCTTGTACCTTTGCATTTTTCTCCCAAACGAAGAAAACTAGAAAGAAAATTTTAAAGCCTCCTGTTAGGCCATCATCTACACGACATAGCCCTGAATTTTCCAATGCGTAGCTCTTTGCAAAAGAGAGATATTGGCAAGGAAAAGCTGTCTTGTACCTTTGCATTTTTCTCCCAAACGAAGGACGCTAGAAAGAAAATTTTAAAGCCTCCTATTAGGCCATCATCTACACGACATAGCCCTGAATTTTCCAATGCGCAGCTCTTTGCAAAAGAGAGATATTGGCAAGGAAAAGCTGTCTTGTACCTTTGCATTTTTCTCCCAAACGAAGGAAACTAGAAAGAAAATTTTAAAGCCTCCTGTTAGGCCATCATCTACACGACATAGCCCTGAATTTTCCAATGCGCAGCTCTTTGCAAAAGAGAGATATTGGCAAGGAAAAGCTGTCTTGTACCATTGCATTTTTCTCCCAAACGAAGGACACTAGAAAGAAAATTTTAAAGCCTCCTGTTAGGCCATCATCTACACGACATAGCCCTGAATTTTCCAATGCGTAGCTCTTTGCAAAAGAGAGATATTGGCAAGGAAAAGCTGTCTTGTACCTTTGCATTTTTCTCCCAAACGAAGGACGCTAGAAAGAAAATTTTAAAGCCTCCTGTTAGGCCATCATCTACACGACATAGCCCTGAATTTTCCAATGCGCAGCTCTTTGCAAAAGAGAGATATTGGCAAGGAAAAGCTGTCTTGTACCATTGCATTTTTCTCCCAAACGAAGGACACTAGAAAGAAAATGTTAAAGCCTCCTGTTAGGCCATCATCTACACGACATAGCCCTGAATTTTCCAATGCGCAGCTCTTTGCAAAAGAGAGATATTGGCAAGGAAAAGCTGTCTTGTACCATTGCATTTTTCTCCCAAACGAAGGACACTAGAAAGAAAATGTTAAAGCCTCCTGTTAGGCCATCATCTACACGACATAGCCCTGAATTTTCCAATGCGCAGCTCTTTGCAAAAGAGAGATATTGGCAAGGAAAAGCTGTCTTGTACCTTTGCATTTTTCTCCCAAACGAAGGACACTAGAAAGAAAATTTTAAAGCCTCCTGTTAGGCCATCATCTACACGACATAGCCCTGAATTTTCCAATGCGTAGCTCTTTGCAAAAGAGAGATATTGGCAAGGAAAAGCTGTCTTGTACCTTTGCATTTTTCTCCCAAACGAAGAAAACTAGAAAGAAAATTTTAAAGCCTCCTGTTAGGCCATCATCTACACGACATAGCCCTGAATTTTCCAATGCGTAGCTCTTTGCAAAAGAGAGATATTGGCAAGGAAAAGCTGTCTTGTACCTTTGCATTTTTCTCCCAAACGAAGGACGCTAGAAAGAAAATTTTAAAGCCTCCTATTAGGCCATCATCTACACGACATAGCCCTGAATTTTCCAATGCGCAGCTCTTTGCAAAAGAGAGATATTGGCAAGGAAAAGCTGTCTTGTACCTTTGCATTTTTCTCCCAAACGAAGGAAACTAGAAAGAAAATTTTAAAGCCTCCTGTTAGGCCATCATCTACACGACATAGCCCTGAATTTTCCAATGCGCAGCTCTTTGCAAAAGAGAGATATTGGCAAGGAAAAGCTGTCTTGTACCATTGCATTTTTCTCCCAAACGAAGGACACTAGAAAGAAAATTTTAAAGCCTCCTGTTAGGCCATCATCTACACGACATAGCCCTGAATTTTCCAATGCGTAGCTCTTTGCAAAAGAGAGATATTGGCAAGGAAAAGCTGTCTTGTACCTTTGCATTTTTCTCCCAAACGAAGGACGCTAGAAAGAAAATTTTAAAGCCTCCTGTTAGGCCATCATCTACACGACATAGCCCTGAATTTTCCAATGCGCAGCTCTTTGCAAAAGAGAGATATTGGCAAGGAAAAGCTGTCTTGTACCATTGCATTTTTCTCCCAAACGAAGGACACTAGAAAGAAATTTTTAAAGCCTCCTGTTAGGCCATCATCTACACGACATAGCCCTGAATTTTCCAATGCGCAGCTCTTTGCAAAAGAGAGATATTGGCAAGGAAAAGCTGTCTTGTACCATTGCATTTTTCTCCCAAACGAAGGACACTAGAAAGAAAATGTTAAAGCCTCCTGTTAGGCCATCATCTACACGACATAGCCCTGAATTTTCCAATGCGCAGCTCTTTGCAAAAGAGAGATATTGGCAAGGAAAAGCTGTCTTGTACCTTTGCATTTTTCTCCCAAACGAAGGACACTAGAAAGAAAATTTTAAAGCCTCCTGTTAGGCCATCATCTACACGACATAGCCCTGAATTTTCCAATGCGCAGCTCTTTGCAAAAGAGAGATATTGGCAAGGAAAAGCTGTCTTGTACCATTGCATTTTTCTCCCAAACGAAGGACACTAGAAAGAACATTTTAAAGCCTCCTGTTAGGCCATCATCTACACGACATAGCCCTGAATTTTCCAATGCGCAGCTCTTTGCAAAAGAGAGATATTGGCAAGGAAAAGCTGTCTTGTACTTTTGCATTTTTCTCCCAAACGAAGGTCACTAGAAAGAAAATTTTAAAGCCTCCTGTTAGGCCATCATCTACACGACATAGCCCTGAATTTTCCAATGCGTAGCTCTTTGCAAAAGAGAGATATTTGCAAGGAAAAGCTGTCTTGTACCTTTGCATTTTTCTCCCAAACGAAGGACACTAGAAAGAAAATGTTAAAGCCTCCTGTTAGGCCATCATCTACACGACATAGCCCTGAATTTTCCAATGCGCAGCTCTTTGCAAAAGAGAGATATTGGCAAGGAAAAGCTGTCTTGTACCTTTGCATTTTTCTCCCAAACGAAGGTCACTAGAAAGAAAATTTTAAAGCCTCCTGTTAGGCCATCATCTACACGACATAGCCCTGAATTTTCCAATGCGTAGCTCTTTGCAAAAGAGAGATATTGGCAAGGAAAAGCTGTCTTGTACCTTTGCATTTTTCTCCCAAACGAAGGACACTAGAAAGAAAATTTTAAAGCCTCCTGTTAGGCCATCATCTACACGACATAGCCCTGAATTTTCCAATGCGCAGCTCTTTGCAAAAGAGAGATATTGGCAAGGAAAAGCTGTCTTGTACCTTTGCATTTTTCTCCCAAACGAAGGAAACTAGAAAGAAAATTTTAAAGCCTCCTGTTAGGCCGTCATCTACACGACATAGCCCTGAATTTTCCAATGCGCAGCTCTTTGCAAAAGAGAGATATTGGCAAGGAAAAGCTGTCTTGTACCATTGCATTTTTCTCCCAAACGAAGGACACTAGAAAGAAAATTTTAAAGCCTCCTGTTAAGCCATCGTCTACACGACATAGCCCTGAATTTTCCAATGCGTAGCTCTTTGCAAAAGAGAGATATTGGCAAGGAAAAGCTGTCTTGTACCTTTGCATTTTTCTCCCAAACGAAGGACGCTAGAAAGAAAATTTTAAAGCCTCCTGTTGGCCATCATCTACACGACATAGCCCTGAATTTTCCAATGCGCAGCTCTTTGCAAAAGAGAGATATTGGCAAGGAAAAGCTGTCTTGTACCTTTGCATTTTTCTCCCAAACGAAGGTCACTAGAAAGAAAATTTTAAAGCCTCCTGTTAGGCCATCATCTACACGACATAGCCCTGAATTTTCCAATGCGTAGCTCTTTGCAAAAGAGAGATATTGGCAAGGAAAAGCTGTCTTGTACCTTTGCATTTTTCTCCCAAACGAAGGACACTAGAAAGAAAATTTTAAAGCCTCCTGTTAGGCCATCATCTACATGACATAGCCCTGAATTTTCCAATGCGCAGCTCTTTGCAAAAGAGAGATATTGGCAAGGAAAAGCTGTCTTGTACCATTGCATTTTTCTCCCAAACGAAGGACACTAGAAAGAACATTTTAAAGCCTGCTGTTAGGCCATCATCTACACGACATAGCCCTGAATTTTCCAATGCGCAGCTCTTTGCAAAAGAGAGATATTGGCAAGGAAAAGCTGTCTTGTACCATTGCATTTTTCTCCCAAACGAAGGACACTAGAAAGAAAATTTTAAAGCCTCCTGTTAGGCCATCATCTACACGACATAGCCCTGAATTTTCCAATGCGCAGCTCTTTGCAAAAGAGAGATATTGGCAAGGAAAAGCTGTCTTGTACCTTTGCATTTTTCTCCCAAACGAAGGTCACTAGAAAGAACATTTTAAAGCCCCCTGTTAGGCCATCATCTACACGACATAGCCCTGAATTTTCCAATGCGCAGCTCTTTGCAAAAGAGAGATATTGGCAAGGAAAAGCTGTCTTGTACCATTGCATTTTTCTCCCAAACGAAGGACACTAGAAAGAAAATGTTAAAGCCTCCTGTTAGGCCATCATCTACACGACATAGCCCTGAATTTTCCAATGCGCAGCTCTTTGCAAAAGAGAGATATTGGCAAGGAAATGCTGTCTTGTACCTTTGCATTTTTCTCCCAAACGAAGGTCACTAGAAAGAAAATTTTAAAGCCCCCTGTTAGGCCATCATCTACACGACATAGCCCTGAATTTTCCAATGCGCAGCTCTTTGCAAAAGAGAGATATTGGCAAGGAAAAGCTGTCTTGTACCATTGCATTTTTCTCCCAAACGAAGGACACTAGAAAGAAAATGTTAAAGCCTCCTGTTAGGCCATCATCTACACGACATAGCCCTGAATTTTCCAATGCGCAGCTCTTTGCAAAAGAGAGATATTGGCAAGGAAAAGCTGTCTTGTACCTTTGCATTTTTCTCCCAAACGAAGGTCACTAGAAAGAAAATTTTAAAGCCTCCTGTTAGGCCATCATCTACACGACATAGCCCTGAATTTTCCAATGCGTAGCTCTTTGCAAAAGAGAGATATTGGCAAGGAAAAGCTGTCTTGTACCATTGCATTTTTCTCCCAAACGAAGGACACTAGAAAGAACATTTTAAAGCCTCCTGTTAGGCCATCATCTACACGACATAGCCCTGAATTTTCCAATGCGCAGCTCTTTGCAAAAGAGAGATATTGGCAAGGAAAAGCTGTCTTGTACCATTGCATTTTTCTCCCAAACGAAGGACACTAGAAAGAAAATTTTAAAGCCTCCTGTTAGGCCATCATCTACACGACATAGCCCTGAATTTTCCAATGCGTAGCTCTTTGCAAAAGAGAGATATTTGCAAGGAAAAGCTGTCTTGTACCTTTGCATTTTTCTCCCAAACGAAGGACACTAGAAAGAAAATTTTAAAGCCTCCTGTTAGGCCATCATCTACACGACATAGCCCTGAATTTTCCAATGCGCAGCTCTTTGCAAAAGAGAGATATTGGCAAGGAAAAGCTGTCTTGTACCTTTGCATTTTTCTCCCAAACGAAGGAAACTAGAAAGAAAATTTTAAAGCCTCCTGTTAGGCCGTCATCTACACGACATAGCCCTGAATTTTCCAATGCGCAGCTCTTTGCAAAAGAGAGATATTGGCAAGGAAAAGCTGTCTTGTACCATTGCATTTTTCTCCCAAACGAAGGACACTAGAAAGAAAATTTTAAAGCCTCCTGTTAAGCCATCGTCTACACGACATAGCCCTGAATTTTCCAATGCGTAGCTCTTTGCAAAAGAGAGATATTGGCAAGGAAAAGCTGTCTTGTACCTTTGCATTTTTCTCCCAAACGAAGGACGCTAGAAAGAAAATTTTAAAGCCTCCTGTTGGCCATCATCTACACGACATAGCCCTGAATTTTCCAATGCGCAGCTCTTTGCAAAAGAGAGATATTGGCAAGGAAAAGCTGTCTTGTACCTTTGCATTTTTCTCCCAAACGAAGGTCACTAGAAAGAAAATTTTAAAGCCTCCTGTTAGGCCATCATCTACACGACATAGCCCTGAATTTTCCAATGCGTAGCTCTTTGCAAAAGAGAGATATTGGCAAGGAAAAGCTGTCTTGTACCTTTGCATTTTTCTCCCAAACGAAGGACACTAGAAAGAAAATTTTAAAGCCTCCTGTTAGGCCATCATCTACATGACATAGCCCTGAATTTTCCAATGCGCAGCTCTTTGCAAAAGAGAGATATTGGCAAGGAAAAGCTGTCTTGTACCATTGCATTTTTCTCCCAAACGAAGGACACTAGAAAGAACATTTTAAAGCCTGCTGTTAGGCCATCATCTACACGACATAGCCCTGAATTTTCCAATGCGCAGCTCTTTGCAAAAGAGAGATATTGGCAAGGAAAAGCTGTCTTGTACCATTGCATTTTTCTCCCAAACGAAGGACACTAGAAAGAAAATTTTAAAGCCTCCTGTTAGGCCATCATCTACACGACATAGCCCTGAATTTTCCAATGCGCAGCTCTTTGCAAAAGAGAGATATTGGCAAGGAAAAGCTGTCTTGTACCTTTGCATTTTTCTCCCAAACGAAGGTCACTAGAAAGAACATTTTAAAGCCCCCTGTTAGGCCATCATCTACACGACATAGCCCTGAATTTTCCAATGCGCAGCTCTTTGCAAAAGAGAGATATTGGCAAGGAAAAGCTGTCTTGTACCATTGCATTTTTCTCCCAAACGAAGGACACTAGAAAGAAAATGTTAAAGCCTCCTGTTAGGCCATCATCTACACGACATAGCCCTGAATTTTCCAATGCGCAGCTCTTTGCAAAAGAGAGATATTGGCAAGGAAATGCTGTCTTGTACCTTTGCATTTTTCTCCCAAACGAAGGTCACTAGAAAGAAAATTTTAAAGCCCCCTGTTAGGCCATCATCTACACGACGTAGCCCTGAATTTTCCAATGCGCAGCTCTTTGCAAAAGAGAGATATTGGCAAGGAAAAGCTGTCTTGTACCATTGCATTTTTCTCCCAAACGAAGGACACTAGAAAGAAAATGTTAAAGCCTCCTGTTAGGCCATCATCTACACGACATAGCCCTGAATTTTCCAATGCGCAGCTCTTTGCAAAAGAGAGATATTGGCAAGGAAAAGCTGTCTTGTACCTTTGCATTTTTCTCCCAAACGAAGGTCACTAGAAAGAAAATTTTAAAGCCTCCTGTTAGGCCATCATCTACACGACATAGCCCTGAATTTTCCAATGCGTAGCTCTTTGCAAAAGAGAGATATTGGCAAGGAAAAGCTGTCTTGTACCATTGCATTTTTCTCCCAAACGAAGGACACTAGAAAGAACATTTTAAAGCCTCCTGTTAGGCCATCATCTACACGACATAGCCCTGAATTTTCCAATGCGCAGCTCTTTGCAAAAGAGAGATATTGGCAAGGAAAAGCTGTCTTGTACCATTGCATTTTTCTCCCAAACGAAGGACACTAGAAAGAAAATGTTAAAGCCTCCTGTTAGGCCATCATCTACACGACATAGCCCTGAATTTTCCAATGCGCAGCTCTTTGCAAAAGAGAGATATTGGCAAGGAAATGCTGTCTTGTACCTTTGCATTTTTCTCCCAAACGAAGGACACTAGAAAGAAAATTTTAAAGCCTCCTGTTAGGCCATCATCTACACGACATAGCCCTGAATTTTCCAATGCGCAGCTCTTTGCAAAAGAGAGATATTGGCAAGGAAAAGCTGTCTTGTACCATTGCATTTTTCTCCCAAACGAAGGACACTAGAAAGAACATTTTAAAGCCTCCTGTTAGGCCATCATCTACACGACATAGCCCTGAATTTTCCAATGCGCAGCTCTTTGCAAAAGAGAGATATTGGCAAGGAAAAGCTGTCTTGTACCTTTGCATTTTTCTCCCAAACGAAGGTCACTAGAAAGAAAATTTTAAAGCCTCCTGTTAGGCCATCATCTACACGACATAGCCCTGAATTTTCCAATGCGTAGCTCTTTGCAAAAGAGAGATATTTGCAAGGAAAAGCTGTCTTGTACCTTTGCATTTTTCTCCCAAACGAAGGACACTAGAAAGAAAATGTTAAAGCCTCCTGTTAGGCCATCATCTACACGACATAGCCCTGAATTTTCCAATGCGCAGCTCTTTGCAAAAGAGAGATATTGGCAAGGAAAAGCTGTCTTGTACCTTTGCATTTTTCTCCCAAACGAAGGACACTAGAAAGAAAATTTTAAAGCCTCCTGTTAGGCCATCATCTACACGACATAGCCCTGAATTTTCCAATGCGTAGCTCTTTGCAAAAGAGAGATATTGGCAAGGAAAAGCTGTCTTGTACCTTTGCATTTTTCTCCCAAACGAAGAAAACTAGAAAGAAAATTTTAAAGCCTCCTGTTAGGCCATCATCTACACGACATAGCCCTGAATTTTCCAATGCGTAGCTCTTTGCAAAAGAGAGATATTGGCAAGGAAAAGCTGTCTTGTACCTTTGCATTTTTCTCCCAAACGAAGGACGCTAGAAAGAAAATTTTAAAGCCTCCTATTAGGCCATCATCTACACGACATAGCCCTGAATTTTCCAATGCGCAGCTCTTTGCTAAAGAGAGATATTGGCAAGGAAAAGCTGTCTTGTACCTTTGCATTTTTCTCCCAAACGAAGGAAACTAGAAAGAAAATTTTAAAGCCTCCTGTTAGGCCATCATCTACACGACATAGCCCTGAATTTTCCAATGCGCAGCTCTTTGCAAAAGAGAGATATTGGCAAGGAAAATCTGTCTTGTACCATTGCATTTTTCTCCCAAACGAAGGACACTAGAAAGAACATTTTAAAGCCTCCTGTTAGGCCATCATCTACACGACATAGCCCTGAATTTTCCAATGCGCAGCTCTTTGCAAAAGAGAGATATTGGCAAGGAAAAGCTGTCTTGTACCATTGCATTTTTCTCCCAAACGAAGGACACTAGAAAGAACATTTTAAAGCCTCCTGTTAGGCCATCATCTACACGACATAGCCCTGAATTTTCCAATGCGCAGCTCTTTGCAAAAGAGAGATATTGGCAAGGAAAAGCTGTCTTGTACCTTTGCATTTTTCTCCCAAACGAAGGTCACTAGAAAGAAAATTTTAAAGCCTCCTGTTAGGCCATCATCTACACGACATAGCCCTGAATTTTCCAATGCGTAGCTCTTTGCAAAAGAGAGATATTTGCAAGGAAAAGCTGTCTTGTACCTTTGCATTTTTCTCCCAAACGAAGGACACTAGAAAGAAAATGTTAAAGCCTCCTGTTAGGCCATCATCTACACGACATAGCCCTGAATTTTCCAATGCGCAGCTCTTTGCAAAAGAGAGATATTGGCAAGGAAAAGCTGTCTTGTACCTTTGCATTTTTCTCCCAAACGAAGGACACTAGAAAGAAAATTTTAAAGCCTCCTGTTAGGCCATCATCTACACGACATAGCCCTGAATTTTCCAATGCGTAGCTCTTTGCAAAAGAGAGATATTGGCAAGGAAAAGCTGTCTTGTACCTTTGCATTTTTCTCCCAAACGAAGAAAACTAGAAAGAAAATTTTAAAGCCTCCTGTTAGGCCATCATCTACACGACATAGCCCTGAATTTTCCAATGCGTAGCTCTTTGCAAAAGAGAGATATTGGCAAGGAAAAGCTGTCTTGTACCTTTGCATTTTTCTCCCAAACGAAGGACGCTAGAAAGAAAATTTTAAAGCCTCCTATTAGGCCATCATCTACACGACATAGCCCTGAATTTTCCAATGCGCAGCTCTTTGCTAAAGAGAGATATTGGCAAGGAAAAGCTGTCTTGTACCTTTGCATTTTTCTCCCAAACGAAGGAAACTAGAAAGAAAATTTTAAAGCCTCCTGTTAGGCCATCATCTACACGACATAGCCCTGAATTTTCCAATGCGCAGCTCTTTGCAAAAGAGAGATATTGGCAAGGAAAAGCTGTCTTGTACCATTGCATTTTTCTCCCAAACGAAGGACACTAGAAAGAAAATTTTAAAGCCTCCTGTTAGGCCATCATCTACACGACATAGCCCTGAATTTTCCAATGCGTAGCTCTTTGCAAAAGAGAGATATTGGCAAGGAAAAGCTGTCTTGTACCTTTGCATTTTTCTCCCAAACGAAGGACGCTAGAAAGAAAATTTTAAAGCCTCCTGTTAGGCCATCATCTACACGACATAGCCCTGAATTTTCCAATGCGCAGCTCTTTGCAAAAGAGAGATATTGGCAAGGAAAAGCTGTCTTGTACCATTGCATTTTTCTCCCAAACGAAGGACACTAGAAAGAAAATTTTAAAGCCTCCTGTTAGGCCATCATCTACACGACATAGCCCTGAATTTTCCAATGCGCAGCTCTTTGCAAAAGAGAGATATTGGCAAGGAAAAGCTGTCTTGTACCATTGCATTTTTCTTCCAAACGAAGGACACTAGAAAGAAAATGTTAAAGCCTCCTGTTAGGCCATCATCTACACGACATAGCCCTGAATTTTCCAATGCGCAGCTCTTTGCAAAAGAGAGATATTGGCAAGGAAAAGCTGTCTTGTACCTTTGCATTTTTCTCCCAAACGAAGGACACTAGAAAGAAAATTTTAAAGCCTCCTGTTAGGCCATCATCTACACGACATAGCCCTGAATTTTCCAATGCGCAGCTCTTTGCAAAAGAGAGATATTGGCAAGGAAAAGCTGTCTTGTACCATTGCATTTTTCTCCCAAACGAAGGACACTAGAAAGAACATTTTAAAGCCTCCTGTTAGGCCATCATCTACACGACATAGCCCTGAATTTTCCAATGCGCAGCTCTTTGCAAAAGAGAGATATTGGCAAGGAAAAGCTGTCTTGTACTTTTGCATTTTTCTCCCAAACGAAGGTCACTAGAAAGAAAATTTTAAAGCCTCCTGTTAGGCCATCATCTACACGACATAGCCCTGAATTTTCCAATGCGTAGCTCTTTGCAAAAGAGAGATATTTGCAAGGAAAAGCTGTCTTGTACCTTTGCATTTTTCTCCCAAACGAAGGACACTAGAAAGAAAATGTTAAAGCCTCCTGTTAGGCCATCATCTACACGACATAGCCCTGAATTTTCCAATGCGCAGCTCTTTGCAAAAGAGAGATATTGGCAAGGAAAAGCTGTCTTGTACCTTTGCATTTTTCTCCCAAACGAAGGTCACTAGAAAGAAAATTTTAAAGCCTCCTGTTAGGCCATCATCTACACGACATAGCCCTGAATTTTCCAATGCGTAGCTCTTTGCAAAAGAGAGATATTGGCAAGGAAAAGCTGTCTTGTACCTTTGCATTTTTCTCCCAAACGAAGGACACTAGAAAGAAAATTTTAAAGCCTCCTGTTAGGCCATCATCTACACGACATAGCCCTGAATTTTCCAATGCGCAGCTCTTTGCAAAAGAGAGATATTGGCAAGGAAAAGCTGTCTTGTACCTTTGCATTTTTCTCCCAAACGAAGGAAACTAGAAAGAAAATTTTAAAGCCTCCTGTTAGGCCGTCATCTACACGACATAGCCCTGAATTTTCCAATGCGCAGCTCTTTGCAAAAGAGAGATATTGGCAAGGAAAAGCTGTCTTGTACCATTGCATTTTTCTCCCAAACGAAGGACACTAGAAAGAAAATTTTAAAGCCTCCTGTTAAGCCATCATCTACACGACATAGCCCTGAATTTTCCAATGCGTAGCTCTTTGCAAAAGAGAGATATTGGCAAGGAAAAGCTGTCTTGTACCTTTGCATTTTTCTCCCAAACGAAGGACGCTAGAAAGAAAATTTTAAAGCCTCCTGTTGGCCATCATCTACACGACATAGCCCTGAATTTTCCAATGCGCAGCTCTTTGCAAAAGAGAGATATTGGCAAGGAAAAGCTGTCTTGTACCTTTGCATTTTTCTCCCAAACGAAGGTCACTAGAAAGAAAATTTTAAAGCCTCCTGTTAGGCCATCATCTACACGACATAGCCCTGAATTTTCCAATGCGTAGCTCTTTGCAAAAGAGAGATATTGGCAAGGAAAAGCTGTCTTGTACCTTTGCATTTTTCTCCCAAACGAAGGACACTAGAAAGAAAATTTTAAAGCCTCCTGTTAGGCCATCATCTACATGACATAGCCCTGAATTTTCCAATGCGCAGCTCTTTGCAAAAGAGAGATATTGGCAAGGAAAAGCTGTCTTGTACCATTGCATTTTTCTCCCAAACGAAGGACACTAGAAAGAACATTTTAAAGCCTGCTGTTAGGCCATCATCTACACGACATAGCCCTGAATTTTCCAATGCGCAGCTCTTTGCAAAAGAGAGATATTGGCAAGGAAAAGCTGTCTTGTACCATTGCATTTTTCTCCCAAACGAAGGACACTAGAAAGAAAATTTTAAAGCCTCCTGTTAGGCCATCATCTACACGACATAGCCCTGAATTTTCCAATGCGCAGCTCTTTGCAAAAGAGAGATATTGGCAAGGAAAAGCTGTCTTGTACCTTTGCATTTTTCTCCCAAACGAAGGTCACTAGAAAGAACATTTTAAAGCCCCCTGTTAGGCCATCATCTACACGACATAGCCCTGAATTTTCCAATGCGCAGCTCTTTGCAAAAGAGAGATATTGGCAAGGAAAAGCTGTCTTGTACCATTGCATTTTTCTCCCAAACGAAGGACACTAGAAAGAAAATGTTAAAGCCTCCTGTTAGGCCATCATCTACACGACATAGCCCTGAATTTTCCAATGCGCAGCTCTTTGCAAAAGAGAGATATTGGCAAGGAAATGCTGTCTTGTACCTTTGCATTTTTCTCCCAAACGAAGGTCACTAGAAAGAAAATTTTAAAGCCCCCTGTTAGGCCATCATCTACACGACATAGCCCTGAATTTTCCAATGCGCAGCTCTTTGCAAAAGAGAGATATTGGCAAGGAAAAGCTGTCTTGTACCATTGCATTTTTCTCCCAAACGAAGGACACTAGAAAGAAAATGTTAAAGCCTCCTGTTAGGCCATCATCTACACGACATAGCCCTGAATTTTCCAATGCGCAGCTCTTTGCAAAAGAGAGATATTGGCAAGGAAAAGCTGTCTTGTACCATTGCATTTTTCTCCCAAACGAAGGTCACTAGAAAGAAAATTTTAAAGCCTCCTGTTAGGCCATCATCTACACGACATAGCCCTGAATTTTCCAATGCGTAGCTCTTTGCAAAAGAGAGATATTGGCAAGGAAAAGCTGTCTTGTACCATTGCATTTTTCTCCCAAACGAAGGACACTAGAAAGAACATTTTAAAGCCTCCTGTTAGGCCATCATCTACACGACATAGCCCTGAATTTTCCAATGCGCAGCTCTTTGCAAAAGAGAGATATTGGCAAGGAAAAGCTGTCTTGTACCATTGCATTTTTCTCCCAAACGAAGGACACTAGAAAGAAAATGTTAAAGCCTCCTGTTAGGCCATCATCTACACGACATAGCCCTGAATTTTCCAATGCGCAGCTCTTTGCAAAAGAGAGATATTGGCAAGGAAATGCTGTCTTGTACCTTTGCATTTTTCTCCCAAACGAAGGACACTAGAAAGAAAATTTTAAAGCCTCCTGTTAGGCCATCATCTACACGACATAGCCCTGAATTTTCCAATGCGCAGCTCTTTGCAAAAGAGAGATATTGGCAAGGAAAAGCTGTCTTGTACCATTGCATTTTTCTCCCAAACGAAGGACACTAGAAAGAACATTTTAAAGCCTCCTGTTAGGCCATCATCTACACGACATAGCCCTGAATTTTCCAATGCGCAGCTCTTTGCAAAAGAGAGATATTGGCAAGGAAAAGCTGTCTTGTACCTTTGCATTTTTCTCCCAAACGAAGGTCACTAGAAAGAAAATTTTAAAGCCTCCTGTTAGGCCATCATCTACACGACATAGCCCTGAATTTTCCAATGCGTAGCTCTTTGCAAAAGAGAGATATTGGCAAGGAAAAGCTGTCTTGTACCTTTGCATTTTTCTCCCAAACGAAGGACACTAGAAAGAAAATGTTAAAGCCTCCTGTTAGGCCATCATCTACACGACATAGCCCTGAATTTTCCAATGCGCAGCTCTTTGCAAAAGAGAGATATTGGCAAGGAAAAGCTGTCTTGTACCTTTGCATTTTTCTCCCAAACGAAGGTCACTAGAAAGAAAATTTTAAAGCCTCCTGTTAGGCCATCATCTACACGACATAGCCCTGAATTTTCCAATGCGTAGCTCTTTGCAAAAGAGAGATATTGGCAAGGAAAAGCTGTCTTGTACCTTTGCATTTTTCTCCCAAACGAAGGACACTAGAAAGAAAATTTTAAAGCCTCCTGTTAGGCCATCATCTACACGACATAGCCCTGAATTTTCCAATGCGCAGCTCTTTGCAAAAGAGAGATATTGGCAAGGAAAAGCTGTCTTGTACCTTTGCATTTTTCTCCCAAACGAAGGAAACTAGAAAGAAAATTTTAAAGCCTCCTGTTAGGCCGTCATCTACACGACATAGCCCTGAATTTTCCAATGCGCAGCTCTTTGCAAAAGAGAGATATTGGCAAGGAAAAGCTGTCTTGTACCTTTGCATTTTTCTCCCAAACGAAGGACACTAGAAAGAAAATTTTAAAGCCTCCTGTTAGGCCATCATCTACACGACATAGCCCTGAATTTTCCAATGCGCAGCTCTTTGCAAAAGAGAGATATTGGCAAGGAAAAGCTGTCTTGTACCATTGCATTTTTCTCCCAAACGAAGGACACTAGAAAGAAAATTTTAAAGCCTCCTGTTAGGCCATCATCTACACGACATAGCCCTGAATTTTCCAATGCGCAGCTCTTTGCAAAAGAGAGATATTGGCAAGGAAAAGCTGTCTTGTACCTTTGCATTTTTCTCCCAAACGAAGGTCACTAGAAAGAACATTTTAAAGCCCCCTGTTAGGCCATCATCTACACGACATAGCCCTGAATTTTCCAATGCGCAGCTCTTTGCAAAAGAGAGATATTGGCAAGGAAAAGCTGTCTTGTACCATTGCATTTTTCTCCCAAACGAAGGACACTAGAAAGAAAATGTTAAAGCCTCCTGTTAGGCCATCATCTACACGACATAGCCCTGAATTTTCCAATGCGCAGCTCTTTGCAAAAGAGAGATATTGGCAAGGAAATGCTGTCTTGTACCTTTGCATTTTTCTCCCAAACGAAGGTCACTAGAAAGAAAATTTTAAAGCCCCCTGTTAGGCCATCATCTACACGACATAGCCCTGAATTTTCCAATGCGCAGCTCTTTGCAAAAGAGAGATATTGGCAAGGAAAAGCTGTCTTGTACCATTGCATTTTTCTCCCAAACGAAGGACACTAGAAAGAAAATGTTAAAGCCTCCTGTTAGGCCATCATCTACACGACATAGCCCTGAATTTTCCAATGCGCAGCTCTTTGCAAAAGAGAGATATTGGCAAGGAAAAGCTGTCTTGTACCATTGCATTTTTCTCCCAAACGAAGGTCACTAGAAAGAAAATTTTAAAGCCTCCTGTTAGGCCATCATCTACACGACATAGCCCTGAATTTTCCAATGCGTAGCTCTTTGCAAAAGAGAGATATTGGCAAGGAAAAGCTGTCTTGTACCATTGCATTTTTCTCCCAAACGAAGGACACTAGAAAGAACATTTTAAAGCCTCCTGTTAGGCCATCATCTACACGACATAGCCCTGAATTTTCCAATGCGCAGCTCTTTGCAAAAGAGAGATATTGGCAAGGAAAAGCTGTCTTGTACCATTGCATTTTTCTCCCAAACGAAGGACACTAGAAAGAAAATGTTAAAGCCTCCTGTTAGGCCATCATCTACACGACATAGCCCTGAATTTTCCAATGCGCAGCTCTTTGCAAAAGAGAGATATTGGCAAGGAAATGCTGTCTTGTACCTTTGCATTTTTCTCCCAAACGAAGGACACTAGAAAGAAAATTTTAAAGCCTCCTGTTAGGCCATCATCTACACGACATAGCCCTGAATTTTCCAATGCGCAGCTCTTTGCAAAAGAGAGATATTGGCAAGGAAAAGCTGTCTTGTACCATTGCATTTTTCTCCCAAACGAAGGACACTAGAAAGAACATTTTAAAGCCTCCTGTTAGGCCATCATCTACACGACATAGCCCTGAATTTTCCAATGCGCAGCTCTTTGCAAAAGAGAGATATTGGCAAGGAAAAGCTGTCTTGTACCTTTGCATTTTTCTCCCAAACGAAGGTCACTAGAAAGAAAATTTTAAAGCCTCCTGTTAGGCCATCATCTACACGACATAGCCCTGAATTTTCCAATGCGTAGCTCTTTGCAAAAGAGAGATATTTGCAAGGAAAAGCTGTCTTGTACCTTTGCATTTTTCTCCCAAACGAAGGACACTAGAAAGAAAATGTTAAAGCCTCCTGTTAGGCCATCATCTACACGACATAGCCCTGAATTTTCCAATGCGCAGCTCTTTGCAAAAGAGAGATATTGGCAAGGAAAAGCTGTCTTGTACCTTTGCATTTTTCTCCCAAACGAAGGTCACTAGAAAGAAAATTTTAAAGCCTCCTGTTAGGCCATCATCTACACGACATAGCCCTGAATTTTCCAATGCGTAGCTCTTTGCAAAAGAGAGATATTGGCAAGGAAAAGCTGTCTTGTACCTTTGCATTTTTCTCCCAAACGAAGGACACTAGAAAGAAAATTTTAAAGCCTCCTGTTAGGCCATCATCTACACGACATAGCCCTGAATTTTCCAATGCGCAGCTCTTTGCAAAAGAGAGATATTGGCAAGGAAAAGCTGTCTTGTACCTTTGCATTTTTCTCCCAAACGAAGGAAACTAGAAAGAAAATTTTAAAGCCTCCTGTTAGGCCGTCATCTACACGACATAGCCCTGAATTTTCCAATGCGCAGCTCTTTGCAAAAGAGAGATATTGGCAAGGAAAAGCTGTCTTGTACCATTGCATTTTTCTCCCAAACGAAGGACACTAGAAAGAAAATTTTAAAGCCTCCTGTTAAGCCATCATCTACACGACATAGCCCTGAATTTTCCAATGCGTAGCTCTTTGCAAAAGAGAGATATTGGCAAGGAAAAGCTGTCTTGTACCTTTGCATTTTTCTCCCAAACGAAGGACGCTAGAAAGAAAATTTTAAAGCCTCCTGTTAGGCCATCATCTACACGACATAGCCCTGAATTTTCCAATGCGCAGCTCTTTGCAAAAGAGAGATATTGGCAAGGAAAAGCTGTCTTGTACCATTGCATTTTTCTCCCAAACGAAGGACACTAGAAAGAAAATGTTAAAGCCTCCTGTTAGGCCATCATCTACACGACATAGCCCTGAATTTTCCAATGCGCAGCTCTTTGCAAAAGAGAGATATTGGCAAGGAAAAGCTGTCTTGTACCTTTGCATTTTTCTCCCAAACGAAGGTCACTAGAAAGAAAATTTTAAAGCCTCCTGTTAGGCCATCATCTACACGACATAGCCCTGAATTTTCCAATGCGTAGCTCTTTGCAAAAGAGAGATATTGGCAAGGAAAAGCTGTCTTGTACCTTTGCATTTTTCTCCCAAACGAAGGACACTAGAAAGAAAATTTTAAAGCCTCCTGTTAGGCCATCATCTACACGACATAGCCCTGAATTTTCCAATGCGCAGCTCTTTGCAAAAGAGAGATATTGGCAAGGAAAAGCTGTCTTGTACCATTGCATTTTTCTCCCAAACGAAGGACACTAGAAAGAACATTTTAAAGCCTCCTGTTAGGCCATCATCTACACGACATAGCCCTGAATTTTCCAATGCGCAGCTCTTTGCAAAAGAGAGATATTGGCAAGGAAAAGCTGTCTTGTATCTTTGCATTTTTCTCCCAAACGAAGGACACTAGAAAGAAAATTTTAAAGCCTCCTGTTAGGCCATCATCTACACGACATAGCCCTGAATTTTCCAATGCGCAGCTCTTTGCAAAAGAGAGATATTGGCAAGGAAAAGCTGTCTTGTACCATTGCATTTTTCTCCCAAACGAAGGACACTAAAAAAGAAAATTTTAAAGCCTCCTGTTAGGCCATCATCTACACGACATAGCCCTGAATTTTCCAATGCGCAGCTCTTTGCAAAAGAGAGATATTGGCAAGGAAAAGCTGTCTTGTACCTTTGCATTTTTCTCCCAAACGAAGGACACTAGAAAGAAAATTTTAAAGCCTCCTGTTAGGCCATCATCTACACGACATAGCCCTGAATTTTCCAATGCGCAGCTCTTTGCAAAAGAGAGATATTGGCAAGGAAAAGCTGTCTTGTACCATTGCATTTTTCTCCCAAACGAAGGACACTAGAAAGAAAATTTTAAAGCCTCCTGTTAGGCCATCATCTACACGACATAGCTCTGAATTTTCCAATGCGTAGCTCTTTGCAAAAGAGAGATATTGGCAAGGAAAAGCTGTCTTGTACCATTGCATTTTTCTCCCAAACGAAGGACACTAGAAAGAAAATTTTTAAGCCTCCTGTTAGGCCATCATCTACACGACATAGCCCTGAATTTTCCAATGCGCAGCTCTTTGCAAAAGAGAGATATTGGCAAGGAAAAGCTGTCTTGTACCATTGCATTTTTCTCCCAAACGAAGGACACTAGAAAGAAAATGTTAAAGCCTCCTGTTAGGCCATCATCTACACGACATAGCCCTGAATTTTCCAATGCGCAGCTCTTTGCAAAAGAGAGATATTGGCAAGGAAAAGCTGTCTTGTACCTTTGCATTTTTCTCCCAAACGAAGGTCACTAGAAAGAAAATTTTAAAGCCTCCTGTTAGGCCATCATCTACACGACATAGCCCTGAATTTTCCAATGCGTAGCTCTTTGCAAAAGAGAGATATTGGCAAGGAAAAGCTGTCTTGTACCTTTGCATTTTTCTCCCAAACGAAGGAAACTAGAAAGAAAATTTTAAAGCCTCCTGTTAGGCCGTCATCTACACGACATAGCCCTGAATTTTCCAATGCGCAGCTCTTTGCAAAAGAGAGATATTGGCAAGGAAAAGCTGTCTTGTACCATTGCATTTTTCTCCCAAACGAAGGACACTAGAAAGAAAATTTTAAAGCCTCCTGTTAAGCCATCATCTACACGACATAGCCCTGAATTTTCCAATGCGTAGCTCTTTGCAAAAGAGAGATATTGGCAAGGAAAAGCTGTCTTGTACCTTTGCATTTTTCTCCCAAACGAAGGACGCTAGAAAGAAAATTTTAAAGCCTCCTGTTAGGCCATCATCTACACGACATAGCCCTGAATTTTCCAATGCGCAGCTCTTTGCAAAAGAGAGATATTGGCAAGGAAAAGCTGTTTTGTACCTTTGCATTTTTCTCCCAAACGAAGGTCACTAGAAAGAAAATTTTAAAGCCTCCTGTTAGGCCATCATCTACACGACATAGCCCTGAATTTTCCAATGCGTAGCTCTTTGCAAAAGAGAGATATTGGCAAGGAAAAGCTGTCTTGTACCTTTGCATTTTTCTCCCAAACGAAGGACACTAGAAAGAAAATTTTAAAGCCTCCTGTTAGGCCATCATCTACACGACATAGCCCTGAATTTTCCAATGCGCAGCTCTTTGCAAAAGAGAGATATTGGCAAGGAAAAGCTGTCTTGTACCATTGCATTTTTCTCCCAAACGAAGGACACTAGAAAGAACATTTTAAAGCCTGCTGTTAGGCCATCATCTACACGACATAGCCCTGAATTTTCCAATGCGCAGCTCTTTGCAAAAGAGAGATATTGGCAAGGAAAAGCTGTCTTGTACCATTGCATTTTTCTCCCAAACGAAGGACACTAGAAAGAAAATTTTAAAGCCTCCTGTTAGGCCATCATCTACACGACATAGCCCTGAATTTTCCAATGCGCAGCTCTTTGCAAAAGAGAGATATTGGCAAGGAAAAGCTGTCTTGTACCATTGCATTTTTCTCCCAAACGAAGGACACTAGAAAGAAAATGTTAAAGCCTCCTGTTAGGCCATCATCTACACGACATAGCCCTGAATTTTCCAATGCGCAGCTCTTTGCAAAAGAGAGATATTGGCAAGGAAAAGCTGTCTTGTACCTTTGCATTTTTCTCCCAAACGAAGGTCACTAGAAAGAAAATTTTAAAGCCCCCTGTTAGGCCATCATCTACACGACATAGCCCTGAATTTTCCAATCCGCAGCTCTTTGCAAAAGAGAGATATTGGCAAGGAAAAGCTGTCTTGTACCATTGCATTTTTCTCCCAAACGAAGGACACTAGAAAGAAAATGTTAAAGCCTCCTGTTAGGCCATCATCTACACGACATAGCCCTGAATTTTCCAATGCGCAGCTCTTTGCAAAAGAGAGATATTGGCAAGGAAAAGCTGTCTTGTACCTTTGCATTTTTCTCCCAAACGAAGGTCACTAGAAAGAAAATTTTAAAGCCTCCTGTTAGGCCATCATCTACACGACATAGCCCTGAATTTTCCAATGCGTAGCTCTTTGCAAAAGAGAGATATTGGCAAGGAAAAGCTGTCTTGTACCATTGCATTTTTCTCCCAAACGAAGGACACTAGAAAGAACATTTTAAAGCCTGCTGTTAGGCCATCATCTACACGACATAGCCCTGAATTTTCCAATGCGCAGCTCTTTGCAAAAGAGAAATATTGGCAAGGAAAAGCTGTCTTGTACCTTTGCATTTTTCTCCCAAACGAAGGTCACTAGAAAGAAAATTTTAAAGCCTCCTGTTAGGCCATCATCTACACGACATAGCCCTGAATTTTCCAATGCGTAGCTCTTTGCAAAAGAGAGATATTTGCAAGGAAAAGCTGTCTTGTACCTTTGCATTTTTCTCCCAAACGAAGGACACTAGAAAGAAAATTTTAATGCCTCCTGTTAGGCCATCATCTACACGACATAGCCCTGAATTTTCCAATGCGCAGCTCTTTGCAAAAGAGAGATATTGGCAAGGAAAAGCTGTCTTGTACCTTTGCATTTTTCTCCCAAACGAAGGACACTAGAAAGAAAATTTTAAAACCTCCTGTTAGGCCATCATCTACACGACATAGCCCTGAATTTTCCAATGCGCAGCTCTTTGCAAAAGAGAGATATTGGCAAGGAAAAGCTGTCTTGTACCATTGCATTTTTCTCCCAAACGAAGGACACTAGAAAGAAAATTTTAAAGCCTCCTGTTAGGCCATCATCTACACGACATAGCCCTGAATTTTCCAATGCGCAGCTCTTTGCAAAAGAGAGATATTGGCAAGGAAAAGCTGTCTTGTACCATTGCATTTTTCTCCCAAACGAAGGACACTAGAAAGAAAATGTTAAAGCCTCCTGTTAGGCCATCATCTACACGACATAGCCCTGAATTTTCCAATGCGCAGCTCTTTGCAAAAGAGAGATATTGGCAAGGAAAAGCTGTCTTGTACCTTTGCATTTTTCTCCCAAACGAAGGTCACTAGAAAGAAAATTTTAAAGCCCCCTGTTAGGCCATCATCTACACGACATAGCCCTGAATTTTCCAATGCGCAGCTCTTTGCAAAAGAGAGATATTGGCAAGGAAAAGCTGTCTTGTACCATTGCATTTTTCTCCCAAACGAAGGACACTAGAAAGAAAATGTTAAAGCCTCCTGTTAGGCCATCATCTACACGACATAGCCCTGAATTTTCCAATGCGCAGCTCTTTGCAAAAGAGAGATATTGGCAAGGAAAAGCTGTCTTGTACCTTTGCATTTTTCTCCCAAACGAAGGTCACTAGAAAGAAAATGTTAAAGCCTCCTGTTAGGCCATCATCTACACGACATAGCCCTGAATTTTCCAATGCGTAGCTCTTTGCAAAAGAGAGATATTGGCAAGGAAAAGCTGTCTTGTACCTTTGCATTTTTCTCCCAAACGAAGGACACTAGAAAGAAAATTTTAAAGCCTCCTGTTAGGCCATCATCTACACGACATAGCCCTGAATTTTCCAATGCGCAGCTCTTTGCAAAAGAGAGATATTGGCAAGGAAAAGCTGTCTTGTACCATTGCATTTTTCTCCCAAACGAAGGACACTAGAAAGAACATTTTAAAGCCTCCTGTTAGGCCATCATCTACACGACATAGCCCTGAATTTTCCAATGCGCAGCTCTTTGCAAAAGAGAGATATTGGCAAGGAAAAGCTGTCTTGTACCTTTGCATTTTTCTCCCAAACGAAGGACACTAGAAAGAAAATTTTAAAGCCTCCTGTTAGGCCATCATCTACACGACATAGCCCTGAATTTTCCAATGCGCAGCTCTTTGCAAAAGAGAGATATTGGCAAGGAAAAGCTGTCTTGTACCATTGCATTTTTCTCCCAAACGAAGGACACTAGAAAGAAAATTTTAAAGCCTCCTGTTAGGCCATCATCTACACGACATAGCCCTGAATTTTCCAATGCGCAGCTCTTTGCAAAAGAGAGATATTGGCAAGGAAAAGCTGTCTTGTACCTTTGCATTTTTCTCCCAAACGAAGGACACTAGAAAGAAAATTTTAAAGCCTCCTGTTAGGCCATCATCTACACGACATAGCCCTGAATTTTCCAATGCGCAGCTCTTTGCAAAAGAGAGATATTGGCAAGGAAAAGCTGTCTTGTACCATTGCATTTTTCTCCCAAACGAAGGACACTAGAAAGAAAATTTTAAAGCCTCCTGTTAGGCCATCATCTACACGACATAGCCCTGAATTTTCCAATGCGTAGCTCTTTGCAAAAGAGAGATATTGGCAAGGAAAAGCTGTCTTGTACCTTTGCATTTTTCTCCCAAACGAAGGTCACTAGAAAGAAAATTTTAAAGCCTCCTGTTAGGCCATCATCTACACGACATAGCCCTGAATTTTCCAATGCGTAGCTCTTTGCAAAAGAGAGATATTGGCAAGGAAAAGCTGTCTTGTACCTTTGCATTTTTCTCCCAAACGAAGGACACTAGAAAGAAAATTTTAAAGCCTCCTGTTAGGCCATCATCTACACGACATAGCCCTGAATTTTCCAATGCGTAGCTCTTTGCAAAAGAGAGATATTGGCAAGGAAAAGCTGTCTTGTACCTTTGCATTTTTCTCCCAAACGAAGGACACTAGAAAGAAAATTTTAAAGCCTCCTGTTAGGCCATCATCTACACGACATAGCCCTGAATTTTCCAATGCGCAGCTCTTTGCAAAAGAGAGATATTGGCAAGGAAATGCTGTCTTGTACCATTGCATTTTTCTCCCAAACGAAGGACACTAGAAAGAACATTTTAAAGCCTCCTGTTAGGCCATCATCTACACGACATAGCCCTGAATTTTCCAATGCGCAGCTCTTTGCAAAAGAGAGATATTGGCAAGGAAAAGCTGTCTTGTACCTTTGCATTTTTCTCCCAAACGAAGGACACTAGAAAGAAAATTTTAAAGCCTCCTGTTAGGCCATCATCTACACGACATAGCCCTGAATTTTCCAATGCGCAGCTCTTTGCAAAAGAGAGATATTGGCAAGGAAAAGCTGTCTTGTACCATTGCATTTTTCTCCCAAACGAAGGACACTAGAAAGAACATTTTAATGCCTCCTGTTAGGCCATCATCTACACGACATAGCCCTGAATTTTCCAATGCGCAGCTCTTTGCAAAAGAGAGATATTGGCAAGGAAAAGCTGTCTTGTACCTTTGCATTTTTCTCCCAAACGAAGGTCACTAGAAAGAAAATTTTAAAGCCTCCTGTTAGGCCATCATCTACACGACATAGCCCTGAATTTTCCAATGCGCAGCTCTTTGCAAAAGAGAGATATTGGCAAGGAAAAGCTGTCTTGTACCATTGCATTTTTCTCCCAAACGAAGGACACTAGAGAGAAAATTTTAAAGCCTCCTGTTAGGCCATCATCTACACGACATAGCCCTGAATTATCTAATGCGCAGCTCTTTGCAAAAGAGAGATATTGGCAAGGAAAAGCTGTCTTGTACCTTTGCATTTTTCTCCCAAACGAAGGTCACTAGAAAGAAAATTTTAAAGCCTCCTGTTAGGCCATCATCTACACGACATAGCCCTGTATTTTCCAATGCGTAGCTCTTTACAAAAGAGAGATATTGGCAAGGAAAAGCTGTCTTGTACCTTTGCATTTTTCTCCCAAACGAAGGACGCTAGAAAGAAAATTTTAAAGCCTCCTGTTAGGCCATCACCTACACGACATAGCCCTGAATTTTCCAATGCGCAGCTCTTTGCAAAAGAGAGATATTGGCAAGGAAAAGCTGTCTTGTACCTTTGCATTTTTCTCCCAAACGAAGGTCACTAGAAAGAAAATTTTAAAGCCTCCTGTTAGGCCATCATCTACACGACATAGCCCTGAATTTTCCAATGCGTAGCTCTTTGCAAAAGAGAGATATTGGCAAGGAAAAGCTGTCTTGTACCTTTGCATTTTTCTCCCAAACGAAGGACACTAAAAAGAAAATTTTAAAGCCTCCTGTTAGGCCATCATCTACACGACATAGCCCTGAATTTTCCAATGCGCAGCTCTTTGCAAAAGAGAGATATTGGCAAGGAAAAGCTGTCTTGTACCATTGCATTTTTCTCCCAAACGAAGGACACTAGAAAGAACATTTTAAAGCCTCCTGTTAGGCCATCATCTACACGACATAGCCCTGAATTTTCCAATGCGCAGCTCTTTGCAAAAGAGAGATATTGGCAAGGAAAAGCTGTCTTGTACCTTTGCATTTTTCTCCCAAACGAAGGTCACTAGAAAGAAAATTTTAAAGCCTCCTGTTAGGCCATCATCTACACGACATAGCCCTGAATTTTCCAATGCGCAGCTCTTTGCAAAAGAGAGATATTGGCAAGGAAAAGCTGTCTTGTACCTTTGCATTTTTCTCCCAAACGAAGGACACTAGAAAGAAAATTTTAAAGCCTCCTGTTAGGCCATCATCTACACGACATAGCCCTGAATTTTCCAATGCGCAGCTCTTTGCAAAAGAGAGATATTGGCAAGGAAAAGCTGTCTTGTACCTTTGCATTTTTCTCCCAAACGAAGGACACTAGAAAGAAAATTTTAAAGCCTCCTGTTAGGCCATCATCTACACGACATAGCCCTGAATTTTCCAATGCGCAGCTCTTTGCAAAAGAGAGATATTGGCAAGGAAAAGCTGTCTTGTACCATTGCATTTTTCTCCCAAACGAAGGACACTAGAAAGAAAATGTTAAAGCCTCCTGTTAGGCCATCATCTACACGACATAGCCCTGAATTTTCCAATGCGCAGCTCTTTGCAAAAGAGAGATATTGGCAAGGAAAAGCTGTCTTGTACCTTTGCATTTTTCTCCCAAACGAAGGACACTAGAAAGAAAATTTTAAAGCCTCCTGTTAGGCCATCATCTACACGACATAGCGCTGAATTTTCCAATGCGCAGCTCTTTGCAAAAGAGAGATATTGGCAAGGAAAAGCTGTCTTGTACCATTGCATTTTTCTCCCAAACGAAGGACACTAGAAAGAACATTTTAAAGCCTCCTGTTAGGCCATCATCTACACGACATAGCCCTGAATTTTCCAATGCGCAGCTCTTTGCAAAAGAGAGATATTGGCAAGGAAAAGCTGTCTTGTACCTTTGCATTTTTCTCCCAAACGAAGGTCACTAGAAAGAAAATTTTAAAGCCTCCTGTTAGGCCATCATCTACACGACATAGCCCTGAATTTTCCAATGCGTAGCTCTTTGCAAAAGAGAGATATTTGCAAGGAAAAGCTGTCTTGTACCTTTGCATTTTTCTCCCAAACGAAGGACACTAGAAAGAAAATTTTAAAGCCTCCTGTTAGGCCATCATCTACACGACATAGCCCTGAATTTTCCAATGCGCAGCTCTTTGCAAAAGAGAGATATTGGCAAGGAAAAGCTGTCTTGTACCATTGCATTTTTCTCCCAAACGAAGGACACTAGAAAGAAAATGTTAAAGCCTCCTGTTAGGCCATCATCTACACGACATAGCCCTGAATTTTACAATGCGCAGCTCTTTGCAAAAGAGAGATATTGGCAAGGAAAAGCTGTCTTGTACCTTTGCATTTTTCTCCCAAACGAAGGTCACTAGAAAGAAAATTTTAAAGCCCCCTGTTAGGCCATCATCTACACGACATAGCCCTGAATTTTCCAATGCATAGCTCTTTGCAAAAGAGAGATATTGGCAAGGAAAAGCTGTCTTGTACCTTTGCATTTTTCTCCCAAACGAAGGACACTAGAAAGAAAATTTTAAAGCCTCCTGTTAGGCCATCATCTACACGACATAGCCCTGAATTTTCCAATGCGCAGCTCTTTGCAAAAGAGAGATATTGGCAAGGAAAAGCTGTCTTGTACCATTGCATTTTTCACCCAAACGAAGGACACTAGAAAGAACATTTTAAAGCCTGCTGTTAGGCCATCATCTACACGACATAGCCCTGAATTTTCCAATGCGCAGCTCTTTGCAAAAGAGAAATATTGGCAAGGAAAAGCTGTCTTGTACCTTTGCATTTTTCTCCCAAACGAAGGTCACTAGAAAGAAAATTTTAAAGCCTCCTGTTAGGCCATCATCTACACGACATAGCCCTGAATTTTCCAATGCGTAGCTCTTTGCAAAAGAGAGATATTTGCAAGGAAAAGCTGTCTTGTACCTTTGCATTTTTCTCCCAAACGAAGGACACTAGAAAGAAAATTTTAAAGCCTCCTGTTAGGCCATCATCTACACGACATAGCCCTGAATTTTCCAATGCGCAGCTCTTTGCAAAAGAGAGATATTGGCAAGGAAAAGCTGTCTTGTACCTTTGCATTTTTCTCCCAAACGAAGGACACTAGAAAGAAAATTTTAAAGCCTCCTGTTAGGCCATCATCTACACGACATAGCCCTGAATTTTCCAATGCGCAGCTCTTTGCAAAAGAGAGATATTGGCAAGGAAAAGCTGTCTTGTACCATTGCATTTTTCTCCCAAACGAAGGACACTAGAAAGAAAATTTTAAAGCCTCCTGTTAGGCCATCATCTACACGACATAGCCCTGAATTTTCCAATGCGCAGCTCTTTGCAAAAGAGAGATATTGGCAAGGAAAAGCTGTCTTGTACCATTGCATTTTTCTCCCAAACGAAGGACACTAGAAAGAAAATGTTAAAGCCTCCTGTTAGGCCATCATCTACACGACATAGCCCTGAATTTTCCAATGCGCAGCTCTTTGCAAAAGAGAGATATTGGCAAGGAAAAGCTGTCTTGTACCTTTGCATTTTTCTCCCAAACGAAGGTCACTAGAAAGAAAATGTTAAAGCCCCCTGTTAGGCCATCATCTACACGACATAGCCATGAATTTTCCAATGCGCAGCTCTTTGCAAAAGAGAGATATTGGCAAGGAAAATCTGTCTTGTACCATTGCATTTTTCTCCCAAACGAAGGACACTAGAAAGAAAATGTTAAAGCCTCCTGTTAGGCCATCATCTACACGACATAGCCCTGAATTTTCCAATGCGCAGCTCTTTGCAAAAGAGAGATATTGGCAAGGAAAAGCTGTCTTGTACCTTTGCATTTTTCTCCCAAACGAAGGTCACTAGAAAGAAAATTTTAAAGCCTCCTGCTAGGCCATCATCTACACGACATAGCCCTGAATTTTCCAATGCGTAGCTCTTTGCAAAAGAGAGATATTGGCAAGGAAAAGCTGTCTTGTACCTTTGCATTTTTCTCCCAAACGAAGGACACTAGAAAGAAAATGTTAAAGCCTCCTGTTAGGCCATCATCTACACGACATAGCCCTGAATTTTCCAATGCGCAGCTCTTTGCAAAAGAGAGATATTGGCAAGGAAAAGCTGTCTTGTACCATTGCATTTTTCTCCCAAACGAAGGACACTAGAAAGAACATTTTAAAGCCTCCTGTTAGGCCATCATCTACACGACATAGCCCTGAATTTTCCAATGCGCAGCTCTTTGCAAAAGAGAGATATTGGCAAGGAAAAGCTGTCTTGTACCTTTGCATTTTTCTCCCAAACGAAGGACACTAGAAAGAAAATTTTAAAGCCTCCTGTTAGGCCATCATCTACACGACATAGCCCTGAATTTTCCAATGCGCAGCTCTTTGCAAAAGAGAGATATTGGCAAGGAAAAGCTGTCTTGTACCATTGCATTTTTCTCCCAAACGAAGGACACTAGAAAGAAAATTTTAAAGCCTCCTGTTAGGCCATCATCTACACGACATAGCCCTGAATTTTCCAATGCGCAGCTCTTTGCAAAAGAGAGATATTGGCAAGGAAAAGCTGTCTTGTACCTTTGCATTTTTCTCCCAAACGAAGGACACTAGAAAGAAAATTTTAAAGCCTCCTGTTAGGCCATCATCTACACGACATAGCCCTGAATTTTCCAATGCGCAGCTCTTTGCAAAAGAGAGATATTGGCAAGGAAAAGCTGTCTTGTACCATTGCATTTTTCTCCCAAACGAAGGACACTAGAAAGAAAATTTTAAAGCCTCCTGTTAGGCCATCATCTACACGACATAGCCCTGAATTTTCCAATGCGTAGCTCTTTGCAAAAGAGAGATATTGGCAAGGAAAAGCTGTCTTGTACCTTTGCATTTTTCTCCCAAACGAAGGTCACTAGAAAGAAAATTTTAAAGCCTCCTGTTAGGCCATCATCTACACGACATAGCCCTGAATTTTCCAATGCGTAGCTCTTTGCAAAAGAGAGATATTGGCAAGGAAAAGCTGTCTTGTACCTTTGCATTTTTCTCCCAAACGAAGGACACTAGAAAGAAAATTTTAAAGCCTCCTGTTAGGCCATCATCTACACGACATAGCCCTGAATTTTCCAATGCGTAGCTCTTTGCAAAAGAGAGATATTGGCAAGGAAAAGCTGTCTTGTACCTTTGCATTTTTCTCCCAAACGAAGGACACTAGAAAGAAAATTTTAAAGCCTCCTGTTAGGCCATCATCTACACGACATAGCCCTGAATTTTCCAATGCGCAGCTCTTTGCAAAAGAGAGATATTGGCAAGGAAAAGCTGTCTTGTACCATTGCATTTTTCTCCCAAACGAAGGACACTAGAAAGAACATTTTAAAGCCTCCTGTTAGGCCATCATCTACACGACATAGCCCTGAATTTTCCAATGCGCAGCTCTTTGCAAAAGAGAGATATTGGCAAGGAAAAGCTGTCTTGTACCATTGCATTTTTCTCCCAAACGAAGGACACTAGAAAGAAAATGTTAAAGCCTCCTGTTAGGCCATCATCTACACGACATAGCCCTGAATTTTCCAATGCGCAGCTCTTTGCAAAAGAGAGATATTGGCAAGGAAAAGCTGTCTTGTACCTTTGCATTTTTCTCCCAAACGAAGGTCACTAGAAAGAAAATTTTAAAGCCTCCTGTTAGGCCATCATCTACACGACATAGCCCTGAATTTTCCAATGCGTAGCTCTTTGCAAAAGAGAGATATTGGCAAGGAAAAGCTGTCTTGTACCATTGCATTTTTCTCCCAAACGAAGGACACTAGAAAGAACATTTTAAAGCCTGCTGTTAGGCCATCATCTACACGACATAGCCCTGAATTTTCCAATGCGCAGCTCTTTGCAAAAGAGAAATATTGGCAAGGAAAAGCTGTCTTGTACCTTTGCATTTTTCTCCCAAACGAAGGTCACTAGAAAGAAAATTTTAAAGCCTCCTGTTAGGCCATCATCTACACGACATAGCCCTGAATTTTCCAATGCGTAGCTCTTTGCAAAAGAGAGATATTTGCAAGGAAAAGCTGTCTTGTACCTTTGCATTTTTCTCCCAAACGAAGGACACTAGAAAGAAAATTTTAATGCCTCCTGTTAGGCCATCATCTACACGACATAGCCCTGAATTTTCCAATGCGCAGCTCTTTGCAAAAGAGAGATATTGGCAAGGAAAAGCTGTCTTGTACCTTTGCATTTTTCTCCCAAACGAAGGACACTAGAAAGAAAATTTTAAAGCCTCCTGTTAGGCCATCATCTACACGACATAGCCCTGAATTTTCCAATGCGCAGCTCTTTGCAAAAGAGAGATATTGGCAAGGAAAAGCTGTCTTGTACCATTGCATTTTTCTCCCAAACGAAGGACACTAGAAAGAAAATTTTAAAGCCTCCTGTTAGGCCATCATCTACACGACATAGCCCTGAATTTTCCAATGCGCAGCTCTTTGCAAAAGAGAGATATTGGCAAGGAAAAGCTGTCTTGTACCATTGCATTTTTCTCCCAAACGAAGGACACTAGAAAGAAAATGTTAAAGCCTCCTGTTAGGCCATCATCTACACGACATAGCCCTGAATTTTCCAATGCGCAGCTCTTTGCAAAAGAGAGATATTGGCAAGGAAAAGCTGTCTTGTACCTTTGCATTTTTCTCCCAAACGAAGGTCACTAGAAAGAAAATTTTAAAGCCCCGTTAGGCCATCATCTACACGACATAGCCCTGAATTTTCCAATGCGCAGCTCTTTGCAAAAGAGAGATATTGGCAAGGAAAAGCTGTCTTGTACCATTGCATTTTTCTCCCAAACGAAGGACACTAGAAAGAAAATGTTAAAGCCTCCTGTTAGGCCATCATCTACACGACATAGCCCTGAATTTTCCAATGCGCAGCTCTTTGCAAAAGAGAGATATTGGCAAGGAAAAGCTGTCTTGTACCATTGCATTTTTCTCCCAAACGAAGGTCACTAGAAAGAAAATGTTAAAGCCTCCTGTTAGGCCATCATCTACACGACATAGCCCTGAATTTTCCAATGCGTAGCTCTTTGCAAAAGAGAGATATTGGCAAGGAAAAGCTGTCTTGTACCATTGCATTTTTCTCCCAAACGAAGGACACTAGAAAGAACATTTTAAAGCCTGCTGTTAGGCCATCATCTACACGACATAGCCCTGAATTTTCCAATGCGCAGCTCTTTGCAAAAGAGAAATATTGGCAAGGAAAAGCTGTCTTGTACCTTTGCATTTTTCTCCCAAACGAAGGTCACTAGAAAGAAAATTTTAAAGCCTCCTGTTAGGCCATCATCTACACGACATAGCCCTGAATTTTCCAATGCGTAGCTCTTTGCAAAAGAGAGATATTTGCAAGGAAAAGCTGTCTTGTACCTTTGCATTTTTCTCCCAAACGAAGGACACTAGAAAGAAAATTTTAATGCCTCCTGTTAGGCCATCATCTACACGACATAGCCCTGAATTTTCCAATGCGCAGCTCTTTGCAAAAGAGAGATATTGGCAAGGAAAAGCTGTCTTGTACCTTTGCATTTTTCTCCCAAACGAAGGACACTAGAAAGAAAATTTTAAAGCCTCCTGTTAGGCCATCATCTACACGACATAGCCCTGAATTTTCCAATGCGCAGCTCTTTGCAAAAGAGAGATATTGGCAAGGAAAAGCTGTCTTGTACCATTGCATTTTTCTCCCAAACGAAGGACACTAGAAAGAAAATTTTAAAGCCTCCTGTTAGGCCATCATCTACACGACATAGCCCTGAATTTTCCAATGCGCAGCTCTTTGCAAAAGAGAGATATTGGCAAGGAAAAGCTGTCTTGTACCATTGCATTTTTCTCCCAAACGAAGGACACTAGAAAGAAAATGTTAAAGCCTCCTGTTAGGCCATCATCTACACGACATAGCCCTGAATTTTCCAATGCGCAGCTCTTTGCAAAAGAGAGATATTGGCAAGGAAAAGCTGTCTTGTACCTTTGCATTTTTCTCCCAAACGAAGGTCACTAGAAAGAAAATTTTAAAGCCCCCTGTTAGGCCATCATCTACACGACATAGCCCTGAATTTTCCAATGCGCAGCTCTTTGCAAAAGAGAGATATTGGCAAGGAAAAGCTGTCTTGTACCATTGCATTTTTCTCCCAAACGAAGGACACTAGAAAGAAAATGTTAAAGCCTCCTGTTAGGCCATCATCTACACGACATAGCCCTGAATTTTCCAATGCGCAGCTCTTTGCAAAAGAGAGATATTGGCAAGGAAAAGCTGTCTTGTACCATTGCATTTTTCTCCCAAACGAAGGTCACTAGAAAGAAAATGTTAAAGCCTCCTGTTAGGCCATCATCTACACGACATAGCCCTGAATTTTCCAATGCGTAGCTCTTTGCAAAAGAGAGATATTGGCAAGGAAAAGCTGTCTTGTACCTTTGCATTTTTCTCCCAAACGAAGGACACTAGAAAGAAAATTTTAAAGCCTCCTGTTAGGCCATCATCTACACGACATAGCCCTGAATTTTCCAATGCGCAGCTCTTTGCAAAAGAGAGATATTGGCAAGGAAAAGCTGTCTTGTACCATTGCATTTTTCTCCCAAACGAAGGACACTAGAAAGAACATTTTAAAGCCTCCTGTTAGGCCATCATCTACACGACATAGCCCTGAATTTTCCAATGCGCAGCTCTTTGCAAAAGAGAGATATTGGCAAGGAAAAGCTGTCTTGTACCTTTGCATTTTTCTCCCAAACGAAGGACACTAGAAAGAAAATTTTAAAGCCTCCTGTTAGGCCATCATCTACACGACATAGCCCTGAATTTTCCAATGCGCAGCTCTTTGCAAAAGAGAGATATTGGCAAGGAAAAGCTGTCTTGTACCATTGCATTTTTCTCCCAAACGAAGGACACTAGAAAGAAAATTTTAAAGCCTCCTGTTAGGCCATCATCTACACGACATAGCCCTGAATTTTCCAATGCGCAGCTCTTTGCAAAAGAGAGATATTGGCAAGGAAAAGCTGTCTTGTACCTTTGCATTTTTCTCCCAAACGAAGGACACTAGAAAGAAAATTTTAAAGCCTCCTGTTAGGCCATCATCTACACGACATAGCCCTGAATTTTCCAATGCGCAGCTCTTTGCAAAAGAGAGATATTGGCAAGGAAAAGCTGTCTTGTACCTTTGCATTTTTCTCCCAAACGAAGGACACTAGAAAGAAAATTTTAAAGCCTCCTGTTAGGCCATCATCTACACGACATAGCCCTGAATTTTCCAATGCGCAGCTCTTTGCAAAAGAGAGATATTGGCAAGGAAAAGCTGTCTTGTACCTTTGCATTTTTCTCCCAAACGAAGGTCACTAGAAAGAAAATTTTAAAGCCCCCTGTTAGGCCATCATCTACACGACATAGCCCTGAATTTTCCAATGCGCAGCTCTTTGCAAAAGAGAGATATTGGCAAGGAAAAGCTGTCTTGTACCATTGCATTTTTCTCCCAAACGAAGGACACTAGAAAGAAAATGTTAAAGCCTCCTGTTAGGCCATCATCTACACGACATAGCCCTGAATTTTCCAATGCGCAGCTCTTTGCAAAAGAGAGATATTGGCAAGGAAAAGCTGTCTTGTACCTTTGCATTTTTCTCCCAAACGAAGGACACTAGAAAGAAAATTTTAAAGCCTCCTGTTAGGCCATCATCTACACGACATAGCCCTGAATTTTCCAATGCGCAGCTCTTTGCAAAAGAGAGATATTGGCAAGGAAATGCTGTCTTGTACCATTGCATTTTTCTCCCAAACGAAGGACACTAGAAAGAACATTTTAAAGCCTCCTGTTAGGCCATCATCTACACGACATAGCCCTGAATTTTCCAATGCGCAGCTCTTTGCAAAAGAGAGATATTGGCATGGAAAAGCTGTCTTGTACCTTTGCATTTTTCTCCCAAACGAAGGACACTAGAAAGAAAATTTTAAAGCCTCCTGTTAGGCCATCATCTACACGACATAGCCCTGAATTTTCCAATGCGCAGCTCTTTGCAAAAGAGAGATATTGGCAAGGAAAAGCTGTCTTGTACCATTGCATTTTTCTCCCAAACGAAGGACACTAGAAAGAACATTTTAATGCCTCCTGTTAGGCCATCATCTACACGACATAGCCCTGAATTTTCCAATGCGCAGCTCTTTGCAAAAGAGAGATATTGGCAAGGAAAAGCTGTCTTGTACCTTTGCATTTTTCTCCCAAACGAAGGTCACTAGAAAGAAAATTTTAAAGCCTCCTGTTAGGCCATCATCTACACGACATAGCCCTGAATTTTCCAATGCGCAGCTCTTTGCAAAAGAGAGATATTGGTAAGGAAAAGCTGTCTTGTACCATTGCATTTTTCTCCCAAACGAAGGACACTAGAGAGAAAATTTTAAAGCCTCCTGTTAGGCCATCATCTACATGACATAGCCCTGAATTATCTAATGCGCAGCTCTTTGCAAAAGAGAGATATTGGCAAGGAAAAGCTGTCTTGTACCTTTGCATTTTTCTCCCAAACGAAGGTCACTAGAAAGAAAATTTTAAAGCCTCCTGTTAGGCCATCATCTACACGACATAGCCCTGTATTTTCCAATGCGTAGCTCTTTACAAAAGAGAGATATTGGCAAGGAAAAGCTGTCTTGTACCTTTGCATTTTTCTCCCAAACGAAGGACGCTAGAAAGAAAATTTTAAAGCCTCCTGTTAGGCCATCATCTACACGACATAGCCCTGAATTTTCCAATGCGCAGCTCTTTGCAAAAGAGAGATATTGGCAAGGAAAAGCTGTCTTGTACCTTTGCATTTTTCTCCCAAACGAAGGTCACTAGAAAGAAAATTTTAAAGCCTCCTGTTAGGCCATCATCTACACGACATAGCCCTGAATTTTCCAATGCGTAGCTCTTTGCAAAAGAGAGATATTGGCAAGGAAAAGCTGTCTTGTACCTTTGCATTTTTCTCCCAAACGAAGGACACTAGAAAGAAAATTTTAAAGCCTCCTGTTAGGCCATCATCTACACGACATAGCCCTGAATTTTCCAATGCGCAGCTCTTTGCAAAAGAGAGATATTGGCAAGGAAAAGCTGTCTTGTACCATTGCATTTTTCTCCCAAACGAAGGACACTAGAAAGAACATTTTAAAGCCTCCTGTTAGGCCATCATCTACACGACATAGCCCTGAATTTTCCAATGCGCAGCTCTTTGCAAAAGAGAGATATTGGCAAGGAAAAGCTGTCTTGTACCATTGCATTTTTCTCCCAAACGAAGGACACTAGAAAGAAAATTTTAAAGCCTCCTGTTAGGCCATCATCTACACGACATAGCCCTGAATTTTCCAATGCGCAGCTCTTTGCAAAAGAGAGATATTGGCAAGGAAAAGCTGTCTTGTACCATTGCATTTTTCTCCCAAACGAAGGACACTAGAAAGAAAATGTTAAAGCCTCCTGTTAGGCCATCATCTACACGACATAGCCCTGAATTTTCCAATGCGCAGCTCTTTGCAAAAGAGAGATATTGGCAAGGAAAAGCTGTCTTGTACCTTTGCATTTTTCTCCCAAACGAAGGACACTAGAAAGAAAATTTTAAAGCCTCCTGTTAGGCCATCATCTACACGACATAGCGCTGAATTTTCCAATGCGCAGCTCTTTGCAAAAGAGAGATATTGGCAAGGAAAAGCTGTCTTGTACCATTGCATTTTTCTCCCAAACGAAGGACACTAGAAAGAACATTTTAAAGCCTCCTGTTAGGCCATCATCTACACGACATAGCCCTGAATTTTCCAATGCGCAGCTCTTTGCAAAAGAGAGATATTGGCAAGGAAAAGCTGTCTTGTACCTTTGCATTTTTCTCCCAAACGAAGGTCACTAGAAAGAAAATTTTAAAGCCTCCTGTTAGGCCATCATCTACACGACATAGCCCTGAATTTTCCAATGCGTAGCTCTTTGCAAAAGAGAGATATTTGCAAGGAAAAGCTGTCTTGTACCTTTGCATTTTTCTCCCAAACGAAGGACACTAGAAAGAAAATTTTAAAGCCTCCTGTTAGGCCATCATCTACACGACATAGCCCTGAATTTTCCAATGCGCAGCTCTTTGCAAAAGAGAGATATTGGCAAGGAAAAGCTGTCTTGTACCATTGCATTTTTCTCCCAAACGAAGGACACTAGAAAGAAAATTTTAAAGCCTCCTGTTAGGCCATCATCTACACGACATAGCCCTGAATTTTCCAATGCGTAGCTCTTTGCAAAAGAGAGATATTGGCAAGGAAAAGCTGTCTTGTACCTTTGCATTTTTCTCCCAAACGAAGGACGCTAGAAAGAAAATTTTAAAGCCTCCTGTTAGGCCATCATCTACACGACATAGCCCTGAATTTTCCAATGCGCAGCTCTTTGCAAAAGAGAGATATTGGCAAGGAAAAGCTGTCTTGTACCTTTGCATTTTTCTCCCAAACGAAGGTCACTAGAAAGAAAATTTTAAAGCCTCCTGTTAGGCCATCATCTACACGACATAGCCCTGAATTTTCCAATGCGTAGCTCTTTGCAAAAGAGAGATATTGGCAAGGAAAAGCTGTCTTGTACCTTTGCATTTTTCTCCCAAACGAAGGACACTAGAAAGAAAATTTTAAAGCCTCCTGTTAGGCCATCATCTACACGACATAGCCCTGAATTTTCAATGCGCAGCTCTTTGCAAAAGAGAGATATTGGCAAGGAAAAGCTGTCTTGTACCATTGCATTTTTCTCCCAAACGAAGGACACTAGAAAGAACATTTTAAAGCCTGCTGTTAGGCCATCATCTACACGACATAGCCCTGAATTTTCCAATGCGCAGCTCTTTGCAAAAGAGAAATATTGGCAAGGAAAAGCTGTCTTGTACCTTTGCATTTTTCTCCAAACGAAGGTCACTAGAAAGAAAATTTTAAAGCCTCCTGTTAGGCATCATCTACACGACATAGCCCTGAATTTTCCAATGCGCAGCTCTTTGCAAAAGAGAGATATTGGCAAGGAAAAGCTGTCTTGTACCTTTGCATTTTTCTCCCAAACGAAGGACACTAGAAAGAAAATTTTAAAGCCTCCTGTTAGGCCATCATCTACACGACATAGCCCTGAATTTTCCAATGCGCAGCTCTTTGCAAAAGAGAGATATTGGCAAGGAAAAGCTGTCTTGTACCATTGCATTTTTCTCCCAAACGAAGGACACTAGAAAGAAAATTTTAAAGCCTCCTGTTAGGCCATCATCTACACGACATAGCCCTGAATTTTCCAATGCGCAGCTCTTTGCAAAAGAGAGATATTGGCAAGGAAAAGCTGTCTTGTACCATTGCATTTTTCTCCCAAACGAAGGACACTAGAAAGAAAATGTTAAAGCCTCCTGTTAGGCCATCATCTACACGACATAGCCCTGAATTTTCCAATGCGCAGCTCTTTGCAAAAGAGAGATATTGGCAAGGAAAAGCTGTCTTGTACCTTTGCATTTTTCTCCCAAACGAAGGTCACTAGAAAGAAAATGTTAAAGCCCCCTGTTAGGCCATCATCTACACGACATAGCCCTGAATTTTCCAATGCGCAGCTCTTTGCAAAAGAGAGATATTGGCAAGGAAAAGCTGTCTTGTACCATTGCATTTTTCTCCCAAACGAAGGACACTAGAAAGAAAATGTTAAAGCCTCCTGTTAGGCCATCATCTACACGACATAGCCCTGAATTTTCCAATGCGCAGCTCTTTGCAAAAGAGAGATATTGGCAAGGAAAAGCTGTCTTGTACCTTTGCATTTTTCTCCAAACGAAGGTCACTAGAAAGAAAATGTTAAAGCCTCCTGCTAGGCATCATCTACACGACATAGCCCTGAATTTTCCAATGCGTAGCTCTTTGCAAAAGAGAGATATTGGCAAGGAAAAGCTGTCTTGTACCTTTGCATTTTTCTCCCAAACGAAGGACACTAGAAAGAAAATGTTAAAGCCTCCTGTTAGGCCATCATCTACACGACATAGCCCTGATTTTCCAATGCGCAGCTCTTTGCAAAAGAGAGATATTGGCAAGGAAAAGCTGTCTTGTACCATTGCATTTTTCTCCCAAACGAAGGACACTAGAAAGAACATTTTAAAGCCTCCTGTTAGGCCATCATCTACACGACATAGCCCTGAATTTTCCAATGCGCAGCTCTTTGCAAAAGAGAGATATTGGCAAGGAAAAGCTGTCTTGTACCTTTGCATTTTTCTCCCAAACGAAGGACACTAGAAAGAAAATTTTAAAGCCTCCTGTTAGGCCATCATCTACACGACATAGCCCTGAATTTTCCAATGCGCAGCTCTTTGCAAAAGAGAGATATTGGCAAGGAAAAGCTGTCTTGTACCATTGCATTTTTCTCCCAAACGAAGGACACTAGAAAGAAAATTTTAAAGCCTCCTGTTAGGCCATCATCTACACGACATAGCCCTGAATTTTCCAATGCGCAGCTCTTTGCAAAAGAGAGATATTGGCAAGGAAAAGCTGTCTTGTACCTTTGCATTTTTCTCCAAACGAAGGACACTAGAAAGAAAATTTTAAAGCCTCCTGTTAGGCCATCATCTACACGACATAGCCCTGAATTTTCCAATGCGCAGCTCTTTGCAAAAGAGAGATATTGGCAAGGAAAAGCTGTCTTGTACCATTGCATTTTTCTCCCAAACGAAGGACACTAGAAAGAAAATTTTAAAGCCTCCTGTTAGGCCATCATCTACACGACATAGCCCTGAATTTTCCAATGCGTAGCTCTTTGCAAAAGAGAGATATTGGCAAGGAAAAGCTGTCTTGTACCTTTGCATTTTTCTCCCAAACGAAGGTCACTAGAAAGAAAATTTTAAAGCCTCCTGTTAGGCCATCATCTACACGACATAGCCCTGAATTTCCAATGCGTAGCTCTTTGCAAAAGAGAGATATTGGCAAGGAAAAGCTGTCTTGTACCTTTGCATTTTTTCTCCCAAACGAAGGACACTAGAAAGAAAATTTTAAAGCCTCCTGTTAGGCCATCATCTACACGACATAGCCCTGAATTTTCCAATGCGTAGCTCTTTGCAAAAGAGAGATATTGGCAAGGAAAAGCTGTCTTGTACCTTTGCATTTTTCTCCCAAACGAAGGACACTAGAAAGAAAATTTTAAAGCCTCCTGTTAGGCCATCATCTACACGACATAGCCCTGAATTTTCCAATGCGCAGCTCTTTGCAAAAGAGAGATATTGGCAAGGAAAAGCTGTCTTGTACCATTGCATTTTTCTCCCAAACGAAGGACACTAGAAAGAACATTTTAAAGCCTCCTGTTAGGCCATCATCTACACGACATAGCCCTGAATTTTCCAATGCGCAGCTCTTTGCAAAAGAGAGATATTGGCAAGGAAAAGCTGTCTTGTACCTTTGCATTTTCTCCCAAACGAAGGACACTAGAAAGAAAATTTTAAAGCCTCCTGTTAGGCCATCATCTACACGACATAGCCCTGAATTTTCCAATGCGCAGCTCTTTGCAAAAGAGAGATATTGGCAAGGAAAAGCTGTCTTGTACCATTGCATTTTTCTCCCAAACGAAGGACACTAGAAAGAACATTTTAATGCCTCCTGTTAGGCCATCATCTACACGACATAGCCCTGAATTTTCCAATGCGCAGCTCTTTGCAAAAGAGAGATATTGGCAAGGAAAAGCTGTCTTGTACCTTTGCATTTTTCTCCCAAACGAAGGTCACTAGAAAGAAAATTTTAAAGCCTCCTGTTAGGCCATCATCTACACGACATAGCCCTGAATTTTCCAATGCGCAGCTCTTTGCAAAAGAGAGATATTGGCAAGGAAAAGATGTCTTGTACCATTGCATTTTTCTCCCAAACGAAGGACACTAGAAAGAAAATTTTAAAGCCTCCTGTTAGGCCATCATCTACACGACATAGCCCTGAATTATCTAATGCGCAGCTCTTTGCAAAAGAGAGATATTGGCAAGGAAAAGCTGTCTTGTACCTTTGCATTTTTCTCCCAAACGAAGGTCACTAGAAAGAAAATTTTAAAGCCTCCTGTTAGGCCATCATCTACACGACATAGCCCTGAATTTTCCAATGCGTAGCTCTTTGCAAAGAGAGACATTGGCAAGGAAAAGCTGTCTTGTACCTTTGCATTTTTCTCCCAAACGAAGGACACTAGAAAGAAAATTTTAAAGCCTCCTGTAAGGCCATCATCTACACGACATAGCCCTGAATTTTCCAATGCGCAGCTCTTTGCAAAAGAGAGATATTGGCAAGGAAAAGCTGTCTTGTACCATTGCATTTTTCTCCCAAACGAAGGACACTAGAAAGAACATTTTAAAGCCTCCTGTTAGGCCATCATCTACACGACATAGCCCTGAATTATCTAATGCGCAGCTCTTTGCAAAAGAGAGATATTGGCAAGGAAAAGCTGTCTTGTACCTTTGCATTTTTTCTCCCAAACGAAGGTCACTAGAAAGAAAATTTTAAAGCCTCCTGTTAGGCATCATCTACACGACATAGCCCTGAATTTTCCAATGCGTAGCTCTTTGCAAAAGAGAGATATTGGCAAGGAAAAGCTGTCTTGTACCTTTGCAGTTTTCTCCCAAACGAAGGACACTAGAAAGAAAATTTTAAAGCCTCCTGTTAGGCCATCATCTACACGACATAGCCCTGAATTTTCCAATGCGCAGCTCTTTGCAAAAGAGAGATATTGGCAAGGAAAAGCTGTCTTGTACCATTGCATTTTTCTCCCAAACGAAGGACACTAGAAAGAACATTTTAAAGCCTGCTGTTAGGCCATCATCTACACGACATAGCCCTGAATTTTCCAATGCGCAGCTCTTTGCAAAAGAGAGATATTGGCAAGGAAAAGCTGTCTTGTACCATTGCATTTTTCTCCAAACGAAGGACACTAGAAAGAACATTTTAATGCCTCCTGTTAGGCCATCATCTACACGACATAGCCCTGAATTTTCCAATGCGCAGCTCTTTGCAAAAGAGAGATATTGGCAAGGAAAAGCTGTCTTGTACCTTTGCATTTTTCTCCCAAACGAAGGTCACTAGAAAGAAAATTTTAAAGCCTCCTGTTAGGCCATCATCTACACGACATAGCCCTGAATTTTCCAATGCGCAGCTCTTTGCAAAAGAGAGATATTGGCAAGGAAAAGATGTCTTGTACCATTGCATTTTTCTCCCAAACGAAGGACACTAGAAAGAAAATTTTAAAGCCTCCTGTTAGGCCATCATCTACACGACATAGCCCTGAATTATCTAATGCGCAGCTCTTTGCAAAAGAGAGATATTGGCAAGGAAAAGCTGTCTTGTACCTTTGCATTTTTCTCCCAAACGAAGGTCACTAGAAAGAAAATTTTAAAGCCTCCTGTTAGGCCATCATCTACACGACATAGCCCTGAATTTTCCAATGCGTAGCTCTTTGCAAAAGAGAGACATTGGCAAGGAAAAGCTGTCTTGTACCTTTGCATTTTTCTCCCAAACGAAGGACACTAGAAAGAAAATTTTAAAGCCTCCTGTTAGGCCATCATCTACACGACATAGCCCTGAATTTTCCAATGCGCAGCTCTTTGCAAAAGAGAGATATTGGCAAGGAAAAGCTGTCTTGTACCATTGCATTTTTCTCCCAACGAAGGACACTAGAAAGAACATTTTAAAGCCTCCTGTTAGGCCATCATCTACACGACATAGCCCTGAATTATCTAATGCGCAGCTCTTTGCAAAAGAGAGATATTGGCAAGGAAAAGCTGTCTTGTACCATTGCATTTTTCTCCCAAACGAAGGACACTAGAAAGAAAATTTTAAAGCCTCCTGTTAGGCCATCATCTACACGACATAGCCCTGAATTTTCCAATGCGTAGCTCTTTGCAAAAGAGAGATATTGGCAAGGAAAAGCTGTCTTGTACCTTTGCATTTTTCTCCCAAACGAAGGTCACTAGAAAGAAAATTTTAAAGCCTCCTGTTAGGCCATCATCTACACGACATAGCCCTGAATTTTCCAATGCGTAGCTCTTTGCAAAAGAGAGATATTGGCAAGGAAAAGCTGTCTTGTACCTTTGCATTTTTCTCCCAAACGAAGGACACTAGAAAGAAAATTTTAAAGCCTCCTGTTAGGCCATCATCTACACGACATAGCCCTGAATTTTCCAATGCGTAGCTCTTTGCAAAAGAGAGATATTGGCAAGGAAAAGCTGTCTTGTACCTTTGCATTTTTCTCCCAAACGAAGGACACTAGAAAGAAAATTTTAAAGCCTCCTGTTAGGCCATCATCTACACGACATAGCCCTGAATTTTCCAATGCGCAGCTCTTTGCAAAAGAGAGATATTGGCAAGGAAAAGCTGTCTTGTACCATTGCATTTTTCTCCCAAACGAAGGACACTAGAAAGAACATTTTAAAGCCTCCTGTTAGGCCATCATCTACACGACATAGCCCTGAATTTTCCAATGCGCAGCTCTTTGCAAAAGAGAGATATTGGCAAGGAAAAGCTGTCTTGTACCTTTGCATTTTTCTCCCAAACGAAGGACACTAGAAAGAAAATTTTAAGCCTCCTGTTAGGCCATCATCTACACGACATAGCCCTGAATTTTCCAATGCGCAGCTCTTTGCAAAAGAGAGATATTGGAAAGGAAAAGCTGTCTTGTACCATTGCATTTTTCTCCCAAACGAAGGACACTAGAAAGAACATTTTAATGCCTCCTGTTAGGCCATCATCTACACGACATAGCCCTGAATTTTCCAATGCGCAGCTCTTTGCAAAAGAGAGATATTGGCAAGGAAAAGCTGTCTTGTACCTTTGCATTTTTCTCCCAAACGAAGGTCACTAGAAAGAAAATTTTAAAGCCTCCTGTTAGGCCATCATCTACACGACATAGCCCTGAATTTTCCAATGCGCAGCTCTTTGCAAAAGAGAGATATTGGCAAGGAAAAGATGTCTTGTACCATTGCATTTTTCTCCCAAACGAAGGACACTAGAAAGAAAATTTTAAAGCCTCCTGTTAGGCCATCATCTACACGACATAGCCCTGAATTATCTAATGCGCAGCTCTTTGCAAAAGAGAGATATTGGCAAGGAAAAGCTGTCTTGTACCTTTGCATTTTTCTCCCAAACGAAGGTCACTAGAAAGAAAATTTTAAAGCCTCCTGTTAGGCCATCATCTACACGACATAGCCCTGAATTTTCCAATGCGTAGCTCTTTGCAAAAGAGAGACATTGGCAAGGAAAAGCTGTCTTGTACCTTTGCATTTTTCTCCCAAACGAAGGACACTAGAAAGAAAATTTTAAAGCCTCCTGTAAGGCCATCATCTACACGACATAGCCCTGAATTTTCCAATGCGCAGCTCTTTGCAAAAGAGAGATATTGGCAAGGAAAAGCTGTCTTGTACCATTGCATTTTTCTCCCAAACGAAGGACACTAGAAAGAACATTTTAAAGCCTCCTGTTAGGCCATCATCTACACGACATAGCCCTGAATTATCTAATGCGCAGCTCTTTGCAAAAGAGAGATATTGGCAAGGAAAAGCTGTCTTGTACCTTTGCATTTTTTCTCCCAAACGAAGGTCACTAGAAAGAAAATTTTAAAGCCTCCTGTTAGGCCATCATCTACACGACATAGCCCTGAATTTTCCAATGCGTAGCTCTTTGCAAAAGAGAGATATTGGCAAGGAAAAGCTGTCTTGTACCTTTGCAGTTTTCTCCCAAACGAAGGACACTAGAAAGAAAATTTTAAAGCCTCCTGTTAGGCCATCATCTACACGACATAGCCCTGAATTTTCCAATGCGCAGCTCTTTGCAAAAGAGAGATATTGGCAAGGAAAAGCTGTCTTGTACCATTGCATTTTTCTCCCAAACGAAGGACACTAGAAAGAACATTTTAAAGCCTGCTGTTAGGCCATCATCTACACGACATAGCCCTGAATTTTCCAATGCGCAGCTCTTTGCAAAAGAGAGATATTGGCAAGGAAAAGCTGTCTTGTACCATTGCATTTTTCTCCCAAACGAAGGACACTAGAAAGAACATTTTAATGCCTCCTGTTAGGCCATCATCTACACGACATAGCCCTGAATTTTCCAATGCGCAGCTCTTTGCAAAAGAGAGATATTGGCAAGGAAAAGCTGTCTTGTACCTTTGCATTTTTCTCCCAAACGAAGGTCACTAGAAAGAAAATTTTAAAGCCTCCTGTTAGGCCATCATCTACACGACATAGCCCTGAATTTTCCAATGCGCAGCTCTTTGCAAAAGAGAGATATTGGCAAGGAAAAGATGTCTTGTACCATTGCATTTTTCTCCCAAACGAAGGACACTAGAAAGAAAATTTTAAAGCCTCCTGTTAGGCCATCATCTACACGACATAGCCCTGAATTATCTAATGCGCAGCTCTTTGCAAAAGAGAGATATTGGCAAGGAAAAGCTGTCTTGTACCTTTGCATTTTTCTCCCAAACGAAGGTCACTAGAAAGAAAATTTTAAAGCCTCCTGTTAGGCCATCATCTACACGACATAGCCCTGAATTTTCCAATGCGTAGCTCTTTGCAAAAGAGAGACATTGGCAAGGAAAAGCTGTCTTGTACCTTTGCATTTTTCTCCCAAACGAAGGACACTAGAAAGAAAATTTTAAAGCCTCCTGTTAGGCCATCATCTACACGACATAGCCCTGAATTTTCCAATGCGCAGCTCTTTGCAAAAGAGAGATATTGGCAAGGAAAAGCTGTCTTGTACCATTGCATTTTTCTCCCAAACGAAGGACACTAGAAAGAACATTTTAAAGCCTCCTGTTAGGCCATCATCTACACGACATAGCCCTGAATTATCTAATGCGCAGCTCTTTGCAAAAGAGAGATATTGGCAAGGAAAAGCTGTCTTGTACCTTTGCATTTTTTCTCCCAAACGAAGGTCACTAGAAAGAAAATTTTAAAGCCTCCTGTTAGGCCATCATCTACACGACATAGCCCTGAATTTTCCAATGCGTAGCTCTTTGCAAAAGAGAGATATTGGCAAGGAAAAGCTGTCTTGTACCTTTGCAGTTTTCTCCCAAACGAAGGACACTAGAAAGAAAATTTTAAAGCCTCCTGTTAGGCCATCATCTACACGACATAGCCCTGAATTTTCCAATGCGCAGCTCTTTGCAAAAGAGAGATATTGGCAAGGAAAAGCTGTCTTGTACCATTGCATTTTTCTCCCAAACGAAGGACACTAGAAAGAACATTTTAAAGCCTGCTGTTAGGCCATCATCTACACGACATAGCCCTGAATTTTCCAATGCGCAGCTCTTTGCAAAAGAGAGATATTGGCAAGGAAAAGCTGTCTTGTACCTTTGCATTTTTCTCCCAAACGAAGGTCACTAGAAAGAAAATTTTAAAGCCTCCTGTTAGGCAATCATCTACACGACATAGCCCTGAATTTTCCAATGCGTAGCTCTTTGCAAAAGAGAGATATTTGCAAGGAAAAGCTGTCTTGTACCTTTGCATTTTTCTCCCAAACGAAGGAAACTAGAAAGAAAATTTTAAAGCCTCCTGTTAGGCCGTCATCTACACGACATAGCCCTGAATTTTCCAATGCGCAGCTCTTTGCAAAAGAGAGATATTGGCAAGGAAAAGCTGTCTTGTACCATTGCATTTTTCTCCCAAACGAAGGACACTAGAAAGAAAATTTTAAAGCCTCCTGTTAGGCCATCATCTACACGACATAGCCCTGAATTTTCCAATGCGCAGCTCTTTGCAAAAGAGAGATATTGGCAAGGAAAAGCTGTCTTGTACCTTTGCATTTTTCTCCCAAACGAAGGTCACTAGAAAGAAAATTTTAAAGCCTCCTGTTAGGCCATCATCTACACGACATAGCCCTGAATTTTCCAATGCGTAGCTCTTTGCAAAAGAGAGATATTGGCAAGGAAAAGCTGTCTTGTACCTTTGCATTTTTCTCCAAAACGAAGGACACTAGAAAGAAAATTTTAAAGCCTCCTGTTAGGCCATCATCTACACGACATAGCCCTGAATTTTCCAATGCGCAGCTCTTTGCAAAAGAGAGATATTGGCAAGGAAAAGCTGTCTTGTACCATTGCATTTTTCTCCCAAACGAAGGACACTAGAAAGAACATTTTAAAGCCTGCTGTTAGGCCATCATCTACACGACATAGCCCTGAATTTTCCAATGCGCAGCTCTTTGCAAAAGAGAGATATTGGCAAGGAAAAGCTGTCTTGTACCTTTGCATTTTTCTCCCAAACGAAGGTCACTAGAAAGAAAATTTTAAAGCCTCCTGTTAGGCCATCATCTACACGACATAGCCCTGAATTTTCCAATGCGTAGCTCTTTGCAAAAGAGAGATATTTGCAAGGAAAAGCTGTCTTGTACCTTTGCATTTTTCTCCCAAACGAAGGACACTAGAAAGAAAATTTTAAAGCCTCCTGTTAAGCCATCATCTACACGACATAGCCCTGAATTTTCCAATGCGCAGCTCTTTGCAAAAGAGAGATATTGGCAAGGAAAAGCTGTCTTGTACCTTTGCATTTTTCTCCCAAACGAAGGACACTAGAAAGAAAATTTTAAAGCCTCCTGTTAGGCCATCATCTACACGACATAGCCCTGAATTTTCCAATGCGCAGCTCTTTGCAAAAGAGAGATATTGGCAAGGAAAAGCTGTCTTGTACCATTGCATTTTTCTCCAAAACGAAGGACACTAGAAAGAAAATTTTAAAGCCTCCTGTTAGGCCATCATCTACACGACATAGCCCTGAATTTTCCAATGCGCAGCTCTTTGCAAAAGAGAGATATTGGCAAGGAAAAGCTGTCTTGTACCATTGCATTTTTCTCCCAAACGAAGGACACTAGAAAGAAAATGTTAAAGCCTCCTGTTAGGCCATCATCTACACGACATAGCCCTGAATTTTCCAATGCGCAGCTCTTTGCAAAAGAGAGATATTGGCAAGGAAAAGCTGTCTTGTACCTTTGCATTTTTCTCCCAAACGAAGGTCACTAGAAAGAAAATTTTAAAGCCCCCTGTTAGGCCATCATCTACACGACATAGCCCTGAATTTTCCAATGCGCAGCTCTTTGCAAAAGAGAGATATTGGCAAGGAAAAGCTGTCTTGTACCATTGCATTTTTCTCCCAAACGAAGGACACTAGAAAGAAAATGTTAAAGCCTCCTGTTAGGCCATCATCTACACGACATAGCCCTGAATTTTCCAATGCGCAGCTCTTTGCAAAAGAGAGATATTGGCAAGGAAAAGCTGTCTTGTACCTTTGCATTTTTCTCCCAAACGAAGGACACTAGAAAGAAAATTTTAAAGCCTCCTGTTAGGCCATCATCTACACGACATAGCCCTGAATTTTCCAATGCGCAGCTCTTTGCAAAAGAGAGATATTGGCAAGGAAAAGCTGTCTTGTACCATTGCATTTTTCTCCCAAACGAAGGACACTAGAAAGAACATTTTAAAGCCTCCTGTTAGGCCATCATCTACACGACATAGCCCTGAATTTTCCAATGCGCAGCTCTTTGCAAAAGAGAGATATTGGCAAGGAAAAGCTGTCTTGTACCTTTGCATTTTTCTCCCAAACGAAGGAAACTAGAAAGAAAATTTTAAAGCCTCCTGTTAGGCCATCATCTACACGACATAGCCCTGAATTTTCCAATGCGCAGCTCTTTGCAAAAGAGAGATATTGGCAAGGAAAAGCTGTCTTGTACCATTGCATTTTTCTCCCAAACGAAGGACACTAGAAAGAACATTTTAATGCCTCCTGTTAGGCCATCATCTACACGACATAGCCCTGAATTTTCCAATGCGCAGCTCTTTGCAAAAGAGAGATATTGGCAAGGAAAAGCTGTCTTGTACCTTTGCACTTTTCTCCCAAACGAAGGTCACTAGAAAGAAAATTTTAAAGCCTCCTGTTAGGCCATCATCTACACGACATAGCCCTGAATTTTCCAATGCGCAGCTCTTTGCAAAAGAGAGATATTGGCAAGGAAAAGCTGTCTTGTACCATTGCATTTTTCTCCCAAACGAAGGACACTAGAAAGAAAATTTTAAAGCCTCCTGTTAGGCCATCATCTACACGACATAGCCCTGAATTAGCTAATGCGCAGCTCTTTGCAAAAGAGAGATATTGGCAAGGAAAAGCTGTCTTGTACCTTTGCATTTTTCTCCCAAACGAAGGTCACTAGAAAGAAAATTTTAAAGCCTCCTGTTAGGCCATCATCTACACGACATAGCCCTGAATTTTCCAATGCGTAGCTCTTTGCAAAAGAGAGACATTGGCAAGGAAAAGCTGTCTTGTACCTTTGCATTTTTCTCCCAAACGAAGGACACTAGAAAGAAAATTTTAAAGCCTCCTGTTAGGCCATCATCTACACGACATAGCCCTGAATTTTCCAATGCGCAGCTCTTTGCAAAAGAGAGATATTGGCAAGGAAAAGCTGTCTTGTACCATTGCATTTTTCTCCCAAACGAAGGTCACTAGAAAGAACATTTTAAAGCCTCCTGTTAGGCCATCATCTACACGACATAGCCCTGAATTATCTAATGCGCAGCTCTTTGCAAAAGAGAGATATTGGCAAGGAAAAGCTGTCTTGTACCTTTGCATTTTTCTCCCAAACGAAGGTCACTAGAAAGAAAATTTTAAAGCCTCCTGTTAGGCCATCATCTACACGACATAGCCCTGAATTTTCCAATGCGTAGCTCTTTGCAAAAGAGAGATATTGGCAAGGAAAAGCTGTCTTGTACCTTTGCATTTTTCTCCCAAACGAAGGACACTAGAAAAATTTTTTTAAAGCCTCCTGTTAGGCCATCATCTACACGACATAGCCCTGAATTTTCCAATGCGCAGCTCTTTGCAAAAGAGAGATATTGGCAAGGAAAAGCTGTCTTGTACCATTGCATTTTTCTCCCAAACGAAGGACACTAGAAAGAAAATTTTAAAGCCTCCTGTTAGGCCATCATCTACACGACATAGCCCTGAATTTTCCAAAGCGCAGCTCTTTGCAAAAGAGAGATATTGGCAAGGAAAAGCTGTCTTGTACCTTTGCATTTTTCTCCCAAACGAAGGACACTAGAAAGAAAATTTTAAAGCCTCCTGTTAGGCCATCATCTACACGACATAGCCCTGAATTTTCCAATGCGTAGCTCTTTGCAAAAGAGAGATATTGGCAAGGAAAAGCTGTCTTGTACCTTTGCATTTTTCTCCCAAACGAAGGACACTAGAAAGAAAATTTTAAAGCCTCCTGTTAGGCCATCATCTACACGACATAGCCCTGAATTTTCCAATGCGTAGCTCTTTGCAAAAGAGAGATATTGGCAAGGAAAAGCTGTCTTGTACCTTTGCATTTTTCTCCCAAACGAAGGACACTAGAAAGAAAATTTTAAAGCCTCCTGTTAGGCCATCATCTACACGACATAGCCCTGAATTTTCCAATGCGCAGCTCTTTGCAAAAGAGAGATATTGGCAAGGAAAAGCTGTCTTGTACCATTGCATTTTTCTCCCAAACGAAGGACACTAGAAAGAAAATTTTAAAGCCTCCTGTTAGGCCATCATCTACACGACATAGCCCTGAATTATCTAATGCGCAGCTCTTTGCAAAAGAGAGATATTGGCAAGGAAAAGCTGTCTTGTACCTTTGCATTTTTCTCCCAAACGAAGGTCACTAGAAAGAAAATTTTAAAGCCTCCTGTTAGGCCATCATCTACACGACATAGCCCTGAATTTTCCAATGCGTAGCTCTTTGCAAAAGAGAGATATTGGCAAGGAAAAGCTGTCTTGTACCTTTGCATTTTTCTCCCAAACGAAGGACACTAGAAAGAAAATTTTAAAGCCTCCTGTTAGGCCATCATCTACACGACATAGCCCTGAATTTTCCAATGCGCAGCTCTTTGCAAAAGAGAGATATTGGCAAGGAAAAGCTGTCTTGTACCATTGCATTTTTCTCCCAAACGAAGGACACTAGAAAGAAAATTTTAAAGCCTCCTGTTAGGCCATCATCTACACGACATAGCCCTGAATTTTCCAATGCGCAGCTCTTTGCAAAAGAGAGATATTGGCAAGGAAAAGCTGTCTTGTACCATTGCATTTTTCTCCCAAACGAAGGACACTAGAAAGAAAATTTTAAAGCCTCCTGTTAGGCCATCATCTACACGACATAGCCCTGAATTTTCCAATGCGTAGCTCTTTGCAAAAGAGAGATATTGGCAAGGAAAAGCTGTCTTGTACCTTTGCATTTTTCTCCCAAACGAAGGACACTAGAAAGAAAATTTTAAAGCCTCCTGTTAGGCCATCATCTACACGACATAGCCCTGAATTTTCCAATGCGCAGCTCTTTGCAAAAGAGAGATATTGGCAAGGAAAAGCTGTCTTGTACCTTTGCATTTTTCTCCCAAACGAAGGTCACTAGAAAGAAAATTTTAAAGCCTCCTGTTAGGCCATCATCTACACGACATAGACCTGAATTTTCCAATGCGTAGCTCTTTGCAAAAGAGAGATATTGGCAAGGAAAAGCTGTCTTGTACCTTTGCATTTTTCTCCCAAACGAAGGACACTAGAAAGAAAATTTTAAAACCTCCTGTTAGGCCATCATCTACACGACATATCCCTGAATTTTCCAATGCGTAGCTCTTTGCAAAAGAGAGATATTGGCAAGGAAAAGCTGTCTTGTACCTTTGCATTTTTCTCCCAAACGAAGGACACTAGAAAGAAAATTTTAAAGCCTCCTGTTAGGCCATCATCTACACGACATAGCCCTGAATTTTCCAATGCGCAGCTCTTTGCAAAAGAGAGATATTGGCAAGGAAAAGCTGTCTTGTACCATTGCATTTTTCTCCCAAACGAAGGACACTAGAAAGAACATTTTAAAGCCTCCTGTTAGGCCATCATCTACACGACATAGCCCTGAATTTTCCAATGCGCAGCTCTTTGCAAAAGAGAGATATTGGCAAGGAAAAGCTGTCTTGTACCTTTGCATTTTTCTCCCAAACGAAGGTCACTAGAAAGAAAATTTTAAAGCCTCCTGTTAGGCCATCATCTACACGACATAGCCCTGAATTATCTAATGCGCAGCTCTTTGCAAAAGAGAGATATTGGCAAGGAAAAGCTGTCTTGTACCATTGCATTTTTCTCCCAAACGAAGGACACTAGAAAGAACATTTTAAAGCCTCCTGTTAGGCCATCATCTACACGACATAGCCCTGAATTTTCCAATGCGCAGCTCTTTGCAAAAGAGAGATATTGGCAAGGAAAAGCTGTCTTGTACCTTTGCATTTTTCTCCCAAACGAAGGTCACTAGAAAGAAAATTTTAAAGCCTCCTGTTAGGCCATCATCTACACGACATAGCCCTGAATTTTCCAATGCGTAGCTCTTAGCAAAAGAGAGATATTGGCAAGGAAAAGCTGTCTTGTACCTTTGCATTTTTCTCCCAAACGAAGGACACTAGAAAGAAAATTTTAAAGCCTCCTGTTAGGCCATCATCTACACGACATAGCCCTGAATTTTCCAATGCGCAGCTCTTTGCAAAAGAGAGATATTGGCAAGGAAAAGCTGTCTTGTACCATTGCATTTTTCTCCCAAACGAAGGACACTAGAAAGAACATTTTAAAGCCTCCTGTTAGGCCATCATCTACACGACATAGCCCTGAATTTTCCAATGCGCAGCTCTTTGCAAAAGAGAGATATTGGCAAGGAAAAGCTGTCTTGTACCTTTGCATTTTTCTCCCAAACGAAGGTCACTAGAAAGAAAATTTTAAAGCCTCCTGTTAGGCCATCATCTACACGACATAGCCCTGAATTTTCCAATGCGTAGCTCTTTGCAAAAGAGAGATATTGGCAAGGAAAAGCTGTCTTGTACCTTTGCATTTTTCTCCCAAACGAAGGACACTAGAAAGAAAATTTTAAAGCCTCCTGTTAGGCCATCATCTACACGACATAGCCCTGAATTTTCCAATGCGTAGCTCTTTGCAAAAGAGAGATATTGGCAAGGAAAAGCTGTCTTGTACCTTTGCATTTTTCTCCCAAACGAAGGACACTAGAAAGAAAATTTTAAAGCCTCCTGTTAGGCCATCATCTACACGACATAGCCCTGAATTTTCCAATGCGTAGCTCTTTGCAAAAGAGAGATATTTGCAAGGAAAAGCTGTCTTGTACCTTTGCATTTTTCTCCCAAACGAAGGACACTAGAAAGAAAATTTTAAAGCCTCCTGTTAAGCCATCATCTACACGACATAGCCCTGAATTTTCCAATGCGCAGCTCTTTGCAAAAGAGAGATATTGGCAAGGAAAAGCTGTCTTGTACCTTTGCATTTTTCTCCCAAACGAAGGACACTAGAAAGAAAATTTTAAAGCCTCCTGTTAGGCCATCATCTACACGACATAGCCCTGAATTTTCCAATGCGCAGCTCTTTGCAAAAGAGAGATATTGGCAAGGAAAAGCTGTCTTGTACCATTGCATTTTTCTCCCAAACGAAGGACACTAGAAAGAAAATTTTAAAGCCTCCTGTTAGGCCATCATCTACACGACATAGCCCTGAATTTTCCAATGCGCAGCTCTTTGCAAAAGAGAGATATTGGCAAGGAAAAGCTGTCTTGTACCATTGCATTTTTCTCCCAAACGAAGGACACTAGAAAGAAAATGTTAAAGCCTCCTGTTAGGCCATCATCTACACGACATAGCCCTGAATTTTCCAATGCGCAGCTCTTTGCAAAAGAGAGATATTGGCAAGGAAAAGCTGTCTTGTACCTTTGCATTTTTCTCCCAAACGAAGGTCACTAGAAAGAAAATTTTAAAGCCCCCTGTTAGGCCATCATCTACACGACATAGCCCTGAATTTTCCAATGCGCAGCTCTTTGCAAAAGAGAGATATTGGCAAGGAAAAGCTGTCTTGTACCATTGCATTTTTCTCCCAAACGAAGGACACTAGAAAGAAAATGTTAAAGCCTCCTGTTAGGCCATCATCTACACGACATAGCCCTGAATTTTCCAATGCGCAGCTCTTTGCAAAAGAGAGATATTGGCAAGGAAAAGCTGTCTTGTACCTTTGCATTTTTCTCCCAAACGAAGGACACTAGAAAGAAAATTTTAAAGCCTCCTGTTAGGCCATCATCTACACGACATAGCCCTGAATTTTCCAATGCGCAGCTCTTTGCAAAAGAGAGATATTGGCAAGGAAAAGCTGTCTTGTACCATTGCATTTTTCTCCCAAACGAAGGACACTAGAAAGAACATTTTAAAGCCTCCTGTTAGGCCATCATCTACACGACATAGCCCTGAATTTTCCAATGCGCAGCTCTTTGCAAAAGAGAGATATTGGCAAGGAAAAGCTGTCTTGTACCTTTGCATTTTTCTCCCAAACGAAGGAAACTAGAAAGAAAATTTTAAAGCCTCCTGTTAGGCCATCATCTACACGACATAGCCCTGAATTTTCCAATGCGCAGCTCTTTGCAAAAGAGAGATATTGGCAAGGAAAAGCTGTCTTGTACCATTGCATTTTTCTCCCAAACGAAGGACACTAGAAAGAAAATTTTAAAGCCTCCTGTTAGGCCATCATCTACACGACATAGCCCTGAATTTTCCAATGCGTAGCTCTTTGCAAAAGAGAGATATTGGCAAGGAAAAGCTGTCTTGTACCTTTGCATTTTTCTCCCAAACGAAGGTCACTAGAAAGAAAATTTTAAAGCCTCCTGTTAGGCCATCATCTACACGACATAGCCCTGAATTTTCCAATGCGTAGCTCTTTGCAAAAGAGAGATATTGGCAAGGAAAAGCTGTCTTGTACCTTTGCATTTTTCTCCCAAACGAAGGACACTAGAAAGAAAATTTTAAAGCCTCCTGTTAGGCCATCATCTACACGACATAGCCCTGAATTTTCCAATGCGTGGCTCTTTGCAAAAGAGAGATATTGGCAAGGAAAAGCTGTCTTGTACCTTTGCATTTTTCTCCCAAACGAAGGACACTAGAAAGAAAATTTTAAAGCCTCCTGTTAGGCCATCATCTACAAGACATAGCCCTGAATTTTCCAATGCGCAGCTCTTTGCAAAAGAGAGATATTGGCAAGGAAAAGAGGTCTTGTACCATTGCATTTTTCTCCCAAACGAAGGACACTAGAAAGAACATTTTAAAGCCTCCTGTTAGGCCATCATCTACACGACATAGCCCTGAATTTTCCAATGCGCAGCTCTTTGCAAAAGAGAGATATTGGCAAGGAAAAGCTGTCTTGTACCTTTGCATTTTTCTCCCAAACGAAGGACACTAGAAAGAAAATTTTAAAGCCTCCTGTTAGGCCATCATCTACACGACATAGCCCTGAATTTTCCAATGCGCAGCTCTTTGCAAAAGAGAGATATTGGCAAGGAAAAGCTGTCTTGTACCATTGCATTTTTCTCCCAAACGAAGGACACTAGAAAGAACATTTTAATGCCTCCTGTTAGGCCATCATCTACACGACATAGCCCTGAATTTTCCAATGCGCAGCTCTTTGCAAAAGAGAGATATTGGCAAGGAAAAGCTGTCTTGTACCTTTGCACTTTTCTCCCAAACGAAGGTCACTAGAAAGAAAATTTTAAAGCCTCCTGTTAGGCCATCATCTACACGACATAGCCCTGAATTTTCCAATGCGCAGCTCTTTGCAAAAGAGAGATATTGGCAAGGAAAAGCTGTCTTGTACCATTGCATTTTTCTCCCAAACGAAGGACACTAGAAAGAAAATTTTAAAGCCTCCTGTTAGGCCATCATCTACACGACATAGCCCTGAATTAGCTAATGCGCAGCTCTTTGCAAAAGAGAGATATTGGCAAGGAAAAGCTGTCTTGTACCTTTGCATTTTTCTCCCAAACGAAGGTCACTAGAAAGAAAATTTTAAAGCCTCCTGTTAGGCCATCATCTACACGACATAGCCCTGAATTTTCCAATGCGTAGCTCTTTGCAAAAGAGAGACATTGGCAAGGAAAAGCTGTCTTGTACCTTTGCATTTTTCTCCCAAACGAAGGACACTAGAAAGAAAATTTTAAAGCCTCCTGTTAGGCCATCATCTACACGACATAGCCCTGAATTTTCCAATGCGCAGCTCTTTGCAAAAGAGAGATATTGGCAAGGAAAAGCTGTCTTGTACCATTGCATTTTTCTCCCAAACGAAGGACACTAGAAAGAAAATTTTAAAGCCTCCTGTTAGGCCATCATCTACACGACATAGCCCTGAATTTTCCAATGCGCAGCTCTTTGCAAAAGAGAGATATTGGCAAGGAAAAGCTGTCTTGTACCTTTGCATTTTTCTCCCAAACGAAGGTCACTAGAAAGAACATTTTAAAGCCCCCTGTTAGGCCATCATCTACACGACATAGCCCTGAATTTTCCAATGCGCAGCTCTTTGCAAAAGAGAGATATTGGCAAGGAAAAGCTGTCTTGTACCATTGCATTTTTCTCCCAAACGAAGGACACTAGAAAGAAAATGTTAAAGCCTCCTGTTAGGCCATCATCTACACGACATAGCCCTGAATTTTCCAATGCGCAGCTCTTTGCAAAAGAGAGATATTGGCAAGGAAATGCTGTCTTGTACCTTTGCATTTTTCTCCCAAACGAAGGTCACTAGAAAGAAAATTTTAAAGCCCCCTGTTAGGCCATCATCTACACGACATAGCCCTGAATTTTCCAATGCGCAGCTCTTTGCAAAAGAGAGATATTGGCAAGGAAAAGCTGTCTTGTACCATTGCATTTTTCTCCCAAACGAAGGACACTAGAAAGAAAATGTTAAAGCCTCCTGTTAGGCCATCATCTACACGACATAGCCCTGAATTTTCCAATGCGCAGCTCTTTGCAAAAGAGAGATATTGGCAAGGAAAAGCTGTCTTGTACCTTTGCATTTTTCTCCCAAACGAAGGTCACTAGAAAGAAAATTTTAAAGCCTCCTGTTAGGCCATCATCTACACGACATAGCCCTGAATTTTCCAATGCGTAGCTCTTTGCAAAAGAGAGATATTGGCAAGGAAAAGCTGTCTTGTACCATTGCATTTTTCTCCCAAACGAAGGACACTAGAAAGAACATTTTAAAGCCTCCTGTTAGGCCATCATCTACACGACATAGCCCTGAATTTTCCAATGCGCAGCTCTTTGCAAAAGAGAGATATTGGCAAGGAAAAGCTGTCTTGTACCATTGCATTTTTCTCCCAAACGAAGGACACTAGAAAGAAAATTTTAAAGCCTCCTGTTAGGCCATCATCTACACGACATAGCCCTGAATTTTCCAATGCGTAGCTCTTTGCAAAAGAGAGATATTTGCAAGGAAAAGCTGTCTTGTACCTTTGCATTTTTCTCCCAAACGAAGGACACTAGAAAGAAAATTTTAAAGCCTCCTGTTAGGCCATCATCTACACGACATAGCCCTGAATTTTCCAATGCGCAGCTCTTTGCAAAAGAGAGATATTGGCAAGGAAAAGCTGTCTTGTACCTTTGCATTTTTCTCCCAAACGAAGGAAACTAGAAAGAAAATTTTAAAGCCTCCTGTTAGGCCGTCATCTACACGACATAGCCCTGAATTTTCCAATGCGCAGCTCTTTGCAAAAGAGAGATATTGGCAAGGAAAAGCTGTCTTGTACCATTGCATTTTTCTCCCAAACGAAGGACACTAGAAAGAAAATTTTAAAGCCTCCTGTTAAGCCATCGTCTACACGACATAGCCCTGAATTTTCCAATGCGTAGCTCTTTGCAAAAGAGAGATATTGGCAAGGAAAAGCTGTCTTGTACCTTTGCATTTTTCTCCCAAACGAAGGACGCTAGAAAGAAAATTTTAAAGCCTCCTGTTGGCCATCATCTACACGACATAGCCCTGAATTTTCCAATGCGCAGCTCTTTGCAAAAGAGAGATATTGGCAAGGAAAAGCTGTCTTGTACCTTTGCATTTTTCTCCCAAACGAAGGTCACTAGAAAGAAAATTTTAAAGCCTCCTGTTAGGCCATCATCTACACGACATAGCCCTGAATTTTCCAATGCGTAGCTCTTTGCAAAAGAGAGATATTGGCAAGGAAAAGCTGTCTTGTACCTTTGCATTTTTCTCCCAAACGAAGGACACTAGAAAGAAAATTTTAAAGCCTCCTGTTAGGCCATCATCTACATGACATAGCCCTGAATTTTCCAATGCGCAGCTCTTTGCAAAAGAGAGATATTGGCAAGGAAAAGCTGTCTTGTACCATTGCATTTTTCTCCCAAACGAAGGACACTAGAAAGAACATTTTAAAGCCTGCTGTTAGGCCATCATCTACACGACATAGCCCTGAATTTTCCAATGCGCAGCTCTTTGCAAAAGAGAGATATTGGCAAGGAAAAGCTGTCTTGTACCATTGCATTTTTCTCCCAAACGAAGGACACTAGAAAGAAAATTTTAAAGCCTCCTGTTAGGCCATCATCTACACGACATAGCCCTGAATTTTCCAATGCGCAGCTCTTTGCAAAAGAGAGATATTGGCAAGGAAAAGCTGTCTTGTACCTTTGCATTTTTCTCCCAAACGAAGGTCACTAGAAAGAACATTTTAAAGCCCCCTGTTAGGCCATCATCTACACGACATAGCCCTGAATTTTCCAATGCGCAGCTCTTTGCAAAAGAGAGATATTGGCAAGGAAAAGCTGTCTTGTACCATTGCATTTTTCTCCCAAACGAAGGACACTAGAAAGAAAATGTTAAAGCCTCCTGTTAGGCCATCATCTACACGACATAGCCCTGAATTTTCCAATGCGCAGCTCTTTGCAAAAGAGAGATATTGGCAAGGAAATGCTGTCTTGTACCTTTGCATTTTTCTCCCAAACGAAGGTCACTAGAAAGAAAATTTTAAAGCCCCCTGTTAGGCCATCATCTACACGACATAGCCCTGAATTTTCCAATGCGCAGCTCTTTGCAAAAGAGAGATATTGGCAAGGAAAAGCTGTCTTGTACCATTGCATTTTTCTCCCAAACGAAGGACACTAGAAAGAAAATGTTAAAGCCTCCTGTTAGGCCATCATCTACACGACATAGCCCTGAATTTTCCAATGCGCAGCTCTTTGCAAAAGAGAGATATTGGCAAGGAAAAGCTGTCTTGTACCTTTGCATTTTTCTCCCAAACGAAGGTCACTAGAAAGAAAATTTTAAAGCCTCCTGTTAGGCCATCATCTACACGACATAGCCCTGAATTTTCCAATGCGTAGCTCTTTGCAAAAGAGAGATATTGGCAAGGAAAAGCTGTCTTGTACCATTGCATTTTTCTCCCAAACGAAGGACACTAGAAAGAACATTTTAAAGCCTCCTGTTAGGCCATCATCTACACGACATAGCCCTGAATTTTCCAATGCGCAGCTCTTTGCAAAAGAGAGATATTGGCAAGGAAAAGCTGTCTTGTACCATTGCATTTTTCTCCCAAACGAAGGACACTAGAAAGAAAATGTTAAAGCCTCCTGTTAGGCCATCATCTACACGACATAGCCCTGAATTTTCCAATGCGCAGCTCTTTGCAAAAGAGAGATATTGGCAAGGAAATGCTGTCTTGTACCTTTGCATTTTTCTCCCAAACGAAGGACACTAGAAAGAAAATTTTAAAGCCTCCTGTTAGGCCATCATCTACACGACATAGCCCTGAATTTTCCAATGCGCAGCTCTTTGCAAAAGAGAGATATTGGCAAGGAAAAGCTGTCTTGTACCATTGCATTTTTCTCCCAAACGAAGGACACTAGAAAGAACATTTTAAAGCCTCCTGTTAGGCCATCATCTACACGACATAGCCCTGAATTTTCCAATGCGCAGCTCTTTGCAAAAGAGAGATATTGGCAAGGAAAAGCTGTCTTGTACCTTTGCATTTTTCTCCCAAACGAAGGTCACTAGAAAGAAAATTTTAAAGCCTCCTGTTAGGCCATCATCTACACGACATAGCCCTGAATTTTCCAATGCGTAGCTCTTTGCAAAAGAGAGATATTTGCAAGGAAAAGCTGTCTTGTACCTTTGCATTTTTCTCCCAAACGAAGGACACTAGAAAGAAAATGTTAAAGCCTCCTGTTAGGCCATCATCTACACGACATAGCCCTGAATTTTCCAATGCGCAGCTCTTTGCAAAAGAGAGATATTGGCAAGGAAAAGCTGTCTTGTACCTTTGCATTTTTCTCCCAAACGAAGGACACTAGAAAGAAAATTTTAAAGCCTCCTGTTAGGCCATCATCTACACGACATAGCCCTGAATTTTCCAATGCGTAGCTCTTTGCAAAAGAGAGATATTGGCAAGGAAAAGCTGTCTTGTACCTTTGCATTTTTCTCCCAAACGAAGAAAACTAGAAAGAAAATTTTAAAGCCTCCTGTTAGGCCATCATCTACACGACATAGCCCTGAATTTTCCAATGCGTAGCTCTTTGCAAAAGAGAGATATTGGCAAGGAAAAGCTGTCTTGTACCTTTGCATTTTTCTCCCAAACGAAGGACGCTAGAAAGAAAATTTTAAAGCCTCCTATTAGGCCATCATCTACACGACATAGCCCTGAATTTTCCAATGCGCAGCTCTTTGCTAAAGAGAGATATTGGCAAGGAAAAGCTGTCTTGTACCTTTGCATTTTTCTCCCAAACGAAGGAAACTAGAAAGAAAATTTTAAAGCCTCCTGTTAGGCCATCATCTACACGACATAGCCCTGAATTTTCCAATGCGCAGCTCTTTGCAAAAGAGAGATATTGGCAAGGAAAATCTGTCTTGTACCATTGCATTTTTCTCCCAAACGAAGGACACTAGAAAGAACATTTTAAAGCCTCCTGTTAGGCCATCATCTACACGACATAGCCCTGAATTTTCCAATGCGCAGCTCTTTGCAAAAGAGAGATATTGGCAAGGAAAAGCTGTCTTGTACCATTGCATTTTTCTCCCAAACGAAGGACACTAGAAAGAACATTTTAAAGCCTCCTGTTAGGCCATCATCTACACGACATAGCCCTGAATTTTCCAATGCGCAGCTCTTTGCAAAAGAGAGATATTGGCAAGGAAAAGCTGTCTTGTACCTTTGCATTTTTCTCCCAAACGAAGGTCACTAGAAAGAAAATTTTAAAGCCTCCTGTTAGGCCATCATCTACACGACATAGCCCTGAATTTTCCAATGCGTAGCTCTTTGCAAAAGAGAGATATTTGCAAGGAAAAGCTGTCTTGTACCTTTGCATTTTTCTCCCAAACGAAGGACACTAGAAAGAAAATGTTAAAGCCTCCTGTTAGGCCATCATCTACACGACATAGCCCTGAATTTTCCAATGCGCAGCTCTTTGCAAAAGAGAGATATTGGCAAGGAAAAGCTGTCTTGTACCTTTGCATTTTTCTCCCAAACGAAGGACACTAGAAAGAAAATTTTAAAGCCTCCTGTTAGGCCATCATCTACACGACATAGCCCTGAATTTTCCAATGCGTAGCTCTTTGCAAAAGAGAGATATTGGCAAGGAAAAGCTGTCTTGTACCTTTGCATTTTTCTCCCAAACGAAGAAAACTAGAAAGAAAATTTTAAAGCCTCCTGTTAGGCCATCATCTACACGACATAGCCCTGAATTTTCCAATGCGTAGCTCTTTGCAAAAGAGAGATATTGGCAAGGAAAAGCTGTCTTGTACCTTTGCATTTTTCTCCCAAACGAAGGACGCTAGAAAGAAAATTTTAAAGCCTCCTATTAGGCCATCATCTACACGACATAGCCCTGAATTTTCCAATGCGCAGCTCTTTGCTAAAGAGAGATATTGGCAAGGAAAAGCTGTCTTGTACCTTTGCATTTTTCTCCCAAACGAAGGAAACTAGAAAGAAAATTTTAAAGCCTCCTGTTAGGCCATCATCTACACGACATAGCCCTGAATTTTCCAATGCGCAGCTCTTTGCAAAAGAGAGATATTGGCAAGGAAAAGCTGTCTTGTACCATTGCATTTTTCTCCCAAACGAAGGACACTAGAAAGAAAATTTTAAAGCCTCCTGTTAGGCCATCATCTACACGACATAGCCCTGAATTTTCCAATGCGTAGCTCTTTGCAAAAGAGAGATATTGGCAAGGAAAAGCTGTCTTGTACCTTTGCATTTTTCTCCCAAACGAAGGACGCTAGAAAGAAAATTTTAAAGCCTCCTGTTAGGCCATCATCTACACGACATAGCCCTGAATTTTCCAATGCGCAGCTCTTTGCAAAAGAGAGATATTGGCAAGGAAAAGCTGTCTTGTACCATTGCATTTTTCTCCCAAACGAAGGACACTAGAAAGAAAATTTTAAAGCCTCCTGTTAGGCCATCATCTACACGACATAGCCCTGAATTTTCCAATGCGCAGCTCTTTGCAAAAGAGAGATATTGGCAAGGAAAAGCTGTCTTGTACCATTGCATTTTTCTTCCAAACGAAGGACACTAGAAAGAAAATGTTAAAGCCTCCTGTTAGGCCATCATCTACACGACATAGCCCTGAATTTTCCAATGCGCAGCTCTTTGCAAAAGAGAGATATTGGCAAGGAAAAGCTGTCTTGTACCTTTGCATTTTTCTCCCAAACGAAGGACACTAGAAAGAAAATTTTAAAGCCTCCTGTTAGGCCATCATCTACACGACATAGCCCTGAATTTTCCAATGCGCAGCTCTTTGCAAAAGAGAGATATTGGCAAGGAAAAGCTGTCTTGTACCATTGCATTTTTCTCCCAAACGAAGGACACTAGAAAGAACATTTTAAAGCCTCCTGTTAGGCCATCATCTACACGACATAGCCCTGAATTTTCCAATGCGCAGCTCTTTGCAAAAGAGAGATATTGGCAAGGAAAAGCTGTCTTGTACTTTTGCATTTTTCTCCCAAACGAAGGTCACTAGAAAGAAAATTTTAAAGCCTCCTGTTAGGCCATCATCTACACGACATAGCCCTGAATTTTCCAATGCGTAGCTCTTTGCAAAAGAGAGATATTTGCAAGGAAAAGCTGTCTTGTACCTTTGCATTTTTCTCCCAAACGAAGGACACTAGAAAGAAAATGTTAAAGCCTCCTGTTAGGCCATCATCTACACGACATAGCCCTGAATTTTCCAATGCGCAGCTCTTTGCAAAAGAGAGATATTGGCAAGGAAAAGCTGTCTTGTACCTTTGCATTTTTCTCCCAAACGAAGGTCACTAGAAAGAAAATTTTAAAGCCTCCTGTTAGGCCATCATCTACACGACATAGCCCTGAATTTTCCAATGCGTAGCTCTTTGCAAAAGAGAGATATTGGCAAGGAAAAGCTGTCTTGTACCTTTGCATTTTTCTCCCAAACGAAGGACACTAGAAAGAAAATTTTAAAGCCTCCTGTTAGGCCATCATCTACACGACATAGCCCTGAATTTTCCAATGCGCAGCTCTTTGCAAAAGAGAGATATTGGCAAGGAAAAGCTGTCTTGTACCTTTGCATTTTTCTCCCAAACGAAGGAAACTAGAAAGAAAATTTTAAAGCCTCCTGTTAGGCCGTCATCTACACGACATAGCCCTGAATTTTCCAATGCGCAGCTCTTTGCAAAAGAGAGATATTGGCAAGGAAAAGCTGTCTTGTACCATTGCATTTTTCTCCCAAACGAAGGACACTAGAAAGAAAATTTTAAAGCCTCCTGTTAAGCCATCATCTACACGACATAGCCCTGAATTTTCCAATGCGTAGCTCTTTGCAAAAGAGAGATATTGGCAAGGAAAAGCTGTCTTGTACCTTTGCATTTTTCTCCCAAACGAAGGACGCTAGAAAGAAAATTTTAAAGCCTCCTGTTGGCCATCATCTACACGACATAGCCCTGAATTTTCCAATGCGCAGCTCTTTGCAAAAGAGAGATATTGGCAAGGAAAAGCTGTCTTGTACCTTTGCATTTTTCTCCCAAACGAAGGTCACTAGAAAGAAAATTTTAAAGCCTCCTGTTAGGCCATCATCTACACGACATAGCCCTGAATTTTCCAATGCGTAGCTCTTTGCAAAAGAGAGATATTGGCAAGGAAAAGCTGTCTTGTACCTTTGCATTTTTCTCCCAAACGAAGGACACTAGAAAGAAAATTTTAAAGCCTCCTGTTAGGCCATCATCTACATGACATAGCCCTGAATTTTCCAATGCGCAGCTCTTTGCAAAAGAGAGATATTGGCAAGGAAAAGCTGTCTTGTACCATTGCATTTTTCTCCCAAACGAAGGACACTAGAAAGAACATTTTAAAGCCTGCTGTTAGGCCATCATCTACACGACATAGCCCTGAATTTTCCAATGCGCAGCTCTTTGCAAAAGAGAGATATTGGCAAGGAAAAGCTGTCTTGTACCATTGCATTTTTCTCCCAAACGAAGGACACTAGAAAGAAAATTTTAAAGCCTCCTGTTAGGCCATCATCTACACGACATAGCCCTGAATTTTCCAATGCGCAGCTCTTTGCAAAAGAGAGATATTGGCAAGGAAAAGCTGTCTTGTACCTTTGCATTTTTCTCCCAAACGAAGGTCACTAGAAAGAACATTTTAAAGCCCCCTGTTAGGCCATCATCTACACGACATAGCCCTGAATTTTCCAATGCGCAGCTCTTTGCAAAAGAGAGATATTGGCAAGGAAAAGCTGTCTTGTACCATTGCATTTTTCTCCCAAACGAAGGACACTAGAAAGAAAATGTTAAAGCCTCCTGTTAGGCCATCATCTACACGACATAGCCCTGAATTTTCCAATGCGCAGCTCTTTGCAAAAGAGAGATATTGGCAAGGAAATGCTGTCTTGTACCTTTGCATTTTTCTCCCAAACGAAGGTCACTAGAAAGAAAATTTTAAAGCCCCCTGTTAGGCCATCATCTACACGACATAGCCCTGAATTTTCCAATGCGCAGCTCTTTGCAAAAGAGAGATATTGGCAAGGAAAAGCTGTCTTGTACCATTGCATTTTTCTCCCAAACGAAGGACACTAGAAAGAAAATGTTAAAGCCTCCTGTTAGGCCATCATCTACACGACATAGCCCTGAATTTTCCAATGCGCAGCTCTTTGCAAAAGAGAGATATTGGCAAGGAAAAGCTGTCTTGTACCATTGCATTTTTCTCCCAAACGAAGGTCACTAGAAAGAAAATTTTAAAGCCTCCTGTTAGGCCATCATCTACACGACATAGCCCTGAATTTTCCAATGCGTAGCTCTTTGCAAAAGAGAGATATTGGCAAGGAAAAGCTGTCTTGTACCATTGCATTTTTCTCCCAAACGAAGGACACTAGAAAGAACATTTTAAAGCCTCCTGTTAGGCCATCATCTACACGACATAGCCCTGAATTTTCCAATGCGCAGCTCTTTGCAAAAGAGAGATATTGGCAAGGAAAAGCTGTCTTGTACCATTGCATTTTTCTCCCAAACGAAGGACACTAGAAAGAAAATGTTAAAGCCTCCTGTTAGGCCATCATCTACACGACATAGCCCTGAATTTTCCAATGCGCAGCTCTTTGCAAAAGAGAGATATTGGCAAGGAAATGCTGTCTTGTACCTTTGCATTTTTCTCCCAAACGAAGGACACTAGAAAGAAAATTTTAAAGCCTCCTGTTAGGCCATCATCTACACGACATAGCCCTGAATTTTCCAATGCGCAGCTCTTTGCAAAAGAGAGATATTGGCAAGGAAAAGCTGTCTTGTACCATTGCATTTTTCTCCCAAACGAAGGACACTAGAAAGAACATTTTAAAGCCTCCTGTTAGGCCATCATCTACACGACATAGCCCTGAATTTTCCAATGCGCAGCTCTTTGCAAAAGAGAGATATTGGCAAGGAAAAGCTGTCTTGTACCTTTGCATTTTTCTCCCAAACGAAGGTCACTAGAAAGAAAATTTTAAAGCCTCCTGTTAGGCCATCATCTACACGACATAGCCCTGAATTTTCCAATGCGTAGCTCTTTGCAAAAGAGAGATATTGGCAAGGAAAAGCTGTCTTGTACCTTTGCATTTTTCTCCCAAACGAAGGACACTAGAAAGAAAATGTTAAAGCCTCCTGTTAGGCCATCATCTACACGACATAGCCCTGAATTTTCCAATGCGCAGCTCTTTGCAAAAGAGAGATATTGGCAAGGAAAAGCTGTCTTGTACCTTTGCATTTTTCTCCCAAACGAAGGTCACTAGAAAGAAAATTTTAAAGCCTCCTGTTAGGCCATCATCTACACGACATAGCCCTGAATTTTCCAATGCGTAGCTCTTTGCAAAAGAGAGATATTGGCAAGGAAAAGCTGTCTTGTACCTTTGCATTTTTCTCCCAAACGAAGGACACTAGAAAGAAAATTTTAAAGCCTCCTGTTAGGCCATCATCTACACGACATAGCCCTGAATTTTCCAATGCGCAGCTCTTTGCAAAAGAGAGATATTGGCAAGGAAAAGCTGTCTTGTACCTTTGCATTTTTCTCCCAAACGAAGGAAACTAGAAAGAAAATTTTAAAGCCTCCTGTTAGGCCGTCATCTACACGACATAGCCCTGAATTTTCCAATGCGCAGCTCTTTGCAAAAGAGAGATATTGGCAAGGAAAAGCTGTCTTGTACCTTTGCATTTTTCTCCCAAACGAAGGACACTAGAAAGAAAATTTTAAAGCCTCCTGTTAGGCCATCATCTACACGACATAGCCCTGAATTTTCCAATGCGCAGCTCTTTGCAAAAGAGAGATATTGGCAAGGAAAAGCTGTCTTGTACCATTGCATTTTTCTCCCAAACGAAGGACACTAGAAAGAAAATTTTAAAGCCTCCTGTTAGGCCATCATCTACACGACATAGCCCTGAATTTTCCAATGCGCAGCTCTTTGCAAAAGAGAGATATTGGCAAGGAAAAGCTGTCTTGTACCTTTGCATTTTTCTCCCAAACGAAGGTCACTAGAAAGAACATTTTAAAGCCCCCTGTTAGGCCATCATCTACACGACATAGCCCTGAATTTTCCAATGCGCAGCTCTTTGCAAAAGAGAGATATTGGCAAGGAAAAGCTGTCTTGTACCATTGCATTTTTCTCCCAAACGAAGGACACTAGAAAGAAAATGTTAAAGCCTCCTGTTAGGCCATCATCTACACGACATAGCCCTGAATTTTCCAATGCGCAGCTCTTTGCAAAAGAGAGATATTGGCAAGGAAATGCTGTCTTGTACCTTTGCATTTTTCTCCCAAACGAAGGTCACTAGAAAGAAAATTTTAAAGCCCCCTGTTAGGCCATCATCTACACGACATAGCCCTGAATTTTCCAATGCGCAGCTCTTTGCAAAAGAGAGATATTGGCAAGGAAAAGCTGTCTTGTACCATTGCATTTTTCTCCCAAACGAAGGACACTAGAAAGAAAATGTTAAAGCCTCCTGTTAGGCCATCATCTACACGACATAGCCCTGAATTTTCCAATGCGCAGCTCTTTGCAAAAGAGAGATATTGGCAAGGAAAAGCTGTCTTGTACCATTGCATTTTTCTCCCAAACGAAGGTCACTAGAAAGAAAATTTTAAAGCCTCCTGTTAGGCCATCATCTACACGACATAGCCCTGAATTTTCCAATGCGTAGCTCTTTGCAAAAGAGAGATATTGGCAAGGAAAAGCTGTCTTGTACCATTGCATTTTTCTCCCAAACGAAGGACACTAGAAAGAACATTTTAAAGCCTCCTGTTAGGCCATCATCTACACGACATAGCCCTGAATTTTCCAATGCGCAGCTCTTTGCAAAAGAGAGATATTGGCAAGGAAAAGCTGTCTTGTACCATTGCATTTTTCTCCCAAACGAAGGACACTAGAAAGAAAATGTTAAAGCCTCCTGTTAGGCCATCATCTACACGACATAGCCCTGAATTTTCCAATGCGCAGCTCTTTGCAAAAGAGAGATATTGGCAAGGAAATGCTGTCTTGTACCTTTGCATTTTTCTCCCAAACGAAGGACACTAGAAAGAAAATTTTAAAGCCTCCTGTTAGGCCATCATCTACACGACATAGCCCTGAATTTTCCAATGCGCAGCTCTTTGCAAAAGAGAGATATTGGCAAGGAAAAGCTGTCTTGTACCATTGCATTTTTCTCCCAAACGAAGGACACTAGAAAGAACATTTTAAAGCCTCCTGTTAGGCCATCATCTACACGACATAGCCCTGAATTTTCCAATGCGCAGCTCTTTGCAAAAGAGAGATATTGGCAAGGAAAAGCTGTCTTGTACCTTTGCATTTTTCTCCCAAACGAAGGTCACTAGAAAGAAAATTTTAAAGCCTCCTGTTAGGCCATCATCTACACGACATAGCCCTGAATTTTCCAATGCGTAGCTCTTTGCAAAAGAGAGATATTTGCAAGGAAAAGCTGTCTTGTACCTTTGCATTTTTCTCCCAAACGAAGGACACTAGAAAGAAAATGTTAAAGCCTCCTGTTAGGCCATCATCTACACGACATAGCCCTGAATTTTCCAATGCGCAGCTCTTTGCAAAAGAGAGATATTGGCAAGGAAAAGCTGTCTTGTACCTTTGCATTTTTCTCCCAAACGAAGGTCACTAGAAAGAAAATTTTAAAGCCTCCTGTTAGGCCATCATCTACACGACATAGCCCTGAATTTTCCAATGCGTAGCTCTTTGCAAAAGAGAGATATTGGCAAGGAAAAGCTGTCTTGTACCTTTGCATTTTTCTCCCAAACGAAGGACACTAGAAAGAAAATTTTAAAGCCTCCTGTTAGGCCATCATCTACACGACATAGCCCTGAATTTTCCAATGCGCAGCTCTTTGCAAAAGAGAGATATTGGCAAGGAAAAGCTGTCTTGTACCTTTGCATTTTTCTCCCAAACGAAGGAAACTAGAAAGAAAATTTTAAAGCCTCCTGTTAGGCCGTCATCTACACGACATAGCCCTGAATTTTCCAATGCGCAGCTCTTTGCAAAAGAGAGATATTGGCAAGGAAAAGCTGTCTTGTACCATTGCATTTTTCTCCCAAACGAAGGACACTAGAAAGAAAATTTTAAAGCCTCCTGTTAAGCCATCATCTACACGACATAGCCCTGAATTTTCCAATGCGTAGCTCTTTGCAAAAGAGAGATATTGGCAAGGAAAAGCTGTCTTGTACCTTTGCATTTTTCTCCCAAACGAAGGACGCTAGAAAGAAAATTTTAAAGCCTCCTGTTAGGCCATCATCTACACGACATAGCCCTGAATTTTCCAATGCGCAGCTCTTTGCAAAAGAGAGATATTGGCAAGGAAAAGCTGTCTTGTACCATTGCATTTTTCTCCCAAACGAAGGACACTAGAAAGAAAATGTTAAAGCCTCCTGTTAGGCCATCATCTACACGACATAGCCCTGAATTTTCCAATGCGCAGCTCTTTGCAAAAGAGAGATATTGGCAAGGAAAAGCTGTCTTGTACCTTTGCATTTTTCTCCCAAACGAAGGTCACTAGAAAGAAAATTTTAAAGCCTCCTGTTAGGCCATCATCTACACGACATAGCCCTGAATTTTCCAATGCGTAGCTCTTTGCAAAAGAGAGATATTGGCAAGGAAAAGCTGTCTTGTACCTTTGCATTTTTCTCCCAAACGAAGGACACTAGAAAGAAAATTTTAAAACCTCCTGTTAGGCCATCATCTACACGACATAGCCCTGAATTTTCCAATGCGCAGCTCTTTGCAAAAGAGAGATATTGGCAAGGAAAAGCTGTCTTGTACCATTGCATTTTTCTCCCAAACGAAGGACACTAGAAAGAACATTTTAAAGCCTCCTGTTAGGCCATCATCTACACGACATAGCCCTGAATTTTCCAATGCGCAGCTCTTTGCAAAAGAGAGATATTGGCAAGGAAAAGCTGTCTTGTATCTTTGCATTTTTCTCCCAAACGAAGGACACTAGAAAGAAAATTTTAAAGCCTCCTGTTAGGCCATCATCTACACGACATAGCCCTGAATTTTCCAATGCGCAGCTCTTTGCAAAAGAGAGATATTGGCAAGGAAAAGCTGTCTTGTACCATTGCATTTTTCTCCCAAACGAAGGACACTAAAAAAGAAAATTTTAAAGCCTCCTGTTAGGCCATCATCTACACGACATAGCCCTGAATTTTCCAATGCGCAGCTCTTTGCAAAAGAGAGATATTGGCAAGGAAAAGCTGTCTTGTACCTTTGCATTTTTCTCCCAAACGAAGGACACTAGAAAGAAAATTTTAAAGCCTCCTGTTAGGCCATCATCTACACGACATAGCTCTGAATTTTCCAATGCGTAGCTCTTTGCAAAAGAGAGATATTGGCAAGGAAAAGCTGTCTTGTACCATTGCATTTTTCTCCCAAACGAAGGACACTAGAAAGAAAATTTTTAAGCCTCCTGTTAGGCCATCATCTACACGACATAGCCCTGAATTTTCCAATGCGCAGCTCTTTGCAAAAGAGAGATATTGGCAAGGAAAAGCTGTCTTGTACCATTGCATTTTTCTCCCAAACGAAGGACACTAGAAAGAAAATGTTAAAGCCTCCTGTTAGGCCATCATCTACACGACATAGCCCTGAATTTTCCAATGCGCAGCTCTTTGCAAAAGAGAGATATTGGCAAGGAAAAGCTGTCTTGTACCTTTGCATTTTTCTCCCAAACGAAGGTCACTAGAAAGAAAATTTTAAAGCCTCCTGTTAGGCCATCATCTACACGACATAGCCCTGAATTTTCCAATGCGTAGCTCTTTGCAAAAGAGAGATATTGGCAAGGAAAAGCTGTCTTGTACCTTTGCATTTTTCTCCCAAACGAAGGAAACTAGAAAGAAAATTTTAAAGCCTCCTGTTAGGCCGTCATCTACACGACATAGCCCTGAATTTTCCAATGCGCAGCTCTTTGCAAAAGAGAGATATTGGCAAGGAAAAGCTGTCTTGTACCATTGCATTTTTCTCCCAAACGAAGGACACTAGAAAGAAAATTTTAAAGCCTCCTGTTAAGCCATCATCTACACGACATAGCCCTGAATTTTCCAATGCGTAGCTCTTTGCAAAAGAGAGATATTGGCAAGGAAAAGCTGTCTTGTACCTTTGCATTTTTCTCCCAAACGAAGGACGCTAGAAAGAAAATTTTAAAGCCTCCTGTTAGGCCATCATCTACACGACATAGCCCTGAATTTTCCAATGCGCAGCTCTTTGCAAAAGAGAGATATTGGCAAGGAAAAGCTGTTTTGTACCTTTGCATTTTTCTCCCAAACGAAGGTCACTAGAAAGAAAATTTTAAAGCCTCCTGTTAGGCCATCATCTACACGACATAGCCCTGAATTTTCCAATGCGTAGCTCTTTGCAAAAGAGAGATATTGGCAAGGAAAAGCTGTCTTGTACCTTTGCATTTTTCTCCCAAACGAAGGACACTAGAAAGAAAATTTTAAAGCCTCCTGTTAGGCCATCATCTACACGACATAGCCCTGAATTTTCCAATGCGCAGCTCTTTGCAAAAGAGAGATATTGGCAAGGAAAAGCTGTCTTGTACCATTGCATTTTTCTCCCAAACGAAGGACACTAGAAAGAACATTTTAAAGCCTGCTGTTAGGCCATCATCTACACGACATAGCCCTGAATTTTCCAATGCGCAGCTCTTTGCAAAAGAGAGATATTGGCAAGGAAAAGCTGTCTTGTACCATTGCATTTTTCTCCCAAACGAAGGACACTAGAAAGAAAATTTTAAAGCCTCCTGTTAGGCCATCATCTACACGACATAGCCCTGAATTTTCCAATGCGCAGCTCTTTGCAAAAGAGAGATATTGGCAAGGAAAAGCTGTCTTGTACCATTGCATTTTTCTCCCAAACGAAGGACACTAGAAAGAAAATGTTAAAGCCTCCTGTTAGGCCATCATCTACACGACATAGCCCTGAATTTTCCAATGCGCAGCTCTTTGCAAAAGAGAGATATTGGCAAGGAAAAGCTGTCTTGTACCTTTGCATTTTTCTCCCAAACGAAGGTCACTAGAAAGAAAATTTTAAAGCCCCCTGTTAGGCCATCATCTACACGACATAGCCCTGAATTTTCCAATCCGCAGCTCTTTGCAAAAGAGAGATATTGGCAAGGAAAAGCTGTCTTGTACCATTGCATTTTTCTCCCAAACGAAGGACACTAGAAAGAAAATGTTAAAGCCTCCTGTTAGGCCATCATCTACACGACATAGCCCTGAATTTTCCAATGCGCAGCTCTTTGCAAAAGAGAGATATTGGCAAGGAAAAGCTGTCTTGTACCTTTGCATTTTTCTCCCAAACGAAGGTCACTAGAAAGAAAATTTTAAAGCCTCCTGTTAGGCCATCATCTACACGACATAGCCCTGAATTTTCCAATGCGTAGCTCTTTGCAAAAGAGAGATATTGGCAAGGAAAAGCTGTCTTGTACCATTGCATTTTTCTCCCAAACGAAGGACACTAGAAAGAACATTTTAAAGCCTGCTGTTAGGCCATCATCTACACGACATAGCCCTGAATTTTCCAATGCGCAGCTCTTTGCAAAAGAGAAATATTGGCAAGGAAAAGCTGTCTTGTACCTTTGCATTTTTCTCCCAAACGAAGGTCACTAGAAAGAAAATTTTAAAGCCTCCTGTTAGGCCATCATCTACACGACATAGCCCTGAATTTTCCAATGCGTAGCTCTTTGCAAAAGAGAGATATTTGCAAGGAAAAGCTGTCTTGTACCTTTGCATTTTTCTCCCAAACGAAGGACACTAGAAAGAAAATTTTAATGCCTCCTGTTAGGCCATCATCTACACGACATAGCCCTGAATTTTCCAATGCGCAGCTCTTTGCAAAAGAGAGATATTGGCAAGGAAAAGCTGTCTTGTACCTTTGCATTTTTCTCCCAAACGAAGGACACTAGAAAGAAAATTTTAAAACCTCCTGTTAGGCCATCATCTACACGACATAGCCCTGAATTTTCCAATGCGCAGCTCTTTGCAAAAGAGAGATATTGGCAAGGAAAAGCTGTCTTGTACCATTGCATTTTTCTCCCAAACGAAGGACACTAGAAAGAAAATTTTAAAGCCTCCTGTTAGGCCATCATCTACACGACATAGCCCTGAATTTTCCAATGCGCAGCTCTTTGCAAAAGAGAGATATTGGCAAGGAAAAGCTGTCTTGTACCATTGCATTTTTCTCCCAAACGAAGGACACTAGAAAGAAAATGTTAAAGCCTCCTGTTAGGCCATCATCTACACGACATAGCCCTGAATTTTCCAATGCGCAGCTCTTTGCAAAAGAGAGATATTGGCAAGGAAAAGCTGTCTTGTACCTTTGCATTTTTCTCCCAAACGAAGGTCACTAGAAAGAAAATTTTAAAGCCCCCTGTTAGGCCATCATCTACACGACATAGCCCTGAATTTTCCAATGCGCAGCTCTTTGCAAAAGAGAGATATTGGCAAGGAAAAGCTGTCTTGTACCATTGCATTTTTCTCCCAAACGAAGGACACTAGAAAGAAAATGTTAAAGCCTCCTGTTAGGCCATCATCTACACGACATAGCCCTGAATTTTCCAATGCGCAGCTCTTTGCAAAAGAGAGATATTGGCAAGGAAAAGCTGTCTTGTACCTTTGCATTTTTCTCCCAAACGAAGGTCACTAGAAAGAAAATGTTAAAGCCTCCTGTTAGGCCATCATCTACACGACATAGCCCTGAATTTTCCAATGCGTAGCTCTTTGCAAAAGAGAGATATTGGCAAGGAAAAGCTGTCTTGTACCTTTGCATTTTTCTCCCAAACGAAGGACACTAGAAAGAAAATTTTAAAGCCTCCTGTTAGGCCATCATCTACACGACATAGCCCTGAATTTTCCAATGCGCAGCTCTTTGCAAAAGAGAGATATTGGCAAGGAAAAGCTGTCTTGTACCATTGCATTTTTCTCCCAAACGAAGGACACTAGAAAGAACATTTTAAAGCCTCCTGTTAGGCCATCATCTACACGACATAGCCCTGAATTTTCCAATGCGCAGCTCTTTGCAAAAGAGAGATATTGGCAAGGAAAAGCTGTCTTGTACCTTTGCATTTTTCTCCCAAACGAAGGACACTAGAAAGAAAATTTTAAAGCCTCCTGTTAGGCCATCATCTACACGACATAGCCCTGAATTTTCCAATGCGCAGCTCTTTGCAAAAGAGAGATATTGGCAAGGAAAAGCTGTCTTGTACCATTGCATTTTTCTCCCAAACGAAGGACACTAGAAAGAAAATTTTAAAGCCTCCTGTTAGGCCATCATCTACACGACATAGCCCTGAATTTTCCAATGCGCAGCTCTTTGCAAAAGAGAGATATTGGCAAGGAAAAGCTGTCTTGTACCTTTGCATTTTTCTCCCAAACGAAGGACACTAGAAAGAAAATTTTAAAGCCTCCTGTTAGGCCATCATCTACACGACATAGCCCTGAATTTTCCAATGCGCAGCTCTTTGCAAAAGAGAGATATTGGCAAGGAAAAGCTGTCTTGTACCATTGCATTTTTCTCCCAAACGAAGGACACTAGAAAGAAAATTTTAAAGCCTCCTGTTAGGCCATCATCTACACGACATAGCCCTGAATTTTCCAATGCGTAGCTCTTTGCAAAAGAGAGATATTGGCAAGGAAAAGCTGTCTTGTACCTTTGCATTTTTCTCCCAAACGAAGGTCACTAGAAAGAAAATTTTAAAGCCTCCTGTTAGGCCATCATCTACACGACATAGCCCTGAATTTTCCAATGCGTAGCTCTTTGCAAAAGAGAGATATTGGCAAGGAAAAGCTGTCTTGTACCTTTGCATTTTTCTCCCAAACGAAGGACACTAGAAAGAAAATTTTAAAGCCTCCTGTTAGGCCATCATCTACACGACATAGCCCTGAATTTTCCAATGCGTAGCTCTTTGCAAAAGAGAGATATTGGCAAGGAAAAGCTGTCTTGTACCTTTGCATTTTTCTCCCAAACGAAGGACACTAGAAAGAAAATTTTAAAGCCTCCTGTTAGGCCATCATCTACACGACATAGCCCTGAATTTTCCAATGCGCAGCTCTTTGCAAAAGAGAGATATTGGCAAGGAAATGCTGTCTTGTACCATTGCATTTTTCTCCCAAACGAAGGACACTAGAAAGAACATTTTAAAGCCTCCTGTTAGGCCATCATCTACACGACATAGCCCTGAATTTTCCAATGCGCAGCTCTTTGCAAAAGAGAGATATTGGCAAGGAAAAGCTGTCTTGTACCTTTGCATTTTTCTCCCAAACGAAGGACACTAGAAAGAAAATTTTAAAGCCTCCTGTTAGGCCATCATCTACACGACATAGCCCTGAATTTTCCAATGCGCAGCTCTTTGCAAAAGAGAGATATTGGCAAGGAAAAGCTGTCTTGTACCATTGCATTTTTCTCCCAAACGAAGGACACTAGAAAGAACATTTTAATGCCTCCTGTTAGGCCATCATCTACACGACATAGCCCTGAATTTTCCAATGCGCAGCTCTTTGCAAAAGAGAGATATTGGCAAGGAAAAGCTGTCTTGTACCTTTGCATTTTTCTCCCAAACGAAGGTCACTAGAAAGAAAATTTTAAAGCCTCCTGTTAGGCCATCATCTACACGACATAGCCCTGAATTTTCCAATGCGCAGCTCTTTGCAAAAGAGAGATATTGGCAAGGAAAAGCTGTCTTGTACCATTGCATTTTTCTCCCAAACGAAGGACACTAGAGAGAAAATTTTAAAGCCTCCTGTTAGGCCATCATCTACACGACATAGCCCTGAATTATCTAATGCGCAGCTCTTTGCAAAAGAGAGATATTGGCAAGGAAAAGCTGTCTTGTACCTTTGCATTTTTCTCCCAAACGAAGGTCACTAGAAAGAAAATTTTAAAGCCTCCTGTTAGGCCATCATCTACACGACATAGCCCTGTATTTTCCAATGCGTAGCTCTTTACAAAAGAGAGATATTGGCAAGGAAAAGCTGTCTTGTACCTTTGCATTTTTCTCCCAAACGAAGGACGCTAGAAAGAAAATTTTAAAGCCTCCTGTTAGGCCATCACCTACACGACATAGCCCTGAATTTTCCAATGCGCAGCTCTTTGCAAAAGAGAGATATTGGCAAGGAAAAGCTGTCTTGTACCTTTGCATTTTTCTCCCAAACGAAGGTCACTAGAAAGAAAATTTTAAAGCCTCCTGTTAGGCCATCATCTACACGACATAGCCCTGAATTTTCCAATGCGTAGCTCTTTGCAAAAGAGAGATATTGGCAAGGAAAAGCTGTCTTGTACCTTTGCATTTTTCTCCCAAACGAAGGACACTAAAAAGAAAATTTTAAAGCCTCCTGTTAGGCCATCATCTACACGACATAGCCCTGAATTTTCCAATGCGCAGCTCTTTGCAAAAGAGAGATATTGGCAAGGAAAAGCTGTCTTGTACCATTGCATTTTTCTCCCAAACGAAGGACACTAGAAAGAACATTTTAAAGCCTCCTGTTAGGCCATCATCTACACGACATAGCCCTGAATTTTCCAATGCGCAGCTCTTTGCAAAAGAGAGATATTGGCAAGGAAAAGCTGTCTTGTACCTTTGCATTTTTCTCCCAAACGAAGGTCACTAGAAAGAAAATTTTAAAGCCTCCTGTTAGGCCATCATCTACACGACATAGCCCTGAATTTTCCAATGCGCAGCTCTTTGCAAAAGAGAGATATTGGCAAGGAAAAGCTGTCTTGTACCTTTGCATTTTTCTCCCAAACGAAGGACACTAGAAAGAAAATTTTAAAGCCTCCTGTTAGGCCATCATCTACACGACATAGCCCTGAATTTTCCAATGCGCAGCTCTTTGCAAAAGAGAGATATTGGCAAGGAAAAGCTGTCTTGTACCTTTGCATTTTTCTCCCAAACGAAGGACACTAGAAAGAAAATTTTAAAGCCTCCTGTTAGGCCATCATCTACACGACATAGCCCTGAATTTTCCAATGCGCAGCTCTTTGCAAAAGAGAGATATTGGCAAGGAAAAGCTGTCTTGTACCATTGCATTTTTCTCCCAAACGAAGGACACTAGAAAGAAAATGTTAAAGCCTCCTGTTAGGCCATCATCTACACGACATAGCCCTGAATTTTCCAATGCGCAGCTCTTTGCAAAAGAGAGATATTGGCAAGGAAAAGCTGTCTTGTACCTTTGCATTTTTCTCCCAAACGAAGGACACTAGAAAGAAAATGTTAAAGCCTCCTGTTAGGCCATCATCTACACGACATAGCGCTGAATTTTCCAATGCGCAGCTCTTTGCAAAAGAGAGATATTGGCAAGGAAAAGCTGTCTTGTACCATTGCATTTTTCTCCCAAACGAAGGACACTAGAAAGAACATTTTAAAGCCTCCTGTTAGGCCATCATCTACACGACATAGCCCTGAATTTTCCAATGCGCAGCTCTTTGCAAAAGAGAGATATTGGCAAGGAAAAGCTGTCTTGTACCTTTGCATTTTTCTCCCAAACGAAGGTCACTAGAAAGAAAATTTTAAAGCCTCCTGTTAGGCCATCATCTACACGACATAGCCCTGAATTTTCCAATGCGTAGCTCTTTGCAAAAGAGAGATATTTGCAAGGAAAAGCTGTCTTGTACCTTTGCATTTTTCTCCCAAACGAAGGACACTAGAAAGAAAATTTTAAAGCCTCCTGTTAGGCCATCATCTACACGACATAGCCCTGAATTTTCCAATGCGCAGCTCTTTGCAAAAGAGAGATATTGGCAAGGAAAAGCTGTCTTGTACCATTGCATTTTTCTCCCAAACGAAGGACACTAGAAAGAAAATGTTAAAGCCTCCTGTTAGGCCATCATCTACACGACATAGCCCTGAATTTTACAATGCGCAGCTCTTTGCAAAAGAGAGATATTGGCAAGGAAAAGCTGTCTTGTACCTTTGCATTTTTCTCCCAAACGAAGGTCACTAGAAAGAAAATTTTAAAGCCCCCTGTTAGGCCATCATCTACACGACATAGCCCTGAATTTTCCAATGCATAGCTCTTTGCAAAAGAGAGATATTGGCAAGGAAAAGCTGTCTTGTACCTTTGCATTTTTCTCCCAAACGAAGGACACTAGAAAGAAAATTTTAAAGCCTCCTGTTAGGCCATCATCTACACGACATAGCCCTGAATTTTCCAATGCGCAGCTCTTTGCAAAAGAGAGATATTGGCAAGGAAAAGCTGTCTTGTACCTTTGCATTTTTCTCCCAAACGAAGGAAACTAGAAAGAAAATTTTAAAGCCTCCTGTTAGGCCGTCAACTACACGACATAGCCCTGAATTTTCCAATGCGCAGCTCTTTGCAAAAGAGAGATATTGGCAAGGAAAAGCTGTCTTGTACCATTGCATTTTTCTCCCAAACGAAGGACACTAGAAAGAAAATTTTAAAGCCTCCTGTTAGGCCATCATCTACACGACATAGCCCTGAATTTTCCAATGCGTAGCTCTTTGCAAAAGAGAGATATTGGCAAGGAAAAGCTGTCTTGTACCTTTGCATTTTTCTCCCAAACGAAGAACGCTAGAAAGAAAATTTTAAAGCCTCCTGTTAGGCCATCATCTACACGACATAGCCCTGAATTTTCCAATGCGCAGCTCTTTGCAAAAGAGAGATATTGGCAAGGAAAAGCTGTCTTGTACCTTTGCATTTTTCTCCCAAACGAAGGTCACTAGAAAGAAAATTTTAAAGCCTCCTGTTAGGCCATCATCTACACGACATAGCCCTGAATTTTCCAATGCGTAGCTCTTTGCAAAAGAGAGATATTGGCAAGGAAAAGCTGTCTTGTACCTTTGCATTTTTCTCCCAAACGAAGGACACTAGAAAGAAAATTTTAAAGCCTCCTGTTAGGCCATCATCTACACGACATAGCCCTGAATTTTCCAATGCGCAGCTCTTTGCAAAAGAGAGATATTGGCAAGGAAAAGCTGTCTTGTACCATTGCATTTTTCACCCAAACGAAGGACACTAGAAAGAACATTTTAAAGCCTGCTGTTAGGCCATCATCTACACGACATAGCCCTGAATTTTCCAATGCGCAGCTCTTTGCAAAAGAGAAATATTGGCAAGGAAAAGCTGTCTTGTACCTTTGCATTTTTCTCCCAAACGAAGGTCACTAGAAAGAAAATTTTAAAGCCTCCTGTTAGGCCATCATCTACACGACATAGCCCTGAATTTTCCAATGCGTAGCTCTTTGCAAAAGAGAGATATTTGCAAGGAAAAGCTGTCTTGTACCTTTGCATTTTTCTCCCAAACGAAGGACACTAGAAAGAAAATTTTAAAGCCTCCTGTTAGGCCATCATCTACACGACATAGCCCTGAATTTTCCAATGCGCAGCTCTTTGCAAAAGAGAGATATTGGCAAGGAAAAGCTGTCTTGTACCTTTGCATTTTTCTCCCAAACGAAGGACACTAGAAAGAAAATTTTAAAGCCTCCTGTTAGGCCATCATCTACACGACATAGCCCTGAATTTTCCAATGCGCAGCTCTTTGCAAAAGAGAGATATTGGCAAGGAAAAGCTGTCTTGTACCATTGCATTTTTCTCCCAAACGAAGGACACTAGAAAGAAAATTTTAAAGCCTCCTGTTAGGCCATCATCTACACGACATAGCCCTGAATTTTCCAATGCGCAGCTCTTTGCAAAAGAGAGATATTGGCAAGGAAAAGCTGTCTTGTACCATTGCATTTTTCTCCCAAACGAAGGACACTAGAAAGAAAATGTTAAAGCCTCCTGTTAGGCCATCATCTACACGACATAGCCCTGAATTTTCCAATGCGCAGCTCTTTGCAAAAGAGAGATATTGGCAAGGAAAAGCTGTCTTGTACCTTTGCATTTTTCTCCCAAACGAAGGTCACTAGAAAGAAAATGTTAAAGCCCCCTGTTAGGCCATCATCTACACGACATAGCCATGAATTTTCCAATGCGCAGCTCTTTGCAAAAGAGAGATATTGGCAAGGAAAATCTGTCTTGTACCATTGCATTTTTCTCCCAAACGAAGGACACTAGAAAGAAAATGTTAAAGCCTCCTGTTAGGCCATCATCTACACGACATAGCCCTGAATTTTCCAATGCGCAGCTCTTTGCAAAAGAGAGATATTGGCAAGGAAAAGCTGTCTTGTACCTTTGCATTTTTCTCCCAAACGAAGGTCACTAGAAAGAAAATTTTAAAGCCTCCTGCTAGGCCATCATCTACACGACATAGCCCTGAATTTTCCAATGCGTAGCTCTTTGCAAAAGAGAGATATTGGCAAGGAAAAGCTGTCTTGTACCTTTGCATTTTTCTCCCAAACGAAGGACACTAGAAAGAAAATGTTAAAGCCTCCTGTTAGGCCATCATCTACACGACATAGCCCTGAATTTTCCAATGCGCAGCTCTTTGCAAAAGAGAGATATTGGCAAGGAAAAGCTGTCTTGTACCATTGCATTTTTCTCCCAAACGAAGGACACTAGAAAGAACATTTTAAAGCCTCCTGTTAGGCCATCATCTACACGACATAGCCCTGAATTTTCCAATGCGCAGCTCTTTGCAAAAGAGAGATATTGGCAAGGAAAAGCTGTCTTGTACCTTTGCATTTTTCTCCCAAACGAAGGACACTAGAAAGAAAATTTTAAAGCCTCCTGTTAGGCCATCATCTACACGACATAGCCCTGAATTTTCCAATGCGCAGCTCTTTGCAAAAGAGAGATATTGGCAAGGAAAAGCTGTCTTGTACCATTGCATTTTTCTCCCAAACGAAGGACACTAGAAAGAAAATTTTAAAGCCTCCTGTTAGGCCATCATCTACACGACATAGCCCTGAATTTTCCAATGCGCAGCTCTTTGCAAAAGAGAGATATTGGCAAGGAAAAGCTGTCTTGTACCTTTGCATTTTTCTCCCAAACGAAGGACACTAGAAAGAAAATTTTAAAGCCTCCTGTTAGGCCATCATCTACACGACATAGCCCTGAATTTTCCAATGCGCAGCTCTTTGCAAAAGAGAGATATTGGCAAGGAAAAGCTGTCTTGTACCATTGCATTTTTCTCCCAAACGAAGGACACTAGAAAGAAAATTTTAAAGCCTCCTGTTAGGCCATCATCTACACGACATAGCCCTGAATTTTCCAATGCGTAGCTCTTTGCAAAAGAGAGATATTGGCAAGGAAAAGCTGTCTTGTACCTTTGCATTTTTCTCCCAAACGAAGGTCACTAGAAAGAAAATTTTAAAGCCTCCTGTTAGGCCATCATCTACACGACATAGCCCTGAATTTTCCAATGCGTAGCTCTTTGCAAAAGAGAGATATTGGCAAGGAAAAGCTGTCTTGTACCTTTGCATTTTTCTCCCAAACGAAGGACACTAGAAAGAAAATTTTAAAGCCTCCTGTTAGGCCATCATCTACACGACATAGCCCTGAATTTTCCAATGCGTAGCTCTTTGCAAAAGAGAGATATTGGCAAGGAAAAGCTGTCTTGTACCTTTGCATTTTTCTCCCAAACGAAGGACACTAGAAAGAAAATTTTAAAGCCTCCTGTTAGGCCATCATCTACACGACATAGCCCTGAATTTTCCAATGCGCAGCTCTTTGCAAAAGAGAGATATTGGCAAGGAAAAGCTGTCTTGTACCATTGCATTTTTCTCCCAAACGAAGGACACTAGAAAGAACATTTTAAAGCCTCCTGTTAGGCCATCATCTACACGACATAGCCCTGAATTTTCCAATGCGCAGCTCTTTGCAAAAGAGAGATATTGGCAAGGAAAAGCTGTCTTGTACCATTGCATTTTTCTCCCAAACGAAGGACACTAGAAAGAAAATGTTAAAGCCTCCTGTTAGGCCATCATCTACACGACATAGCCCTGAATTTTCCAATGCGCAGCTCTTTGCAAAAGAGAGATATTGGCAAGGAAAAGCTGTCTTGTACCTTTGCATTTTTCTCCCAAACGAAGGTCACTAGAAAGAAAATTTTAAAGCCTCCTGTTAGGCCATCATCTACACGACATAGCCCTGAATTTTCCAATGCGTAGCTCTTTGCAAAAGAGAGATATTGGCAAGGAAAAGCTGTCTTGTACCATTGCATTTTTCTCCCAAACGAAGGACACTAGAAAGAACATTTTAAAGCCTGCTGTTAGGCCATCATCTACACGACATAGCCCTGAATTTTCCAATGCGCAGCTCTTTGCAAAAGAGAAATATTGGCAAGGAAAAGCTGTCTTGTACCTTTGCATTTTTCTCCCAAACGAAGGTCACTAGAAAGAAAATTTTAAAGCCTCCTGTTAGGCCATCATCTACACGACATAGCCCTGAATTTTCCAATGCGTAGCTCTTTGCAAAAGAGAGATATTTGCAAGGAAAAGCTGTCTTGTACCTTTGCATTTTTCTCCCAAACGAAGGACACTAGAAAGAAAATTTTAATGCCTCCTGTTAGGCCATCATCTACACGACATAGCCCTGAATTTTCCAATGCGCAGCTCTTTGCAAAAGAGAGATATTGGCAAGGAAAAGCTGTCTTGTACCTTTGCATTTTTCTCCCAAACGAAGGACACTAGAAAGAAAATTTTAAAGCCTCCTGTTAGGCCATCATCTACACGACATAGCCCTGAATTTTCCAATGCGCAGCTCTTTGCAAAAGAGAGATATTGGCAAGGAAAAGCTGTCTTGTACCATTGCATTTTTCTCCCAAACGAAGGACACTAGAAAGAAAATTTTAAAGCCTCCTGTTAGGCCATCATCTACACGACATAGCCCTGAATTTTCCAATGCGCAGCTCTTTGCAAAAGAGAGATATTGGCAAGGAAAAGCTGTCTTGTACCATTGCATTTTTCTCCCAAACGAAGGACACTAGAAAGAAAATGTTAAAGCCTCCTGTTAGGCCATCATCTACACGACATAGCCCTGAATTTTCCAATGCGCAGCTCTTTGCAAAAGAGAGATATTGGCAAGGAAAAGCTGTCTTGTACCTTTGCATTTTTCTCCCAAACGAAGGTCACTAGAAAGAAAATTTTAAAGCCCCCTGTTAGGCCATCATCTACACGACATAGCCCTGAATTTTCCAATGCGCAGCTCTTTGCAAAAGAGAGATATTGGCAAGGAAAAGCTGTCTTGTACCATTGCATTTTTCTCCCAAACGAAGGACACTAGAAAGAAAATGTTAAAGCCTCCTGTTAGGCCATCATCTACACGACATAGCCCTGAATTTTCCAATGCGCAGCTCTTTGCAAAAGAGAGATATTGGCAAGGAAAAGCTGTCTTGTACCATTGCATTTTTCTCCCAAACGAAGGTCACTAGAAAGAAAATGTTAAAGCCTCCTGTTAGGCCATCATCTACACGACATAGCCCTGAATTTTCCAATGCGTAGCTCTTTGCAAAAGAGAGATATTGGCAAGGAAAAGCTGTCTTGTACCATTGCATTTTTCTCCCAAACGAAGGACACTAGAAAGAACATTTTAAAGCCTGCTGTTAGGCCATCATCTACACGACATAGCCCTGAATTTTCCAATGCGCAGCTCTTTGCAAAAGAGAAATATTGGCAAGGAAAAGCTGTCTTGTACCTTTGCATTTTTCTCCCAAACGAAGGTCACTAGAAAGAAAATTTTAAAGCCTCCTGTTAGGCCATCATCTACACGACATAGCCCTGAATTTTCCAATGCGTAGCTCTTTGCAAAAGAGAGATATTTGCAAGGAAAAGCTGTCTTGTACCTTTGCATTTTTCTCCCAAACGAAGGACACTAGAAAGAAAATTTTAATGCCTCCTGTTAGGCCATCATCTACACGACATAGCCCTGAATTTTCCAATGCGCAGCTCTTTGCAAAAGAGAGATATTGGCAAGGAAAAGCTGTCTTGTACCTTTGCATTTTTCTCCCAAACGAAGGACACTAGAAAGAAAATTTTAAAGCCTCCTGTTAGGCCATCATCTACACGACATAGCCCTGAATTTTCCAATGCGCAGCTCTTTGCAAAAGAGAGATATTGGCAAGGAAAAGCTGTCTTGTACCATTGCATTTTTCTCCCAAACGAAGGACACTAGAAAGAAAATTTTAAAGCCTCCTGTTAGGCCATCATCTACACGACATAGCCCTGAATTTTCCAATGCGCAGCTCTTTGCAAAAGAGAGATATTGGCAAGGAAAAGCTGTCTTGTACCATTGCATTTTTCTCCCAAACGAAGGACACTAGAAAGAAAATGTTAAAGCCTCCTGTTAGGCCATCATCTACACGACATAGCCCTGAATTTTCCAATGCGCAGCTCTTTGCAAAAGAGAGATATTGGCAAGGAAAAGCTGTCTTGTACCTTTGCATTTTTCTCCCAAACGAAGGTCACTAGAAAGAAAATTTTAAAGCCCCCTGTTAGGCCATCATCTACACGACATAGCCCTGAATTTTCCAATGCGCAGCTCTTTGCAAAAGAGAGATATTGGCAAGGAAAAGCTGTCTTGTACCATTGCATTTTTCTCCCAAACGAAGGACACTAGAAAGAAAATGTTAAAGCCTCCTGTTAGGCCATCATCTACACGACATAGCCCTGAATTTTCCAATGCGCAGCTCTTTGCAAAAGAGAGATATTGGCAAGGAAAAGCTGTCTTGTACCATTGCATTTTTCTCCCAAACGAAGGTCACTAGAAAGAAAATGTTAAAGCCTCCTGTTAGGCCATCATCTACACGACATAGCCCTGAATTTTCCAATGCGTAGCTCTTTGCAAAAGAGAGATATTGGCAAGGAAAAGCTGTCTTGTACCTTTGCATTTTTCTCCCAAACGAAGGACACTAGAAAGAAAATTTTAAAGCCTCCTGTTAGGCCATCATCTACACGACATAGCCCTGAATTTTCCAATGCGCAGCTCTTTGCAAAAGAGAGATATTGGCAAGGAAAAGCTGTCTTGTACCATTGCATTTTTCTCCCAAACGAAGGACACTAGAAAGAACATTTTAAAGCCTCCTGTTAGGCCATCATCTACACGACATAGCCCTGAATTTTCCAATGCGCAGCTCTTTGCAAAAGAGAGATATTGGCAAGGAAAAGCTGTCTTGTACCTTTGCATTTTTCTCCCAAACGAAGGACACTAGAAAGAAAATTTTAAAGCCTCCTGTTAGGCCATCATCTACACGACATAGCCCTGAATTTTCCAATGCGCAGCTCTTTGCAAAAGAGAGATATTGGCAAGGAAAAGCTGTCTTGTACCATTGCATTTTTCTCCCAAACGAAGGACACTAGAAAGAAAATTTTAAAGCCTCCTGTTAGGCCATCATCTACACGACATAGCCCTGAATTTTCCAATGCGCAGCTCTTTGCAAAAGAGAGATATTGGCAAGGAAAAGCTGTCTTGTACCTTTGCATTTTTCTCCCAAACGAAGGACACTAGAAAGAAAATTTTAAAGCCTCCTGTTAGGCCATCATCTACACGACATAGCCCTGAATTTTCCAATGCGCAGCTCTTTGCAAAAGAGAGATATTGGCAAGGAAAAGCTGTCTTGTACCTTTGCATTTTTCTCCCAAACGAAGGACACTAGAAAGAAAATTTTAAAGCCTCCTGTTAGGCCATCATCTACACGACATAGCCCTGAATTTTCCAATGCGCAGCTCTTTGCAAAAGAGAGATATTGGCAAGGAAAAGCTGTCTTGTACCTTTGCATTTTTCTCCCAAACGAAGGTCACTAGAAAGAAAATTTTAAAGCCCCCTGTTAGGCCATCATCTACACGACATAGCCCTGAATTTTCCAATGCGCAGCTCTTTGCAAAAGAGAGATATTGGCAAGGAAAAGCTGTCTTGTACCATTGCATTTTTCTCCCAAACGAAGGACACTAGAAAGAAAATGTTAAAGCCTCCTGTTAGGCCATCATCTACACGACATAGCCCTGAATTTTCCAATGCGCAGCTCTTTGCAAAAGAGAGATATTGGCAAGGAAAAGCTGTCTTGTACCATTGCATTTTTCTCCCAAACGAAGGTCACTAGAAAGAAAATGTTAAAGCCTCCTGTTAGGCCATCATCTACACGACATAGCCCTGAATTTTCCAATGCGTAGCTCTTTGCAAAAGAGAGATATTGGCAAGGAAAAGCTGTCTTGTACCTTTGCATTTTTCTCCCAAACGAAGGACACTAGAAAGAAAATTTTAAAGCCTCCTGTTAGGCCATCATCTACACGACATAGCCCTGAATTTTCCAATGCGCAGCTCTTTGCAAAAGAGAGATATTGGCAAGGAAAAGCTGTCTTGTACCATTGCATTTTTCTCCCAAACGAAGGACACTAGAAAGAACATTTTAAAGCCTCCTGTTAGGCCATCATCTACACGACATAGCCCTGAATTTTCCAATGCGCAGCTCTTTGCAAAAGAGAGATATTGGCAAGGAAAAGCTGTCTTGTACCTTTGCATTTTTCTCCCAAACGAAGGACACTAGAAAGAAAATTTTAAAGCCTCCTGTTAGGCCATCATCTACACGACATAGCCCTGAATTTTCCAATGCGCAGCTCTTTGCAAAAGAGAGATATTGGCAAGGAAAAGCTGTCTTGTACCATTGCATTTTTCTCCCAAACGAAGGACACTAGAAAGAAAATTTTAAAGCCTCCTGTTAGGCCATCATCTACACGACATAGCCCTGAATTTTCCAATGCGCAGCTCTTTGCAAAAGAGAGATATTGGCAAGGAAAAGCTGTCTTGTACCTTTGCATTTTTCTCCCAAACGAAGGACACTAGAAAGAAAATTTTAAAGCCTCCTGTTAGGCCATCATCTACACGACATAGCCCTGAATTTTCCAATGCGCAGCTCTTTGCAAAAGAGAGATATTGGCAAGGAAAAGCTGTCTTGTACCTTTGCATTTTTCTCCCAAACGAAGGACACTAGAAAGAAAATTTTAAAGCCTCCTGTTAGGCCATCATCTACACGACATAGCCCTGAATTTTCCAATGCGCAGCTCTTTGCAAAAGAGAGATATTGGCAAGGAAAAGCTGTCTTGTACCTTTGCATTTTTCTCCCAAACGAAGGACACTAGAAAGAAAATTTTAAAGCCTCCTGTTAGGCCATCATCTACACGACATAGCCCTGAATTTTCCAATGCGCAGCTCTTTGCAAAAGAGAGATATTGGCAAGGAAAAGCTGTCTTGTACCTTTGCATTTTTCTCCCAAACGAAGGACACTAGAAAGAAAATTTTAAAGCCTCCTGTTAGGCCATCATCTACACGACATAGCCCTGAATTTTCCAATGCGCAGCTCTTTGCAAAAGAGAGATATTGGCAAGGAAAAGCTGTCTTGTACCTTTGCATTTTTCTCCCAAACGAAGGTCACTAGAAAGAAAATTTTAAAGCCCCCTGTTAGGCCATCATCTACACGACATAGCCCTGAATTTTCCAATGCGCAGCTCTTTGCAAAAGAGAGATATTGGCAAGGAAAAGCTGTCTTGTACCATTGCATTTTTCTCCCAAACGAAGGACACTAGAAAGAAAATGTTAAAGCCTCCTGTTAGGCCATCATCTACACGACATAGCCCTGAATTTTCCAATGCGCAGCTCTTTGCAAAAGAGAGATATTGGCAAGGAAAAGCTGTCTTGTACCATTGCATTTTTCTCCCAAACGAAGGTCACTAGAAAGAAAATGTTAAAGCCTCCTGTTAGGCCATCATCTACACGACATAGCCCTGAATTTTCCAATGCGTAGCTCTTTGCAAAAGAGAGATATTGGCAAGGAAAAGCTGTCTTGTACCTTTGCATTTTTCTCCCAAACGAAGGACACTAGAAAGAAAATTTTAAAGCCTCCTGTTAGGCCATCATCTACACGACATAGCCCTGAATTTTCCAATGCGCAGCTCTTTGCAAAAGAGAGATATTGGCAAGGAAAAGCTGTCTTGTACCATTGCATTTTTCTCCCAAACGAAGGACACTAGAAAGAACATTTTAAAGCCTCCTGTTAGGCCATCATCTACACGACATAGCCCTGAATTTTCCAATGCGCAGCTCTTTGCAAAAGAGAGATATTGGCAAGGAAAAGCTGTCTTGTACCTTTGCATTTTTCTCCCAAACGAAGGACACTAGAAAGAAAATTTTAAAGCCTCCTGTTAGGCCATCATCTACACGACATAGCCCTGAATTTTCCAATGCGCAGCTCTTTGCAAAAGAGAGATATTGGCAAGGAAAAGCTGTCTTGTACCATTGCATTTTTCTCCCAAACGAAGGACACTAGAAAGAAAATTTTAAAGCCTCCTGTTAGGCCATCATCTACACGACATAGCCCTGAATTTTCCAATGCGCAGCTCTTTGCAAAAGAGAGATATTGGCAAGGAAAAGCTGTCTTGTACCTTTGCATTTTTCTCCCAAACGAAGGACACTAGAAAGAAAATTTTAAAGCCTCCTGTTAGGCCATCATCTACACGACATAGCCCTGAATTTTCCAATGCGCAGCTCTTTGCAAAAGAGAGATATTGGCAAGGAAAAGCTGTCTTGTACCATTGCATTTTTCTCCCAAACGAAGGACACTAGAAAGAAAATTTTAAAGCCTCCTGTTAGGCCATCATCTACACGACATAGCCCTGAATTTTCCAATGCGTAGCTCTTTGCAAAAGAGAGATATTGGCAAGGAAAAGCTGTCTTGTACCTTTGCATTTTTCTCCCAAACGAAGGTCACTAGAAAGAAAATTTTAAAGCCTCCTGTTAGGCCATCATCTACACGACATAGCCCTGAATTTTCCAATGCGTAGCTCTTTGCAAAAGAGAGATATTGGCAAGGAAAAGCTGTCTTGTACCTTTGCATTTTTCTCCCAAACGAAGGACACTAGAAAGAAAATTTTAAAGCCTCCTGTTAGGCCATCATCTACACGACATAGCCCTGAATTTTCCAATGCGTAGCTCTTTGCAAAAGAGAGATATTGGCAAGGAAAAGCTGTCTTGTACCTTTGCATTTTTCTCCCAAACGAAGGACACTAGAAAGAAAATTTTAAAGCCTCCTGTTAGGCCATCATCTACACGACATAGCCCTGAATTTTCCAATGCGCAGCTCTTTGCAAAAGAGAGATATTGGCAAGGAAATGCTGTCTTGTACCATTGCATTTTTCTCCCAAACGAAGGACACTAGAAAGAACATTTTAAAGCCTCCTGTTAGGCCATCATCTACACGACATAGCCCTGAATTTTCCAATGCGCAGCTCTTTGCAAAAGAGAGATATTGGCATGGAAAAGCTGTCTTGTACCTTTGCATTTTTCTCCCAAACGAAGGACACTAGAAAGAAAATTTTAAAGCCTCCTGTTAGGCCATCATCTACACGACATAGCCCTGAATTTTCCAATGCGCAGCTCTTTGCAAAAGAGAGATATTGGCAAGGAAAAGCTGTCTTGTACCATTGCATTTTTCTCCCAAACGAAGGACACTAGAAAGAACATTTTAATGCCTCCTGTTAGGCCATCATCTACACGACATAGCCCTGAATTTTCCAATGCGCAGCTCTTTGCAAAAGAGAGATATTGGCAAGGAAAAGCTGTCTTGTACCTTTGCATTTTTCTCCCAAACGAAGGTCACTAGAAAGAAAATTTTAAAGCCTCCTGTTAGGCCATCATCTACACGACATAGCCCTGAATTTTCCAATGCGCAGCTCTTTGCAAAAGAGAGATATTGGTAAGGAAAAGCTGTCTTGTACCATTGCATTTTTCTCCCAAACGAAGGACACTAGAGAGAAAATTTTAAAGCCTCCTGTTAGGCCATCATCTACATGACATAGCCCTGAATTATCTAATGCGCAGCTCTTTGCAAAAGAGAGATATTGGCAAGGAAAAGCTGTCTTGTACCTTTGCATTTTTCTCCCAAACGAAGGTCACTAGAAAGAAAATTTTAAAGCCTCCTGTTAGGCAATCATCTACACGACATAGCCCTGTATTTTCCAATGCGTAGCTCTTTACAAAAGAGAGATATTGGCAAGGAAAAGCTGTCTTGTACCTTTGCATTTTTCTCCCAAACGAAGGACGCTAGAAAGAAAATTTTAAAGCCTCCTGTTAGGCCATCATCTACACGACATAGCCCTGAATTTTCCAATGCGCAGCTCTTTGCAAAAGAGAGATATTGGCAAGGAAAAGCTGTCTTGTACCTTTGCATTTTTCTCCCAAACGAAGGTCACTAGAAAGAAAATTTTAAAGCCTCCTGTTAGGCCATCATCTACACGACATAGCCCTGAATTTTCCAATGCGTAGCTCTTTGCAAAAGAGAGATATTGGCAAGGAAAAGCTGTCTTGTACCTTTGCATTTTTCTCCCAAACGAAGGACACTAGAAAGAAAATTTTAAAGCCTCCTGTTAGGCCATCATCTACACGACATAGCCCTGAATTTTCCAATGCGCAGCTCTTTGCAAAAGAGAGATATTGGCAAGGAAAAGCTGTCTTGTACCATTGCATTTTTCTCCCAAACGAAGGACACTAGAAAGAACATTTTAAAGCCTCCTGTTAGGCCATCATCTACACGACATAGCCCTGAATTTTCCAATGCGCAGCTCTTTGCAAAAGAGAGATATTGGCAAGGAAAAGCTGTCTTGTACCATTGCATTTTTCTCCCAAACGAAGGACACTAGAAAGAAAATTTTAAAGCCTCCTGTTAGGCCATCATCTACACGACATAGCCCTGAATTTTCCAATGCGCAGCTCTTTGCAAAAGAGAGATATTGGCAAGGAAAAGCTGTCTTGTACCATTGCATTTTTCTCCCAAACGAAGGACACTAGAAAGAAAATGTTAAAGCCTCCTGTTAGGCCATCATCTACACGACATAGCCCTGAATTTTCCAATGCGCAGCTCTTTGCAAAAGAGAGATATTGGCAAGGAAAAGCTGTCTTGTACCTTTGCATTTTTCTCCCAAACGAAGGACACTAGAAAGAAAATTTTAAAGCCTCCTGTTAGGCCATCATCTACACGACATAGCGCTGAATTTTCCAATGCGCAGCTCTTTGCAAAAGAGAGATATTGGCAAGGAAAAGCTGTCTTGTACCATTGCATTTTTCTCCCAAACGAAGGACACTAGAAAGAACATTTTAAAGCCTCCTGTTAGGCCATCATCTACACGACATAGCCCTGAATTTTCCAATGCGCAGCTCTTTGCAAAAGAGAGATATTGGCAAGGAAAAGCTGTCTTGTACCTTTGCATTTTTCTCCCAAACGAAGGTCACTAGAAAGAAAATTTTAAAGCCTCCTGTTAGGCCATCATCTACACGACATAGCCCTGAATTTTCCAATGCGTAGCTCTTTGCAAAAGAGAGATATTTGCAAGGAAAAGCTGTCTTGTACCTTTGCATTTTTCTCCCAAACGAAGGACACTAGAAAGAAAATTTTAAAGCCTCCTGTTAGGCCATCATCTACACGACATAGCCCTGAATTTTCCAATGCGCAGCTCTTTGCAAAAGAGAGATATTGGCAAGGAAAAGCTGTCTTGTACCATTGCATTTTTCTCCCAAACGAAGGACACTAGAAAGAAAATTTTAAAGCCTCCTGTTAGGCCATCATCTACACGACATAGCCCTGAATTTTCCAATGCGTAGCTCTTTGCAAAAGAGAGATATTGGCAAGGAAAAGCTGTCTTGTACCTTTGCATTTTTCTCCCAAACGAAGGACGCTAGAAAGAAAATTTTAAAGCCTCCTGTTAGGCCATCATCTACACGACATAGCCCTGAATTTTCCAATGCGCAGCTCTTTGCAAAAGAGAGATATTGGCAAGGAAAAGCTGTCTTGTACCTTTGCATTTTTCTCCCAAACGAAGGTCACTAGAAAGAAAATTTTAAAGCCTCCTGTTAGGCCATCATCTACACGACATAGCCCTGAATTTTCCAATGCGTAGCTCTTTGCAAAAGAGAGATATTGGCAAGGAAAAGCTGTCTTGTACCTTTGCATTTTTCTCCCAAACGAAGGACACTAGAAAGAAAATTTTAAAGCCTCCTGTTAGGCCATCATCTACACGACATAGCCCTGAATTTTCCAATGCGCAGCTCTTTGCAAAAGAGAGATATTGGCAAGGAAAAGCTGTCTTGTACCATTGCATTTTTCTCCCAAACGAAGGACACTAGAAAGAACATTTTAAAGCCTGCTGTTAGGCCATCATCTACACGACATAGCCCTGAATTTTCCAATGCGCAGCTCTTTGCAAAAGAGAAATATTGGCAAGGAAAAGCTGTCTTGTACCTTTGCATTTTTCTCCCAAACGAAGGTCACTAGAAAGAAAATTTTAAAGCCTCCTGTTAGGCCATCATCTACACGACATAGCCCTGAATTTTCCAATGCGCAGCTCTTTGCAAAAGAGAGATATTGGCAAGGAAAAGCTGTCTTGTACCTTTGCATTTTTCTCCCAAACGAAGGACACTAGAAAGAAAATTTTAAAGCCTCCTGTTAGGCCATCATCTACACGACATAGCCCTGAATTTTCCAATGCGCAGCTCTTTGCAAAAGAGAGATATTGGCAAGGAAAAGCTGTCTTGTACCATTGCATTTTTCTCCCAAACGAAGGACACTAGAAAGAAAATTTTAAAGCCTCCTGTTAGGCCATCATCTACACGACATAGCCCTGAATTTTCCAATGCGCAGCTCTTTGCAAAAGAGAGATATTGGCAAGGAAAAGCTGTCTTGTACCATTGCATTTTTCTCCCAAACGAAGGACACTAGAAAGAAAATGTTAAAGCCTCCTGTTAGGCCATCATCTACACGACATAGCCCTGAATTTTCCAATGCGCAGCTCTTTGCAAAAGAGAGATATTGGCAAGGAAAAGCTGTCTTGTACCTTTGCATTTTTCTCCCAAACGAAGGTCACTAGAAAGAAAATGTTAAAGCCCCCTGTTAGGCCATCATCTACACGACATAGCCCTGAATTTTCCAATGCGCAGCTCTTTGCAAAAGAGAGATATTGGCAAGGAAAAGCTGTCTTGTACCATTGCATTTTTCTCCCAAACGAAGGACACTAGAAAGAAAATGTTAAAGCCTCCTGTTAGGCCATCATCTACACGACATAGCCCTGAATTTTCCAATGCGCAGCTCTTTGCAAAAGAGAGATATTGGCAAGGAAAAGCTGTCTTGTACCTTTGCATTTTTCTCCCAAACGAAGGTCACTAGAAAGAAAATTTTAAAGCCTCCTGCTAGGCCATCATCTACACGACATAGCCCTGAATTTTCCAATGCGTAGCTCTTTGCAAAAGAGAGATATTGGCAAGGAAAAGCTGTCTTGTACCTTTGCATTTTTCTCCCAAACGAAGGACACTAGAAAGAAAATGTTAAAGCCTCCTGTTAGGCCATCATCTACACGACATAGCCCTGAATTTTCCAATGCGCAGCTCTTTGCAAAAGAGAGATATTGGCAAGGAAAAGCTGTCTTGTACCATTGCATTTTTCTCCCAAACGAAGGACACTAGAAAGAACATTTTAAAGCCTCCTGTTAGGCCATCATCTACACGACATAGCCCTGAATTTTCCAATGCGCAGCTCTTTGCAAAAGAGAGATATTGGCAAGGAAAAGCTGTCTTGTACCTTTGCATTTTTCTCCCAAACGAAGGACACTAGAAAGAAAATTTTAAAGCCTCCTGTTAGGCCATCATCTACACGACATAGCCCTGAATTTTCCAATGCGCAGCTCTTTGCAAAAGAGAGATATTGGCAAGGAAAAGCTGTCTTGTACCATTGCATTTTTCTCCCAAACGAAGGACACTAGAAAGAAAATTTTAAAGCCTCCTGTTAGGCCATCATCTACACGACATAGCCCTGAATTTTCCAATGCGCAGCTCTTTGCAAAAGAGAGATATTGGCAAGGAAAAGCTGTCTTGTACCTTTGCATTTTTCTCCCAAACGAAGGACACTAGAAAGAAAATTTTAAAGCCTCCTGTTAGGCCATCATCTACACGACATAGCCCTGAATTTTCCAATGCGCAGCTCTTTGCAAAAGAGAGATATTGGCAAGGAAAAGCTGTCTTGTACCATTGCATTTTTCTCCCAAACGAAGGACACTAGAAAGAAAATTTTAAAGCCTCCTGTTAGGCCATCATCTACACGACATAGCCCTGAATTTTCCAATGCGTAGCTCTTTGCAAAAGAGAGATATTGGCAAGGAAAAGCTGTCTTGTACCTTTGCATTTTTCTCCCAAACGAAGGTCACTAGAAAGAAAATTTTAAAGCCTCCTGTTAGGCCATCATCTACACGACATAGCCCTGAATTTTCCAATGCGTAGCTCTTTGCAAAAGAGAGATATTGGCAAGGAAAAGCTGTCTTGTACCTTTGCATTTTTCTCCCAAACGAAGGACACTAGAAAGAAAATTTTAAAGCCTCCTGTTAGGCCATCATCTACACGACATAGCCCTGAATTTTCCAATGCGTAGCTCTTTGCAAAAGAGAGATATTGGCAAGGAAAAGCTGTCTTGTACCTTTGCATTTTTCTCCCAAACGAAGGACACTAGAAAGAAAATTTTAAAGCCTCCTGTTAGGCCATCATCTACACGACATAGCCCTGAATTTTCCAATGCGCAGCTCTTTGCAAAAGAGAGATATTGGCAAGGAAAAGCTGTCTTGTACCATTGCATTTTTCTCCCAAACGAAGGACACTAGAAAGAACATTTTAAAGCCTCCTGTTAGGCCATCATCTACACGACATAGCCCTGAATTTTCCAATGCGCAGCTCTTTGCAAAAGAGAGATATTGGCAAGGAAAAGCTGTCTTGTACCTTTGCATTTTTCTCCCAAACGAAGGACACTAGAAAGAAAATTTTAAAGCCTCCTGTTAGGCCATCATCTACACGACATAGCCCTGAATTTTCCAATGCGCAGCTCTTTGCAAAAGAGAGATATTGGCAAGGAAAAGCTGTCTTGTACCATTGCATTTTTCTCCCAAACGAAGGACACTAGAAAGAACATTTTAATGCCTCCTGTTAGGCCATCATCTACACGACATAGCCCTGAATTTTCCAATGCGCAGCTCTTTGCAAAAGAGAGATATTGGCAAGGAAAAGCTGTCTTGTACCTTTGCATTTTTCTCCCAAACGAAGGTCACTAGAAAGAAAATTTTAAAGCCTCCTGTTAGGCCATCATCTACACGACATAGCCCTGAATTTTCCAATGCGCAGCTCTTTGCAAAAGAGAGATATTGGCAAGGAAAAGATGTCTTGTACCATTGCATTTTTCTCCCAAACGAAGGACACTAGAAAGAAAATTTTAAAGCCTCCTGTTAGGCCATCATCTACACGACATAGCCCTGAATTATCTAATGCGCAGCTCTTTGCAAAAGAGAGATATTGGCAAGGAAAAGCTGTCTTGTACCTTTGCATTTTTCTCCCAAACGAAGGTCACTAGAAAGAAAATTTTAAAGCCTCCTGTTAGGCCATCATCTACACGACATAGCCCTGAATTTTCCAATGCGTAGCTCTTTGCAAAAGAGAGACATTGGCAAGGAAAAGCTGTCTTGTACCATTGCATTTTTCTCCCAAACGAAGGACACTAGAAAGAACATTTTAAAGCCTCCTGTTAGGCCATCATCTACACGACATAGCCCTGAATTATCTAATGCGCAGCTCTTTGCAAAAGAGAGATATTGGCAAGGAAAAGCTGTCTTGTACCTTTGCATTTTTTCTCCCAAACGAAGGTCACTAGAAAGAAAATTTTAAAGCCTCCTGTTAGGCCATCATCTACACGACATAGCCCTGAATTTTCCAATGCGTAGCTCTTTGCAAAAGAGAGATATTGGCAAGGAAAAGCTGTCTTGTACCTTTGCAGTTTTCTCCCAAACGAAGGACACTAGAAAGAAAATTTTAAAGCCTCCTGTTAGGCCATCATCTACACGACATAGCCCTGAATTTTCCAATGCGCAGCTCTTTGCAAAAGAGAGATATTGGCAAGGAAAAGCTGTCTTGTACCATTGCATTTTTCTCCCAAACGAAGGACACTAGAAAGAACATTTTAAAGCCTGCTGTTAGGCCATCATCTACACGACATAGCCCTGAATTTTCCAATGCGCAGCTCTTTGCAAAAGAGAGATATTGGCAAGGAAAAGCTGTCTTGTACCATTGCATTTTTCTCCCAAACGAAGGACACTAGAAAGAACATTTTAATGCCTCCTGTTAGGCCATCATCTACACGACATAGCCCTGAATTTTCCAATGCGCAGCTCTTTGCAAAAGAGAGATATTGGCAAGGAAAAGCTGTCTTGTACCTTTGCATTTTTCTCCCAAACGAAGGTCACTAGAAAGAAAATTTTAAAGCCTCCTGTTAGGCCATCATCTACACGACATAGCCCTGAATTTTCCAATGCGCAGCTCTTTGCAAAAGAGAGATATTGGCAAGGAAAAGATGTCTTGTACCATTGCATTTTTCTCCCAAACGAAGGACACTAGAAAGAAAATTTTAAAGCCTCCTGTTAGGCCATCATCTACACGACATAGCCCTGAATTATCTAATGCGCAGCTCTTTGCAAAAGAGAGATATTGGCAAGGAAAAGCTGTCTTGTACCTTTGCATTTTTCTCCCAAACGAAGGTCACTAGAAAGAAAATTTTAAAGCCTCCTGTTAGGCCATCATCTACACGACATAGCCCTGAATTTTCCAATGCGTAGCTCTTTGCAAAAGAGAGACATTGGCAAGGAAAAGCTGTCTTGTACCTTTGCATTTTTCTCCCAAACGAAGGACACTAGAAAGAAAATTTTAAAGCCTCCTGTTAGGCCATCATCTACACGACATAGCCCTGAATTTTCCAATGCGCAGCTCTTTGCAAAAGAGAGATATTGGCAAGGAAAAGCTGTCTTGTACCATTGCATTTTTCTCCCAAACGAAGGACACTAGAAAGAACATTTTAAAGCCTCCTGTTAGGCCATCATCTACACGACATAGCCCTGAATTATCTAATGCGCAGCTCTTTGCAAAAGAGAGATATTGGCAAGGAAAAGCTGTCTTGTACCATTGCATTTTTCTCCCAAACGAAGGACACTAGAAAGAAAATTTTAAAGCCTCCTGTTAGGCCATCATCTACACGACATAGCCCTGAATTTTCCAATGCGTAGCTCTTTGCAAAAGAGAGATATTGGCAAGGAAAAGCTGTCTTGTACCTTTGCATTTTTCTCCCAAACGAAGGTCACTAGAAAGAAAATTTTAAAGCCTCCTGTTAGGCCATCATCTACACGACATAGCCCTGAATTTTCCAATGCGTAGCTCTTTGCAAAAGAGAGATATTGGCAAGGAAAAGCTGTCTTGTACCTTTGCATTTTTCTCCCAAACGAAGGACACTAGAAAGAAAATTTTAAAGCCTCCTGTTAGGCCATCATCTACACGACATAGCCCTGAATTTTCCAATGCGTAGCTCTTTGCAAAAGAGAGATATTGGCAAGGAAAAGCTGTCTTGTACCTTTGCATTTTTCTCCCAAACGAAGGACACTAGAAAGAAAATTTTAAAGCCTCCTGTTAGGCCATCATCTACACGACATAGCCCTGAATTTTCCAATGCGCAGCTCTTTGCAAAAGAGAGATATTGGCAAGGAAAAGCTGTCTTGTACCATTGCATTTTTCTCCCAAACGAAGGACACTAGAAAGAACATTTTAAAGCCTCCTGTTAGGCCATCATCTACACGACATAGCCCTGAATTTTCCAATGCGCAGCTCTTTGCAAAAGAGAGATATTGGCAAGGAAAAGCTGTCTTGTACCTTTGCATTTTTCTCCCAAACGAAGGACACTAGAAAGAAAATTTTAAAGCCTCCTGTTAGGCCATCATCTACACGACATAGCCCTGAATTTTCCAATGCGCAGCTCTTTGCAAAAGAGAGATATTGGAAAGGAAAAGCTGTCTTGTACCATTGCATTTTTCTCCCAAACGAAGGACACTAGAAAGAACATTTTAATGCCTCCTGTTAGGCCATCATCTACACGACATAGCCCTGAATTTTCCAATGCGCAGCTCTTTGCAAAAGAGAGATATTGGCAAGGAAAAGCTGTCTTGTACCTTTGCATTTTTCTCCCAAACGAAGGTCACTAGAAAGAAAATTTTAAAGCCTCCTGTTAGGCCATCATCTACACGACATAGCCCTGAATTTTCCAATGCGCAGCTCTTTGCAAAAGAGAGATATTGGCAAGGAAAAGATGTCTTGTACCATTGCATTTTTCTCCCAAACGAAGGACACTAGAAAGAAAATTTTAAAGCCTCCTGTTAGGCCATCATCTACACGACATAGCCCTGAATTATCTAATGCGCAGCTCTTTGCAAAAGAGAGATATTGGCAAGGAAAAGCTGTCTTGTACCTTTGCATTTTTCTCCCAAACGAAGGTCACTAGAAAGAAAATTTTAAAGCCTCCTGTTAGGCCATCATCTACACGACATAGCCCTGAATTTTCCAATGCGTAGCTCTTTGCAAAAGAGAGACATTGGCAAGGAAAAGCTGTCTTGTACCTTTGCATTTTTCTCCCAAACGAAGGACACTAGAAAGAAAATTTTAAAGCCTCCTGTAAGGCCATCATCTACACGACATAGCCCTGAATTTTCCAATGCGCAGCTCTTTGCAAAAGAGAGATATTGGCAAGGAAAAGCTGTCTTGTACCATTGCATTTTTCTCCCAAACGAAGGACACTAGAAAGAACATTTTAAAGCCTCCTGTTAGGCCATCATCTACACGACATAGCCCTGAATTATCTAATGCGCAGCTCTTTGCAAAAGAGAGATATTGGCAAGGAAAAGCTGTCTTGTACCTTTGCATTTTTTCTCCCAAACGAAGGTCACTAGAAAGAAAATTTTAAAGCCTCCTGTTAGGCCATCATCTACACGACATAGCCCTGAATTTTCCAATGCGTAGCTCTTTGCAAAAGAGAGATATTGGCAAGGAAAAGCTGTCTTGTACCTTTGCAGTTTTCTCCCAAACGAAGGACACTAGAAAGAAAATTTTAAAGCCTCCTGTTAGGCCATCATCTACACGACATAGCCCTGAATTTTCCAATGCGCAGCTCTTTGCAAAAGAGAGATATTGGCAAGGAAAAGCTGTCTTGTACCATTGCATTTTTCTCCCAAACGAAGGACACTAGAAAGAACATTTTAAAGCCTGCTGTTAGGCCATCATCTACACGACATAGCCCTGAATTTTCCAATGCGCAGCTCTTTGCAAAAGAGAGATATTGGCAAGGAAAAGCTGTCTTGTACCATTGCATTTTTCTCCCAAACGAAGGACACTAGAAAGAACATTTTAATGCCTCCTGTTAGGCCATCATCTACACGACATAGCCCTGAATTTTCCAATGCGCAGCTCTTTGCAAAAGAGAGATATTGGCAAGGAAAAGCTGTCTTGTACCTTTGCATTTTTCTCCCAAACGAAGGTCACTAGAAAGAAAATTTTAAAGCCTCCTGTTAGGCCATCATCTACACGACATAGCCCTGAATTTTCCAATGCGCAGCTCTTTGCAAAAGAGAGATATTGGCAAGGAAAAGATGTCTTGTACCATTGCATTTTTCTCCCAAACGAAGGACACTAGAAAGAAAATTTTAAAGCCTCCTGTTAGGCCATCATCTACACGACATAGCCCTGAATTATCTAATGCGCAGCTCTTTGCAAAAGAGAGATATTGGCAAGGAAAAGCTGTCTTGTACCTTTGCATTTTTCTCCCAAACGAAGGTCACTAGAAAGAAAATTTTAAAGCCTCCTGTTAGGCCATCATCTACACGACATAGCCCTGAATTTTCCAATGCGTAGCTCTTTGCAAAAGAGAGACATTGGCAAGGAAAAGCTGTCTTGTACCTTTGCATTTTTCTCCCAAACGAAGGACACTAGAAAGAAAATTTTAAAGCCTCCTGTTAGGCCATCATCTACACGACATAGCCCTGAATTTTCCAATGCGCAGCTCTTTGCAAAAGAGAGATATTGGCAAGGAAAAGCTGTCTTGTACCATTGCATTTTTCTCCCAAACGAAGGACACTAGAAAGAACATTTTAAAGCCTCCTGTTAGGCCATCATCTACACGACATAGCCCTGAATTATCTAATGCGCAGCTCTTTGCAAAAGAGAGATATTGGCAAGGAAAAGCTGTCTTGTACCTTTGCATTTTTTCTCCCAAACGAAGGTCACTAGAAAGAAAATTTTAAAGCCTCCTGTTAGGCCATCATCTACACGACATAGCCCTGAATTTTCCAATGCGTAGCTCTTTGCAAAAGAGAGATATTGGCAAGGAAAAGCTGTCTTGTACCTTTGCAGTTTTCTCCCAAACGAAGGACACTAGAAAGAAAATTTTAAAGCCTCCTGTTAGGCCATCATCTACACGACATAGCCCTGAATTTTCCAATGCGCAGCTCTTTGCAAAAGAGAGATATTGGCAAGGAAAAGCTGTCTTGTACCATTGCATTTTTCTCCCAAACGAAGGACACTAGAAAGAACATTTTAAAGCCTGCTGTTAGGCCATCATCTACACGACATAGCCCTGAATTTTCCAATGCGCAGCTCTTTGCAAAAGAGAGATATTGGCAAGGAAAAGCTGTCTTGTACCTTTGCATTTTTCTCCCAAACGAAGGTCACTAGAAAGAAAATTTTAAAGCCTCCTGTTAGGCAATCATCTACACGACATAGCCCTGAATTTTCCAATGCGTAGCTCTTTGCAAAAGAGAGATATTTGCAAGGAAAAGCTGTCTTGTACCTTTGCATTTTTCTCCCAAACGAAGGAAACTAGAAAGAAAATTTTAAAGCCTCCTGTTAGGCCGTCATCTACACGACATAGCCCTGAATTTTCCAATGCGCAGCTCTTTGCAAAAGAGAGATATTGGCAAGGAAAAGCTGTCTTGTACCATTGCATTTTTCTCCCAAACGAAGGACACTAGAAAGAAAATTTTAAAGCCTCCTGTTAGGCCATCATCTACACGACATAGCCCTGAATTTTCCAATGCGCAGCTCTTTGCAAAAGAGAGATATTGGCAAGGAAAAGCTGTCTTGTACCTTTGCATTTTTCTCCCAAACGAAGGTCACTAGAAAGAAAATTTTAAAGCCTCCTGTTAGGCCATCATCTACACGACATAGCCCTGAATTTTCCAATGCGTAGCTCTTTGCAAAAGAGAGATATTGGCAAGGAAAAGCTGTCTTGTACCTTTGCATTTTTCTCCAAAACGAAGGACACTAGAAAGAAAATTTTAAAGCCTCCTGTTAGGCCATCATCTACACGACATAGCCCTGAATTTTCCAATGCGCAGCTCTTTGCAAAAGAGAGATATTGGCAAGGAAAAGCTGTCTTGTACCATTGCATTTTTCTCCCAAACGAAGGACACTAGAAAGAACATTTTAAAGCCTGCTGTTAGGCCATCATCTACACGACATAGCCCTGAATTTTCCAATGCGCAGCTCTTTGCAAAAGAGAGATATTGGCAAGGAAAAGCTGTCTTGTACCTTTGCATTTTTCTCCCAAACGAAGGTCACTAGAAAGAAAATTTTAAAGCCTCCTGTTAGGCCATCATCTACACGACATAGCCCTGAATTTTCCAATGCGTAGCTCTTTGCAAAAGAGAGATATTTGCAAGGAAAAGCTGTCTTGTACCTTTGCATTTTTCTCCCAAACGAAGGACACTAGAAAGAAAATTTTAAAGCCTCCTGTTAAGCCATCATCTACACGACATAGCCCTGAATTTTCCAATGCGCAGCTCTTTGCAAAAGAGAGATATTGGCAAGGAAAAGCTGTCTTGTACCTTTGCATTTTTCTCCCAAACGAAGGACACTAGAAAGAAAATTTTAAAGCCTCCTGTTAGGCCATCATCTACACGACATAGCCCTGAATTTTCCAATGCGCAGCTCTTTGCAAAAGAGAGATATTGGCAAGGAAAAGCTGTCTTGTACCATTGCATTTTTCTCCAAAACGAAGGACACTAGAAAGAAAATTTTAAAGCCTCCTGTTAGGCCATCATCTACACGACATAGCCCTGAATTTTCCAATGCGCAGCTCTTTGCAAAAGAGAGATATTGGCAAGGAAAAGCTGTCTTGTACCATTGCATTTTTCTCCCAAACGAAGGACACTAGAAAGAAAATGTTAAAGCCTCCTGTTAGGCCATCATCTACACGACATAGCCCTGAATTTTCCAATGCGCAGCTCTTTGCAAAAGAGAGATATTGGCAAGGAAAAGCTGTCTTGTACCTTTGCATTTTTCTCCCAAACGAAGGTCACTAGAAAGAAAATTTTAAAGCCCCCTGTTAGGCCATCATCTACACGACATAGCCCTGAATTTTCCAATGCGCAGCTCTTTGCAAAAGAGAGATATTGGCAAGGAAAAGCTGTCTTGTACCATTGCATTTTTCTCCCAAACGAAGGACACTAGAAAGAAAATGTTAAAGCCTCCTGTTAGGCCATCATCTACACGACATAGCCCTGAATTTTCCAATGCGCAGCTCTTTGCAAAAGAGAGATATTGGCAAGGAAAAGCTGTCTTGTACCTTTGCATTTTTCTCCCAAACGAAGGACACTAGAAAGAAAATTTTAAAGCCTCCTGTTAGGCCATCATCTACACGACATAGCCCTGAATTTTCCAATGCGCAGCTCTTTGCAAAAGAGAGATATTGGCAAGGAAAAGCTGTCTTGTACCATTGCATTTTTCTCCCAAACGAAGGACACTAGAAAGAACATTTTAAAGCCTCCTGTTAGGCCATCATCTACACGACATAGCCCTGAATTTTCCAATGCGCAGCTCTTTGCAAAAGAGAGATATTGGCAAGGAAAAGCTGTCTTGTACCTTTGCATTTTTCTCCCAAACGAAGGAAACTAGAAAGAAAATTTTAAAGCCTCCTGTTAGGCCATCATCTACACGACATAGCCCTGAATTTTCCAATGCGCAGCTCTTTGCAAAAGAGAGATATTGGCAAGGAAAAGCTGTCTTGTACCTTTGCATTTTTTCTCCCAAACGAAGGTCACTAGAAAGAAAATTTTAAAGCCTCCTGTTAGGCCATCATCTACACGACATAGCCCTGAATTTTCCAATGCGTAGCTCTTTGCAAAAGAGAGATATTGGCAAGGAAAAGCTGTCTTGTACCTTTGCAGTTTTCTCCCAAACGAAGGACACTAGAAAGAAAATTTTAAAGCCTCCTGTTAGGCCATCATCTACACGACATAGCCCTGAATTTTCCAATGCGCAGCTCTTTGCAAAAGAGAGATATTGGCAAGGAAAAGCTGTCTTGTACCATTGCATTTTTCTCCCAAACGAAGGACACTAGAAAGAACATTTTAAAGCCTGCTGTTAGGCCATCATCTACACGACATAGCCCTGAATTTTCCAATGCGCAGCTCTTTGCAAAAGAGAGATATTGGCAAGGAAAAGCTGTCTTGTACCTTTGCATTTTTCTCCCAAACGAAGGTCACTAGAAAGAAAATTTTAAAGCCTCCTGTTAGGCAATCATCTACACGACATAGCCCTGAATTTTCCAATGCGTAGCTCTTTGCAAAAGAGAGATATTTGCAAGGAAAAGCTGTCTTGTACCTTTGCATTTTTCTCCCAAACGAAGGAAACTAGAAAGAAAATTTTAAAGCCTCCTGTTAGGCCGTCATCTACACGACATAGCCCTGAATTTTCCAATGCGCAGCTCTTTGCAAAAGAGAGATATTGGCAAGGAAAAGCTGTCTTGTACCATTGCATTTTTCTCCCAAACGAAGGACACTAGAAAGAAAATTTTAAAGCCTCCTGTTAGGCCATCATCTACACGACATAGCCCTGAATTTTCCAATGCGCAGCTCTTTGCAAAAGAGAGATATTGGCAAGGAAAAGCTGTCTTGTACCTTTGCATTTTTCTCCCAAACGAAGGTCACTAGAAAGAAAATTTTAAAGCCTCCTGTTAGGCCATCATCTACACGACATAGCCCTGAATTTTCCAATGCGTAGCTCTTTGCAAAAGAGAGATATTGGCAAGGAAAAGCTGTCTTGTACCTTTGCATTTTTCTCCAAAACGAAGGACACTAGAAAGAAAATTTTAAAGCCTCCTGTTAGGCCATCATCTACACGACATAGCCCTGAATTTTCCAATGCGCAGCTCTTTGCAAAAGAGAGATATTGGCAAGGAAAAGCTGTCTTGTACCATTGCATTTTTCTCCCAAACGAAGGACACTAGAAAGAACATTTTAAAGCCTGCTGTTAGGCCATCATCTACACGACATAGCCCTGAATTTTCCAATGCGCAGCTCTTTGCAAAAGAGAGATATTGGCAAGGAAAAGCTGTCTTGTACCTTTGCATTTTTCTCCCAAACGAAGGTCACTAGAAAGAAAATTTTAAAGCCTCCTGTTAGGCCATCATCTACACGACATAGCCCTGAATTTTCCAATGCGTAGCTCTTTGCAAAAGAGAGATATTTGCAAGGAAAAGCTGTCTTGTACCTTTGCATTTTTCTCCCAAACGAAGGACACTAGAAAGAAAATTTTAAAGCCTCCTGTTAAGCCATCATCTACACGACATAGCCCTGAATTTTCCAATGCGCAGCTCTTTGCAAAAGAGAGATATTGGCAAGGAAAAGCTGTCTTGTACCTTTGCATTTTTCTCCCAAACGAAGGACACTAGAAAGAAAATTTTAAAGCCTCCTGTTAGGCCATCATCTACACGACATAGCCCTGAATTTTCCAATGCGCAGCTCTTTGCAAAAGAGAGATATTGGCAAGGAAAAGCTGTCTTGTACCATTGCATTTTTCTCCAAAACGAAGGACACTAGAAAGAAAATTTTAAAGCCTCCTGTTAGGCCATCATCTACACGACATAGCCCTGAATTTTCCAATGCGCAGCTCTTTGCAAAAGAGAGATATTGGCAAGGAAAAGCTGTCTTGTACCATTGCATTTTTCTCCCAAACGAAGGACACTAGAAAGAAAATGTTAAAGCCTCCTGTTAGGCCATCATCTACACGACATAGCCCTGAATTTTCCAATGCGCAGCTCTTTGCAAAAGAGAGATATTGGCAAGGAAAAGCTGTCTTGTACCTTTGCATTTTTCTCCCAAACGAAGGTCACTAGAAAGAAAATTTTAAAGCCCCCTGTTAGGCCATCATCTACACGACATAGCCCTGAATTTTCCAATGCGCAGCTCTTTGCAAAAGAGAGATATTGGCAAGGAAAAGCTGTCTTGTACCATTGCATTTTTCTCCCAAACGAAGGACACTAGAAAGAAAATGTTAAAGCCTCCTGTTAGGCCATCATCTACACGACATAGCCCTGAATTTTCCAATGCGCAGCTCTTTGCAAAAGAGAGATATTGGCAAGGAAAAGCTGTCTTGTACCTTTGCATTTTTCTCCCAAACGAAGGACACTAGAAAGAAAATTTTAAAGCCTCCTGTTAGGCCATCATCTACACGACATAGCCCTGAATTTTCCAATGCGCAGCTCTTTGCAAAAGAGAGATATTGGCAAGGAAAAGCTGTCTTGTACCATTGCATTTTTCTCCCAAACGAAGGACACTAGAAAGAACATTTTAAAGCCTCCTGTTAGGCCATCATCTACACGACATAGCCCTGAATTTTCCAATGCGCAGCTCTTTGCAAAAGAGAGATATTGGCAAGGAAAAGCTGTCTTGTACCTTTGCATTTTTCTCCCAAACGAAGGAAACTAGAAAGAAAATTTTAAAGCCTCCTGTTAGGCCATCATCTACACGACATAGCCCTGAATTTTCCAATGCGCAGCTCTTTGCAAAAGAGAGATATTGGCAAGGAAAAGCTGTCTTGTACCATTGCATTTTTCTCCCAAACGAAGGACACTAGAAAGAAAATTTTAAAGCCTCCTGTTAGGCCATCATCTACACGACATAGCCCTGAATTTTCCAATGCGTAGCTCTTTGCAAAAGAGAGATATTGGCAAGGAAAAGCTGTCTTGTACCTTTGCATTTTTCTCCCAAACGAAGGTCACTAGAAAGAAAATTTTAAAGCCTCCTGTTAGGCCATCATCTACACGACATAGCCCTGAATTTTCCAATGCGTAGCTCTTTGCAAAAGAGAGATATTGGCAAGGAAAAGCTGTCTTGTACCTTTGCATTTTTCTCCCAAACGAAGGACACTAGAAAGAAAATTTTAAAGCCTCCTGTTAGGCCATCATCTACACGACATAGCCCTGAATTTTCCAATGCGTGGCTCTTTGCAAAAGAGAGATATTGGCAAGGAAAAGCTGTCTTGTACCTTTGCATTTTTCTCCCAAACGAAGGACACTAGAAAGAAAATTTTAAAGCCTCCTGTTAGGCCATCATCTACAAGACATAGCCCTGAATTTTCCAATGCGCAGCTCTTTGCAAAAGAGAGATATTGGCAAGGAAAAGAGGTCTTGTACCATTGCATTTTTCTCCCAAACGAAGGACACTAGAAAGAACATTTTAAAGCCTCCTGTTAGGCCATCATCTACACGACATAGCCCTGAATTTTCCAATGCGCAGCTCTTTGCAAAAGAGAGATATTGGCAAGGAAAAGCTGTCTTGTACCTTTGCATTTTTCTCCCAAACGAAGGACACTAGAAAGAAAATTTTAAAGCCTCCTGTTAGGCCATCATCTACACGACATAGCCCTGAATTTTCCAATGCGCAGCTCTTTGCAAAAGAGAGATATTGGCAAGGAAAAGCTGTCTTGTACCATTGCATTTTTCTCCCAAACGAAGGACACTAGAAAGAACATTTTAATGCCTCCTGTTAGGCCATCATCTACACGACATAGCCCTGAATTTTCCAATGCGCAGCTCTTTGCAAAAGAGAGATATTGGCAAGGAAAAGCTGTCTTGTACCTTTGCACTTTTCTCCCAAACGAAGGTCACTAGAAAGAAAATTTTAAAGCCTCCTGTTAGGCCATCATCTACACGACATAGCCCTGAATTTTCCAATGCGCAGCTCTTTGCAAAAGAGAGATATTGGCAAGGAAAAGCTGTCTTGTACCATTGCATTTTTCTCCCAAACGAAGGACACTAGAAAGAAAATTTTAAAGCCTCCTGTTAGGCCATCATCTACACGACATAGCCCTGAATTAGCTAATGCGCAGCTCTTTGCAAAAGAGAGATATTGGCAAGGAAAAGCTGTCTTGTACCTTTGCATTTTTCTCCCAAACGAAGGTCACTAGAAAGAAAATTTTAAAGCCTCCTGTTAGGCCATCATCTACACGACATAGCCCTGAATTTTCCAATGCGTAGCTCTTTGCAAAAGAGAGACATTGGCAAGGAAAAGCTGTCTTGTACCTTTGCATTTTTCTCCCAAACGAAGGACACTAGAAAGAAAATTTTAAAGCCTCCTGTTAGGCCATCATCTACACGACATAGCCCTGAATTTTCCAATGCGCAGCTCTTTGCAAAAGAGAGATATTGGCAAGGAAAAGCTGTCTTGTACCATTGCATTTTTCTCCCAAACGAAGGTCACTAGAAAGAACATTTTAAAGCCTCCTGTTAGGCCATCATCTACACGACATAGCCCTGAATTATCTAATGCGCAGCTCTTTGCAAAAGAGAGATATTGGCAAGGAAAAGCTGTCTTGTACCTTTGCATTTTTCTCCCAAACGAAGGTCACTAGAAAGAAAATTTTAAAGCCTCCTGTTAGGCCATCATCTACACGACATAGCCCTGAATTTTCCAATGCGTAGCTCTTTGCAAAAGAGAGATATTGGCAAGGAAAAGCTGTCTTGTACCTTTGCATTTTTCTCCCAAACGAAGGACACTAGAAAAATTTTTTTAAAGCCTCCTGTTAGGCCATCATCTACACGACATAGCCCTGAATTTTCCAATGCGCAGCTCTTTGCAAAAGAGAGATATTGGCAAGGAAAAGCTGTCTTGTACCATTGCATTTTTCTCCCAAACGAAGGACACTAGAAAGAAAATTTTAAAGCCTCCTGTTAGGCCATCATCTACACGACATAGCCCTGAATTTTCCAAAGCGCAGCTCTTTGCAAAAGAGAGATATTGGCAAGGAAAAGCTGTCTTGTACCTTTGCATTTTTCTCCCAAACGAAGGACACTAGAAAGAAAATTTTAAAGCCTCCTGTTAGGCCATCATCTACACGACATAGCCCTGAATTTTCCAATGCGTAGCTCTTTGCAAAAGAGAGATATTGGCAAGGAAAAGCTGTCTTGTACCTTTGCATTTTTCTCCCAAACGAAGGACACTAGAAAGAAAATTTTAAAGCCTCCTGTTAGGCCATCATCTACACGACATAGCCCTGAATTTTCCAATGCGTAGCTCTTTGCAAAAGAGAGATATTGGCAAGGAAAAGCTGTCTTGTACCTTTGCATTTTTCTCCCAAACGAAGGACACTAGAAAGAAAATTTTAAAGCCTCCTGTTAGGCCATCATCTACACGACATAGCCCTGAATTTTCCAATGCGCAGCTCTTTGCAAAAGAGAGATATTGGCAAGGAAAAGCTGTCTTGTACCATTGCATTTTTCTCCCAAACGAAGGACACTAGAAAGAAAATTTTAAAGCCTCCTGTTAGGCCATCATCTACACGACATAGCCCTGAATTATCTAATGCGCAGCTCTTTGCAAAAGAGAGATATTGGCAAGGAAAAGCTGTCTTGTACCTTTGCATTTTTCTCCCAAACGAAGGTCACTAGAAAGAAAATTTTAAAGCCTCCTGTTAGGCCATCATCTACACGACATAGCCCTGAATTTTCCAATGCGTAGCTCTTTGCAAAAGAGAGATATTGGCAAGGAAAAGCTGTCTTGTACCTTTGCATTTTTCTCCCAAACGAAGGACACTAGAAAGAAAATTTTAAAGCCTCCTGTTAGGCCATCATCTACACGACATAGCCCTGAATTTTCCAATGCGCAGCTCTTTGCAAAAGAGAGATATTGGCAAGGAAAAGCTGTCTTGTACCATTGCATTTTTCTCCCAAACGAAGGACACTAGAAAGAAAATTTTAAAGCCTCCTGTTAGGCCATCATCTACACGACATAGCCCTGAATTTTCCAATGCGCAGCTCTTTGCAAAAGAGAGATATTGGCAAGGAAAAGCTGTCTTGTACCATTGCATTTTTCTCCCAAACGAAGGACACTAGAAAGAAAATTTTAAAGCCTCCTGTTAGGCCATCATCTACACGACATAGCCCTGAATTTTCCAATGCGTAGCTCTTTGCAAAAGAGAGATATTGGCAAGGAAAAGCTGTCTTGTACCTTTGCATTTTTCTCCCAAACGAAGGACACTAGAAAGAAAATTTTAAAGCCTCCTGTTAGGCCATCATCTACACGACATAGCCCTGAATTTTCCAATGCGCAGCTCTTTGCAAAAGAGAGATATTGGCAAGGAAAAGCTGTCTTGTACCTTTGCATTTTTCTCCCAAACGAAGGTCACTAGAAAGAAAATTTTAAAGCCTCCTGTTAGGCCATCATCTACACGACATAGACCTGAATTTTCCAATGCGTAGCTCTTTGCAAAAGAGAGATATTGGCAAGGAAAAGCTGTCTTGTACCTTTGCATTTTTCTCCCAAACGAAGGACACTAGAAAGAAAATTTTAAAACCTCCTGTTAGGCCATCATCTACACGACATATCCCTGAATTTTCCAATGCGTAGCTCTTTGCAAAAGAGAGATATTGGCAAGGAAAAGCTGTCTTGTACCTTTGCATTTTTCTCCCAAACGAAGGACACTAGAAAGAAAATTTTAAAGCCTCCTGTTAGGCCATCATCTACACGACATAGCCCTGAATTTTCCAATGCGCAGCTCTTTGCAAAAGAGAGATATTGGCAAGGAAAAGCTGTCTTGTACCATTGCATTTTTCTCCCAAACGAAGGACACTAGAAAGAACATTTTAAAGCCTCCTGTTAGGCCATCATCTACACGACATAGCCCTGAATTTTCCAATGCGCAGCTCTTTGCAAAAGAGAGATATTGGCAAGGAAAAGCTGTCTTGTACCTTTGCATTTTTCTCCCAAACGAAGGTCACTAGAAAGAAAATTTTAAAGCCTCCTGTTAGGCCATCATCTACACGACATAGCCCTGAATTATCTAATGCGCAGCTCTTTGCAAAAGAGAGATATTGGCAAGGAAAAGCTGTCTTGTACCATTGCATTTTTCTCCCAAACGAAGGACACTAGAAAGAACATTTTAAAGCCTCCTGTTAGGCCATCATCTACACGACATAGCCCTGAATTTTCCAATGCGCAGCTCTTTGCAAAAGAGAGATATTGGCAAGGAAAAGCTGTCTTGTACCTTTGCATTTTTCTCCCAAACGAAGGTCACTAGAAAGAAAATTTTAAAGCCTCCTGTTAGGCCATCATCTACACGACATAGCCCTGAATTTTCCAATGCGTAGCTCTTAGCAAAAGAGAGATATTGGCAAGGAAAAGCTGTCTTGTACCTTTGCATTTTTCTCCCAAACGAAGGACACTAGAAAGAAAATTTTAAAGCCTCCTGTTAGGCCATCATCTACACGACATAGCCCTGAATTTTCCAATGCGCAGCTCTTTGCAAAAGAGAGATATTGGCAAGGAAAAGCTGTCTTGTACCATTGCATTTTTCTCCCAAACGAAGGACACTAGAAAGAACATTTTAAAGCCTCCTGTTAGGCCATCATCTACACGACATAGCCCTGAATTTTCCAATGCGCAGCTCTTTGCAAAAGAGAGATATTGGCAAGGAAAAGCTGTCTTGTACCTTTGCATTTTTCTCCCAAACGAAGGTCACTAGAAAGAAAATTTTAAAGCCTCCTGTTAGGCCATCATCTACACGACATAGCCCTGAATTTTCCAATGCGTAGCTCTTTGCAAAAGAGAGATATTGGCAAGGAAAAGCTGTCTTGTACCTTTGCATTTTTCTCCCAAACGAAGGACACTAGAAAGAAAATTTTAAAGCCTCCTGTTAGGCCATCATCTACACGACATAGCCCTGAATTTTCCAATGCGTAGCTCTTTGCAAAAGAGAGATATTGGCAAGGAAAAGCTGTCTTGTACCTTTGCATTTTTCTCCCAAACGAAGGACACTAGAAAGAAAATTTTAAAGCCTCCTGTTAGGCCATCATCTACACGACATAGCCCTGAATTTTCCAATGCGTAGCTCTTTGCAAAAGAGAGATATTTGCAAGGAAAAGCTGTCTTGTACCTTTGCATTTTTCTCCCAAACGAAGGACACTAGAAAGAAAATTTTAAAGCCTCCTGTTAAGCCATCATCTACACGACATAGCCCTGAATTTTCCAATGCGCAGCTCTTTGCAAAAGAGAGATATTGGCAAGGAAAAGCTGTCTTGTACCTTTGCATTTTTCTCCCAAACGAAGGACACTAGAAAGAAAATTTTAAAGCCTCCTGTTAGGCCATCATCTACACGACATAGCCCTGAATTTTCCAATGCGCAGCTCTTTGCAAAAGAGAGATATTGGCAAGGAAAAGCTGTCTTGTACCATTGCATTTTTCTCCCAAACGAAGGACACTAGAAAGAAAATTTTAAAGCCTCCTGTTAGGCCATCATCTACACGACATAGCCCTGAATTTTCCAATGCGCAGCTCTTTGCAAAAGAGAGATATTGGCAAGGAAAAGCTGTCTTGTACCATTGCATTTTTCTCCCAAACGAAGGACACTAGAAAGAAAATGTTAAAGCCTCCTGTTAGGCCATCATCTACACGACATAGCCCTGAATTTTCCAATGCGCAGCTCTTTGCAAAAGAGAGATATTGGCAAGGAAAAGCTGTCTTGTACCTTTGCATTTTTCTCCCAAACGAAGGTCACTAGAAAGAAAATTTTAAAGCCCCCTGTTAGGCCATCATCTACACGACATAGCCCTGAATTTTCCAATGCGCAGCTCTTTGCAAAAGAGAGATATTGGCAAGGAAAAGCTGTCTTGTACCATTGCATTTTTCTCCCAAACGAAGGACACTAGAAAGAAAATGTTAAAGCCTCCTGTTAGGCCATCATCTACACGACATAGCCCTGAATTTTCCAATGCGCAGCTCTTTGCAAAAGAGAGATATTGGCAAGGAAAAGCTGTCTTGTACCTTTGCATTTTTCTCCCAAACGAAGGACACTAGAAAGAAAATTTTAAAGCCTCCTGTTAGGCCATCATCTACACGACATAGCCCTGAATTTTCCAATGCGCAGCTCTTTGCAAAAGAGAGATATTGGCAAGGAAAAGCTGTCTTGTACCATTGCATTTTTCTCCCAAACGAAGGACACTAGAAAGAACATTTTAAAGCCTCCTGTTAGGCCATCATCTACACGACATAGCCCTGAATTTTCCAATGCGCAGCTCTTTGCAAAAGAGAGATATTGGCAAGGAAAAGCTGTCTTGTACCTTTGCATTTTTCTCCCAAACGAAGGAAACTAGAAAGAAAATTTTAAAGCCTCCTGTTAGGCCATCATCTACACGACATAGCCCTGAATTTTCCAATGCGCAGCTCTTTGCAAAAGAGAGATATTGGCAAGGAAAAGCTGTCTTGTACCATTGCATTTTTCTCCCAAACGAAGGACACTAGAAAGAAAATTTTAAAGCCTCCTGTTAGGCCATCATCTACACGACATAGCCCTGAATTTTCCAATGCGTAGCTCTTTGCAAAAGAGAGATATTGGCAAGGAAAAGCTGTCTTGTACCTTTGCATTTTTCTCCCAAACGAAGGTCACTAGAAAGAAAATTTTAAAGCCTCCTGTTAGGCCATCATCTACACGACATAGCCCTGAATTTTCCAATGCGTAGCTCTTTGCAAAAGAGAGATATTGGCAAGGAAAAGCTGTCTTGTACCTTTGCATTTTTCTCCCAAACGAAGGACACTAGAAAGAAAATTTTAAAGCCTCCTGTTAGGCCATCATCTACACGACATAGCCCTGAATTTTCCAATGCGTGGCTCTTTGCAAAAGAGAGATATTGGCAAGGAAAAGCTGTCTTGTACCTTTGCATTTTTCTCCCAAACGAAGGACACTAGAAAGAAAATTTTAAAGCCTCCTGTTAGGCCATCATCTACAAGACATAGCCCTGAATTTTCCAATGCGCAGCTCTTTGCAAAAGAGAGATATTGGCAAGGAAAAGAGGTCTTGTACCATTGCATTTTTCTCCCAAACGAAGGACACTAGAAAGAACATTTTAAAGCCTCCTGTTAGGCCATCATCTACACGACATAGCCCTGAATTTTCCAATGCGCAGCTCTTTGCAAAAGAGAGATATTGGCAAGGAAAAGCTGTCTTGTACCTTTGCATTTTTCTCCCAAACGAAGGACACTAGAAAGAAAATTTTAAAGCCTCCTGTTAGGCCATCATCTACACGACATAGCCCTGAATTTTCCAATGCGCAGCTCTTTGCAAAAGAGAGATATTGGCAAGGAAAAGCTGTCTTGTACCATTGCATTTTTCTCCCAAACGAAGGACACTAGAAAGAACATTTTAATGCCTCCTGTTAGGCCATCATCTACACGACATAGCCCTGAATTTTCCAATGCGCAGCTCTTTGCAAAAGAGAGATATTGGCAAGGAAAAGCTGTCTTGTACCTTTGCACTTTTCTCCCAAACGAAGGTCACTAGAAAGAAAATTTTAAAGCCTCCTGTTAGGCCATCATCTACACGACATAGCCCTGAATTTTCCAATGCGCAGCTCTTTGCAAAAGAGAGATATTGGCAAGGAAAAGCTGTCTTGTACCATTGCATTTTTCTCCCAAACGAAGGACACTAGAAAGAAAATTTTAAAGCCTCCTGTTAGGCCATCATCTACACGACATAGCCCTGAATTAGCTAATGCGCAGCTCTTTGCAAAAGAGAGATATTGGCAAGGAAAAGCTGTCTTGTACCTTTGCATTTTTCTCCCAAACGAAGGTCACTAGAAAGAAAATTTTAAAGCCTCCTGTTAGGCCATCATCTACACGACATAGCCCTGAATTTTCCAATGCGTAGCTCTTTGCAAAAGAGAGACATTGGCAAGGAAAAGCTGTCTTGTACCTTTGCATTTTTCTCCCAAACGAAGGACACTAGAAAGAAAATTTTAAAGCCTCCTGTTAGGCCATCATCTACACGACATAGCCCTGAATTTTCCAATGCGCAGCTCTTTGCAAAAGAGAGATATTGGCAAGGAAAAGCTGTCTTGTACCATTGCATTTTTCTCCCAAACGAAGGTCACTAGAAAGAACATTTTAAAGCCTCCTGTTAGGCCATCATCTACACGACATAGCCCTGAATTATCTAATGCGCAGCTCTTTGCAAAAGAGAGATATTGGCAAGGAAAAGCTGTCTTGTACCTTTGCATTTTTCTCCCAAACGAAGGTCACTAGAAAGAAAATTTTAAAGCCTCCTGTTAGGCCATCATCTACACGACATAGCCCTGAATTTTCCAATGCGTAGCTCTTTGCAAAAGAGAGATATTGGCAAGGAAAAGCTGTCTTGTACCTTTGCATTTTTCTCCCAAACGAAGGACACTAGAAAATTTTTTTTAAAGCCTCCTGTTAGGCCATCATCTACACGACATAGCCCTGAATTTTCCAATGCGCAGCTCTTTGCAAAAGAGAGATATTGGCAAGGAAAAGCTGTCTTGTACCATTGCATTTTTCTCCCAAACGAAGGACACTAGAAAGAAAATTTTAAAGCCTCCTGTTAGGCCATCATCTACACGACATAGCCCTGAATTTTCCAAAGCGCAGCTCTTTGCAAAAGAGAGATATTGGTAAGGAAAAGCTGTCTTGTACCTTTGCATTTTTCTCCCAAACGAAGGACACTAGAAAGAAAATTTTAAAGCCTCCTGTTAGGCCATCATCTACACGACATAGCCCTGAATTTTCCAATGCGTAGCTCTTTGCAAAAGAGAGATATTGGCAAGGAAAAGCTGTCTTGTACCTTTGCATTTTTCTCCCAAACGAAGGACACTAGAAAGAAAATTTTAAAGCCTCCTGTTAGGCCATCATCTACACGACATAGCCCTGAATTTTCCAATGCGTAGCTCTTTGCAAAAGAGAGATATTGGCAAGGAAAAGCTGTCTTGTACCTTTGCATTTTTCTCCCAAACGAAGGACACTAGAAAGAAAATTTTAAAGCCTCCTGTTAGGCCATCATCTACACGACATAGCCCTGAATTTTCCAATGCGCAGCTCTTTGCAAAAGAGAGATATTGGCAAGGAAAAGCTGTCTTGTACCATTGCATTTTTCTCCCAAACGAAGGACACTAGAAAGAAAATTTTAAAGCCTCCTGTTAGGCCATCATCTACACGACATAGCCCTGAATTATCTAATGCGCAGCTCTTTGCAAAAGAGAGATATTGGCAAGGAAAAGCTGTCTTGTACCTTTGCATTTTTCTCCCAAACGAAGGTCACTAGAAAGAAAATTTTAAAGCCTCCTGTTAGGCCATCATCTACACGACATAGCCCTGAATTTTCCAATGCGTAGCTCTTTGCAAAAGAGAGATATTGGCAAGGAAAAGCTGTCTTGTACCTTTGCATTTTTCTCCCAAACGAAGGACACTAGAAAGAAAATTTTAAAGCCTCCTGTTAGGCCATCATCTACACGACATAGCCCTGAATTTTCCAATGCGCAGCTCTTTGCAAAAGAGAGATATTGGCAAGGAAAAGCTGTCTTGTACCATTGCATTTTTCTCCCAAACGAAGGACACTAGAAAGAAAATTTTAAAGCCTCCTGTTAGGCCATCATCTACACGACATAGCCCTGAATTTTCCAATGCGCAGCTCTTTGCAAAAGAGAGATATTGGCAAGGAAAAGCTGTCTTGTACCATTGCATTTTTCTCCCAAACGAAGGACACTAGAAAGAAAATTTTAAAGCCTCCTGTTAGGCCATCATCTACACGACATAGCCCTGAATTTTCCAATGCGTAGCTCTTTGCAAAAGAGAGATATTGGCAAGGAAAAGCTGTCTTGTACCTTTGCATTTTTCTCCCAAACGAAGGACACTAGAAAGAAAATTTTAAAGCCTCCTGTTAGGCCATCATCTACACGACATAGCCCTGAATTTTCCAATGCGCAGCTCTTTGCAAAAGAGAGATATTGGCAAGGAAAAGCTGTCTTGTACCTTTGCATTTTTCTCCCAAACGAAGGTCACTAGAAAGAAAATTTTAAAGCCTCCTGTTAGGCCATCATCTACACGACATAGCCCTGAATTTTCCAATGCGCAGCTCTTTGCAAAAGAGAGATATTGGCAAGGAAAAGCTGTCTTGTACCATTGCATTTTTCTCCCAAACGAAGGACACTAGAAAGAAAATTTTAAAGCCTCCTGTTAGGCCATCATCTACACGACATAGCCCTGAATTATCTAATGCGCAGCTCTTTGCAAAAGAGAGATATTGGCAAGGAAAAGCTGTCTTGTACCTTTGCATTTTTCTCCCAAACGAAGGTCACTAGAAAGAAAATTTTAAAGCCTCCTGTTAGGCCATCATCTACACGACATAGCCCTGAATTTTCCAATGCGTAGCTCTTTGCAAAAGAGAGATATTGGCAAGGAAAAGCTGTCTTGTACCTTTGCATTTTTCTCCCAAACGAAGGACACTAGAAAGAAAATTTTAAAGCCTCCTGTTAGGCCATCATCTACACGACATAGCCCTGAATTTTCCAATGCGCAGCTCTTTGCAAAAGAGAGATATTGGCAAGGAAAAGCTGTCTTGTACCATTGCATTTTTCTCCCAAACGAAGGACACTAGAAAGAAAATTTTAAAGCCTCCTGTTAGGCCATCATCTACACGACATAGCCCTGAATTTTCCAATGCGCAGCTCTTTGCAAAAGAGAGATATTGGCAAGGAAAAGCTGTCTTGTACCATTGCATTTTTCTCCCAAACGAAGGACACTAGAAAGAAAATTTTAAAGCCTCCTGTTAGGCCATCATCTACACGACATAGCCCTGAATTTTCCAATGCGTAGCTCTTTGCAAAAGAGAGATATTGGCAAGGAAAAGCTGTCTTGTACCTTTGCATTTTTCTCCCAAACGAAGGACACTAGAAAGAAAATTTTAAAGCCTCCTGTTAGGCCATCATCTACACGACATAGCCCTGAATTTTCCAATGCGCAGCTCTTTGCAAAAGAGAGATATTGGCAAGGAAAAGCTGTCTTGTACCTTTGCATTTTTCTCCCAAACGAAGGTCACTAGAAAGAAAATTTTAAAGCCTCCTGTTAGGCCATCATCTACACGACATAGACCTGAATTTTCCAATGCGTAGCTCTTTGCAAAAGAGAGATATTGGCAAGGAAAAGCTGTCTTGTACCTTTGCATTTTTCTCCCAAACGAAGGACACTAGAAAGAAAATTTTAAAACCTCCTGTTAGGCCATCATCTACACGACATATCCCTGAATTTTCCAATGCGTAGCTCTTTGCAAAAGAGAGATATTGGCAAGGAAAAGCTGTCTTGTACCTTTGCATTTTTCTCCCAAACGAAGGACACTAGAAAGAAAATTTTAAAGCCTCCTGTTAGGCCATCATCTACACGACATAGCCCTGAATTTTCCAATGCGCAGCTCTTTGCAAAAGAGAGATATTGGCAAGGAAAAGCTGTCTTGTACCATTGCATTTTTCTCCCAAACGAAGGACACTAGAAAGAACATTTTAAAGCCTCCTGTTAGGCCATCATCTACACGACATAGCCCTGAATTTTCCAATGCGCAGCTCTTTGCAAAAGAGAGATATTGGCAAGGAAAAGCTGTCTTGTACCTTTGCATTTTTCTCCCAAACGAAGGTCACTAGAAAGAAAATTTTAAAGCCTCCTGTTAGGCCATCATCTACACGACATAGCCCTGAATTATCTAATGCGCAGCTCTTTGCAAAAGAGAGATATTGGCAAGGAAAAGCTGTCTTGTACCATTGCATTTTTCTCCCAAACGAAGGACACTAGAAAGAACATTTTAAAGCCTCCTGTTAGGCCATCATCTACACGACATAGCCCTGAATTTTCCAATGCGCAGCTCTTTGCAAAAGAGAGATATTGGCAAGGAAAAGCTGTCTTGTACCTTTGCATTTTTCTCCCAAACGAAGGTCACTAGAAAGAAAATTTTAAAGCCTCCTGTTAGGCCATCATCTACACGACATAGCCCTGAATTTTCCAATGCGTAGCTCTTAGCAAAAGAGAGATATTGGCAAGGAAAAGCTGTCTTGTACCTTTGCATTTTTCTCCCAAACGAAGGACACTAGAAAGAAAATTTTAAAGCCTCCTGTTAGGCCATCATCTACACGACATAGCCCTGAATTTTCCAATGCGCAGCTCTTTGCAAAAGAGAGATATTGGCAAGGAAAAGCTGTCTTGTACCATTGCATTTTTCTCCCAAACGAAGGACACTAGAAAGAACATTTTAAAGCCTCCTGTTAGGCCATCATCTACACGACATAGCCCTGAATTTTCCAATGCGCAGCTCTTTGCAAAAGAGAGATATTGGCAAGGAAAAGCTGTCTTGTACCTTTGCATTTTTCTCCCAAACGAAGGTCACTAGAAAGAAAATTTTAAAGCCTCCTGTTAGGCTATCATCTACACGACATAGCCCTGAATTTTCCAATGCGTAGCTCTTTGCAAAAGAGAGATATTGGCAAGGAAAAGCTGTCTTGTACCTTTGCATTTTTCTCCCAAACGAAGGACACTAGAAAGAAAATTTTAAAGCCTCCTGTTAGGCCATCATCTACACGACATAGCCCTGAATTTTCCAATGCGTAGCTCTTTGCAAAAGAGAGATATTGGCAAGGAAAAGCTGTCTTGTACCTTTGCATTTTTCTCCCAAACGAAGGACACTAGAAAGAAAATTTTAAAGCCTCCTGTTAGGCCATCATCTACACGACATAGCCCTGAATTTTCCAATGCGTAGCTCTTTGCAAAAGAGAGATATTTGCAAGGAAAAGCTGTCTTGTACCTTTGCATTTTTCTCCCAAACGAAGGACACTAGAAAGAAAATTTTAAAGCCTCCTGTTAAGCCATCATCTACACGACATAGCCCTGAATTTTCCAATGCGCAGCTCTTTGCAAAAGAGAGATATTGGCAAGGAAAAGCTGTCTTGTACCTTTGCATTTTTCTCCCAAACGAAGGACACTAGAAAGAAAATTTTAAAGCCTCCTGTTAGGCCATCATCTACACGACATAGCCCTGAATTTTCCAATGCGCAGCTCTTTGCAAAAGAGAGATATTGGCAAGGAAAAGCTGTCTTGTACCATTGCATTTTTCTCCCAAACGAAGGACACTAGAAAGAAAATTTTAAAGCCTCCTGTTAGGCCATCATCTACACGACATAGCCCTGAATTTTCCAATGCGCAGCTCTTTGCAAAAGAGAGATATTGGCAAGGAAAAGCTGTCTTGTACCATTGCATTTTTCTCCCAAACGAAGGACACTAGAAAGAAAATGTTAAAGCCTCCTGTTAGGCCATCATCTACACGACATAGCCCTGAATTTTCCAATGCGCAGCTCTTTGCAAAAGAGAGATATTGGCAAGGAAAAGCTGTCTTGTACCTTTGCATTTTTCTCCCAAACGAAGGTCACTAGAAAGAAAATTTTAAAGCCCCCTGTTAGGCCATCATCTACACGACATAGCCCTGAATTTTCCAATGCGCAGCTCTTTGCAAAAGAGAGATATTGGCAAGGAAAAGCTGTCTTGTACCATTGCATTTTTCTCCCAAACGAAGGACACTAGAAAGAAAATGTTAAAGCCTCCTGTTAGGCCATCATCTACACGACATAGCCCTGAATTTTCCAATGCGCAGCTCTTTGCAAAAGAGAGATATTGGCAAGGAAAAGCTGTCTTGTACCTTTGCATTTTTCTCCCAAACGAAGGACACTAGAAAGAAAATTTTAAAGCCTCCTGTTAGGCCATCATCTACACGACATAGCCCTGAATTTTCCAATGCGCAGCTCTTTGCAAAAGAGAGATATTGGCAAGGAAAAGCTGTCTTGTACCATTGCATTTTTCTCCCAAACGAAGGACACTAGAAAGAACATTTTAAAGCCTCCTGTTAGGCCATCATCTACACGACATAGCCCTGAATTTTCCAATGCGCAGCTCTTTGCAAAAGAGAGATATTGGCAAGGAAAAGCTGTCTTGTACCTTTGCATTTTTCTCCCAAACGAAGGAAACTAGAAAGAAAATTTTAAAGCCTCCTGTTAGGCCATCATCTACACGACATAGCCCTGAATTTTCCAATGCGCAGCTCTTTGCAAAAGAGAGATATTGGCAAGGAAAAGCTGTCTTGTACCATTGCATTTTTCTCCCAAACGAAGGACACTAGAAAGAAAATTTTAAAGCCTCCTGTTAGGCCATCATCTACACGACATAGCCCTGAATTTTCCAATGCGTAGCTCTTTGCAAAAGAGAGATATTGGCAAGGAAAAGCTGTCTTGTACCTTTGCATTTTTCTCCCAAACGAAGGTCACTAGAAAGAAAATTTTAAAGCCTCCTGTTAGGCCATCATCTACACGACATAGCCCTGAATTTTCCAATGCGTAGCTCTTTGCAAAAGAGAGATATTGGCAAGGAAAAGCTGTCTTGTACCTTTGCATTTTTCTCCCAAACGAAGGACACTAGAAAGAAAATTTTAAAGCCTCCTGTTAGGCCATCATCTACACGACATAGCCCTGAATTTTCCAATGCGTGGCTCTTTGCAAAAGAGAGATATTGGCAAGGAAAAGCTGTCTTGTACCTTTGCATTTTTCTCCCAAACGAAGGACACTAGAAAGAAAATTTTAAAGCCTCCTGTTAGGCCATCATCTACAAGACATAGCCCTGAATTTTCCAATGCGCAGCTCTTTGCAAAAGAGAGATATTGGCAAGGAAAAGAGGTCTTGTACCATTGCATTTTTCTCCCAAACGAAGGACACTAGAAAGAACATTTTAAAGCCTCCTGTTAGGCCATCATCTACACGACATAGCCCTGAATTTTCCAATGCGCAGCTCTTTGCAAAAGAGAGATATTGGCAAGGAAAAGCTGTCTTGTACCTTTGCATTTTTCTCCCAAACGAAGGACACTAGAAAGAAAATTTTAAAGCCTCCTGTTAGGCCATCATCTACACGACATAGCCCTGAATTTTCCAATGCGCAGCTCTTTGCAAAAGAGAGATATTGGCAAGGAAAAGCTGTCTTGTACCATTGCATTTTTCTCCCAAACGAAGGACACTAGAAAGAACATTTTAATGCCTCCTGTTAGGCCATCATCTACACGACATAGCCCTGAATTTTCCAATGCGCAGCTCTTTGCAAAAGAGAGATATTGGCAAGGAAAAGCTGTCTTGTACCTTTGCACTTTTCTCCCAAACGAAGGTCACTAGAAAGAAAATTTTAAAGCCTCCTGTTAGGCCATCATCTACACGACATAGCCCTGAATTTTCCAATGCGCAGCTCTTTGCAAAAGAGAGATATTGGCAAGGAAAAGCTGTCTTGTACCATTGCATTTTTCTCCCAAACGAAGGACACTAGAAAGAAAATTTTAAAGCCTCCTGTTAGGCCATCATCTACACGACATAGCCCTGAATTAGCTAATGCGCAGCTCTTTGCAAAAGAGAGATATTGGCAAGGAAAAGCTGTCTTGTACCTTTGCATTTTTCTCCCAAACGAAGGTCACTAGAAAGAAAATTTTAAAGCCTCCTGTTAGGCCATCATCTACACGACATAGCCCTGAATTTTCCAATGCGTAGCTCTTTGCAAAAGAGAGACATTGGCAAGGAAAAGCTGTCTTGTACCTTTGCATTTTTCTCCCAAACGAAGGACACTAGAAAGAAAATTTTAAAGCCTCCTGTTAGGCCATCATCTACACGACATAGCCCTGAATTTTCCAATGCGCAGCTCTTTGCAAAAGAGAGATATTGGCAAGGAAAAGCTGTCTTGTACCATTGCATTTTTCTCCCAAACGAAGGTCACTAGAAAGAACATTTTAAAGCCTCCTGTTAGGCCATCATCTACACGACATAGCCCTGAATTATCTAATGCGCAGCTCTTTGCAAAAGAGAGATATTGGCAAGGAAAAGCTGTCTTGTACCTTTGCATTTTTCTCCCAAACGAAGGTCACTAGAAAGAAAATTTTAAAGCCTCCTGTTAGGCCATCATCTACACGACATAGCCCTGAATTTTCCAATGCGTAGCTCTTTGCAAAAGAGAGATATTGGCAAGGAAAAGCTGTCTTGTACCTTTGCATTTTTCTCCCAAACGAAGGACACTAGAAAGAAAATTTTAAAGCCTCCTGTTAGGCCATCATCTACACGACATAGCCCTGAATTTTCCAATGCGCAGCTCTTTGCAAAAGAGAGATATTGGCAAGGAAAAGCTGTCTTGTACCTTTGCATTTTTCTCCCAAACGAAGGTCACTAGAAAGAAAATTTTAAAGCCTCCTGTTAGGCCATCATCTACACGACATAGACCTGAATTTTCCAATGCGTAGCTCTTTGCAAAAGAGAGATATTGGCAAGGAAAAGCTGTCTTGTACCTTTGCATTTTTCTCCCAAACGAAGGACACTAGAAAGAAAATTTTAAAACCTCCTGTTAGGCCATCATCTACACGACATATCCCTGAATTTTCCAATGCGTAGCTCTTTGCAAAAGAGAGATATTGGCAAGGAAAAGCTGTCTTGTACCTTTGCATTTTTCTCCCAAACGAAGGACACTAGAAAGAAAATTTTAAAGCCTCCTGTTAGGCCATCATCTACACGACATAGCCCTGAATTTTCCAATGCGCAGCTCTTTGCAAAAGAGAGATATTGGCAAGGAAAAGCTGTCTTGTACCATTGCATTTTTCTCCCAAACGAAGGACACTAGAAAGAACATTTTAAAGCCTCCTGTTAGGCCATCATCTACACGACATAGCCCTGAATTTTCCAATGCGCAGCTCTTTGCAAAAGAGAGATATTGGCAAGGAAAAGCTGTCTTGTACCTTTGCATTTTTCTCCCAAACGAAGGTCACTAGAAAGAAAATTTTAAAGCCTCCTGTTAGGCCATCATCTACACGACATAGCCCTGAATTATCTAATGCGCAGCTCTTTGCAAAAGAGAGATATTGGCAAGGAAAAGCTGTCTTGTACCATTGCATTTTTCTCCCAAACGAAGGACACTAGAAAGAACATTTTAAAGCCTCCTGTTAGGCCATCATCTACACGACATAGCCCTGAATTTTCCAATGCGCAGCTCTTTGCAAAAGAGAGATATTGGCAAGGAAAAGCTGTCTTGTACCTTTGCATTTTTCTCCCAAACGAAGGTCACTAGAAAGAAAATTTTAAAGCCTCCTGTTAGGCCATCATCTACACGACATAGCCCTGAATTTTCCAATGCGTAGCTCTTAGCAAAAGAGAGATATTGGCAAGGAAAAGCTGTCTTGTACCTTTGCATTTTTCTCCCAAACGAAGGACACTAGAAAGAAAATTTTAAAGCCTCCTGTTAGGCCATCATCTACACGACATAGCCCTGAATTTTCCAATGCGCAGCTCTTTGCAAAAGAGAGATATTGGCAAGGAAAAGCTGTCTTGTACCATTGCATTTTTCTCCCAAACGAAGGACACTAGAAAGAACATTTTAAAGCCTCCTGTTAGGCCATCATCTACACGACATAGCCCTGAATTTTCCAATGCGCAGCTCTTTGCAAAAGAGAGATATTGGCAAGGAAAAGCTGTCTTGTACCTTTGCATTTTTCTCCCAAACGAAGGTCACTAGAAAGAAAATTTTAAAGCCTCCTGTTAGGCCATCATCTACACGACATAGCCCTGAATTTTCCAATGCGTAGCTCTTTGCAAAAGAGAGATATTGGCAAGGAAAAGCTGTCTTGTACCTTTGCATTTTTCTCCCAAACGAAGGACACTAGAAAGAAAATTTTAAAGCCTCCTGTTAGGCCATCATCTACACGACATAGCCCTGAATTTTCCAATGCGTAGCTCTTTGCAAAAGAGAGATATTGGCAAGGAAAAGCTGTCTTGTACCTTTGCATTTTTCTCCCAAACGAAGGACACTAGAAAGAAAATTTTAAAGCCTCCTGTTAGGCCATCATCTACACGACATAGCCCTGAATTTTCCAATGCGTAGCTCTTTGCAAAAGAGAGATATTTGCAAGGAAAAGCTGTCTTGTACCTTTGCATTTTTCTCCCAAACGAAGGACACTAGAAAGAAAATTTTAAAGCCTCCTGTTAAGCCATCATCTACACGACATAGCCCTGAATTTTCCAATGCGCAGCTCTTTGCAAAAGAGAGATATTGGCAAGGAAAAGCTGTCTTGTACCTTTGCATTTTTCTCCCAAACGAAGGACACTAGAAAGAAAATTTTAAAGCCTCCTGTTAGGCCATCATCTACACGACATAGCCCTGAATTTTCCAATGCGCAGCTCTTTGCAAAAGAGAGATATTGGCAAGGAAAAGCTGTCTTGTACCATTGCATTTTTCTCCCAAACGAAGGACACTAGAAAGAAAATTTTAAAGCCTCCTGTTAGGCCATCATCTACACGACATAGCCCTGAATTTTCCAATGCGCAGCTCTTTGCAAAAGAGAGATATTGGCAAGGAAAAGCTGTCTTGTACCATTGCATTTTTCTCCCAAACGAAGGACACTAGAAAGAAAATGTTAAAGCCTCCTGTTAGGCCATCATCTACACGACATAGCCCTGAATTTTCCAATGCGCAGCTCTTTGCAAAAGAGAGATATTGGCAAGGAAAAGCTGTCTTGTACCTTTGCATTTTTCTCCCAAACGAAGGTCACTAGAAAGAAAATTTTAAAGCCCCCTGTTAGGCCATCATCTACACGACATAGCCCTGAATTTTCCAATGCGCAGCTCTTTGCAAAAGAGAGATATTGGCAAGGAAAAGCTGTCTTGTACCATTGCATTTTTCTCCCAAACGAAGGACACTAGAAAGAAAATGTTAAAGCCTCCTGTTAGGCCATCATCTACACGACATAGCCCTGAATTTTCCAATGCGCAGCTCTTTGCAAAAGAGAGATATTGGCAAGGAAAAGCTGTCTTGTACCTTTGCATTTTTCTCCCAAACGAAGGACACTAGAAAGAAAATTTTAAAGCCTCCTGTTAGGCCATCATCTACACGACATAGCCCTGAATTTTCCAATGCGCAGCTCTTTGCAAAAGAGAGATATTGGCAAGGAAAAGCTGTCTTGTACCATTGCATTTTTCTCCCAAACGAAGGACACTAGAAAGAACATTTTAAAGCCTCCTGTTAGGCCATCATCTACACGACATAGCCCTGAATTTTCCAATGCGCAGCTCTTTGCAAAAGAGAGATATTGGCAAGGAAAAGCTGTCTTGTACCTTTGCATTTTTCTCCCAAACGAAGGAAACTAGAAAGAAAATTTTAAAGCCTCCTGTTAGGCCATCATCTACACGACATAGCCCTGAATTTTCCAATGCGCAGCTCTTTGCAAAAGAGAGATATTGGCAAGGAAAAGCTGTCTTGTACCATTGCATTTTTCTCCCAAACGAAGGACACTAGAAAGAAAATTTTAAAGCCTCCTGTTAGGCCATCATCTACACGACATAGCCCTGAATTTTCCAATGCGTAGCTCTTTGCAAAAGAGAGATATTGGCAAGGAAAAGCTGTCTTGTACCTTTGCATTTTTCTCCCAAACGAAGGTCACTAGAAAGAAAATTTTAAAGCCTCCTGTTAGGCCATCATCTACACGACATAGCCCTGAATTTTCCAATGCGTAGCTCTTTGCAAAAGAGAGATATTGGCAAGGAAAAGCTGTCTTGTACCTTTGCATTTTTCTCCCAAACGAAGGACACTAGAAAGAAAATTTTAAAGCCTCCTGTTAGGCCATCATCTACACGACATAGCCCTGAATTTTCCAATGCGTGGCTCTTTGCAAAAGAGAGATATTGGCAAGGAAAAGCTGTCTTGTACCTTTGCATTTTTCTCCCAAACGAAGGACACTAGAAAGAAAATTTTAAAGCCTCCTGTTAGGCCATCATCTACAAGACATAGCCCTGAATTTTCCAATGCGCAGCTCTTTGCAAAAGAGAGATATTGGCAAGGAAAAGAGGTCTTGTACCATTGCATTTTTCTCCCAAACGAAGGACACTAGAAAGAACATTTTAAAGCCTCCTGTTAGGCCATCATCTACACGACATAGCCCTGAATTTTCCAATGCGCAGCTCTTTGCAAAAGAGAGATATTGGCAAGGAAAAGCTGTCTTGTACCTTTGCATTTTTCTCCCAAACGAAGGACACTAGAAAGAAAATTTTAAAGCCTCCTGTTAGGCCATCATCTACACGACATAGCCCTGAATTTTCCAATGCGCAGCTCTTTGCAAAAGAGAGATATTGGCAAGGAAAAGCTGTCTTGTACCATTGCATTTTTCTCCCAAACGAAGGACACTAGAAAGAACATTTTAATGCCTCCTGTTAGGCCATCATCTACACGACATAGCCCTGAATTTTCCAATGCGCAGCTCTTTGCAAAAGAGAGATATTGGCAAGGAAAAGCTGTCTTGTACCTTTGCACTTTTCTCCCAAACGAAGGTCACTAGAAAGAAAATTTTAAAGCCTCCTGTTAGGCCATCATCTACACGACATAGCCCTGAATTTTCCAATGCGCAGCTCTTTGCAAAAGAGAGATATTGGCAAGGAAAAGCTGTCTTGTACCATTGCATTTTTCTCCCAAACGAAGGACACTAGAAAGAAAATTTTAAAGCCTCCTGTTAGGCCATCATCTACACGACATAGCCCTGAATTAGCTAATGCGCAGCTCTTTGCAAAAGAGAGATATTGGCAAGGAAAAGCTGTCTTGTACCTTTGCATTTTTCTCCCAAACGAAGGTCACTAGAAAGAAAATTTTAAAGCCTCCTGTTAGGCCATCATCTACACGACATAGCCCTGAATTTTCCAATGCGTAGCTCTTTGCAAAAGAGAGACATTGGCAAGGAAAAGCTGTCTTGTACCTTTGCATTTTTCTCCCAAACGAAGGACACTAGAAAGAAAATTTTAAAGCCTCCTGTTAGGCCATCATCTACACGACATAGCCCTGAATTTTCCAATGCGCAGCTCTTTGCAAAAGAGAGATATTGGCAAGGAAAAGCTGTCTTGTACCATTGCATTTTTCTCCCAAACGAAGGTCACTAGAAAGAACATTTTAAAGCCTCCTGTTAGGCCATCATCTACACGACATAGCCCTGAATTATCTAATGCGCAGCTCTTTGCAAAAGAGAGATATTGGCAAGGAAAAGCTGTCTTGTACCTTTGCATTTTTCTCCCAAACGAAGGTCACTAGAAAGAAAATTTTAAAGCCTCCTGTTAGGCCATCATCTACACGACATAGCCCTGAATTTTCCAATGCGTAGCTCTTTGCAAAAGAGAGATATTGGCAAGGAAAAGCTGTCTTGTACCTTTGCATTTTTCTCCCAAACGAAGGACACTAGAAAAATTTTTTTAAAGCCTCCTGTTAGGCCATCATCTACACGACATAGCCCTGAATTTTCCAATGCGCAGCTCTTTGCAAAAGAGAGATATTGGCAAGGAAAAGCTGTCTTGTACCATTGCATTTTTCTCCCAAACGAAGGACACTAGAAAGAAAATTTTAAAGCCTCCTGTTAGGCCATCATCTACACGACATAGCCCTGAATTTTCCAAAGCGCAGCTCTTTGCAAAAGAGAGATATTGGCAAGGAAAAGCTGTCTTGTACCTTTGCATTTTTCTCCCAAACGAAGGACACTAGAAAGAAAATTTTAAAGCCTCCTGTTAGGCCATCATCTACACGACATAGCCCTGAATTTTCCAATGCGTAGCTCTTTGCAAAAGAGAGATATTGGCAAGGAAAAGCTGTCTTGTACCTTTGCATTTTTCTCCCAAACGAAGGACACTAGAAAGAAAATTTTAAAGCCTCCTGTTAGGCCATCATCTACACGACATAGCCCTGAATTTTCCAATGCGTAGCTCTTTGCAAAAGAGAGATATTGGCAAGGAAAAGCTGTCTTGTACCTTTGCATTTTTCTCCCAAACGAAGGACACTAGAAAGAAAATTTTAAAGCCTCCTGTTAGGCCATCATCTACACGACATAGCCCTGAATTTTCCAATGCGCAGCTCTTTGCAAAAGAGAGATATTGGCAAGGAAAAGCTGTCTTGTACCATTGCATTTTTCTCCCAAACGAAGGACACTAGAAAGAAAATTTTAAAGCCTCCTGTTAGGCCATCATCTACACGACATAGCCCTGAATTATCTAATGCGCAGCTCTTTGCAAAAGAGAGATATTGGCAAGGAAAAGCTGTCTTGTACCTTTGCATTTTTCTCCCAAACGAAGGTCACTAGAAAGAAAATTTTAAAGCCTCCTGTTAGGCCATCATCTACACGACATAGCCCTGAATTTTCCAATGCGTAGCTCTTTGCAAAAGAGAGATATTGGCAAGGAAAAGCTGTCTTGTACCTTTGCATTTTTCTCCCAAACGAAGGACACTAGAAAGAAAATTTTAAAGCCTCCTGTTAGGCCATCATCTACACGACATAGCCCTGAATTTTCCAATGCGCAGCTCTTTGCAAAAGAGAGATATTGGCAAGGAAAAGCTGTCTTGTACCATTGCATTTTTCTCCCAAACGAAGGACACTAGAAAGAAAATTTTAAAGCCTCCTGTTAGGCCATCATCTACACGACATAGCCCTGAATTTTCCAATGCGCAGCTCTTTGCAAAAGAGAGATATTGGCAAGGAAAAGCTGTCTTGTACCATTGCATTTTTCTCCCAAACGAAGGACACTAGAAAGAAAATTTTAAAGCCTCCTGTTAGGCCATCATCTACACGACATAGCCCTGAATTTTCCAATGCGTAGCTCTTTGCAAAAGAGAGATATTGGCAAGGAAAAGCTGTCTTGTACCTTTGCATTTTTCTCCCAAACGAAGGACACTAGAAAGAAAATTTTAAAGCCTCCTGTTAGGCCATCATCTACACGACATAGCCCTGAATTTTCCAATGCGCAGCTCTTTGCAAAAGAGAGATATTGGCAAGGAAAAGCTGTCTTGTACCTTTGCATTTT